>NW_027555736.1:33565815-34063315 GCF_003287225.1 Phascolarctos cinereus | reverse complement strand
TATTTTAAGGAATTTTTTAAGATGGAGGTTGTACTTCTGGACTGGTTGATTGAATGCCAGCCTCAGGGATAGACAATTGTGGACTTCATTATTTGAAAAAACAAAAAAGATGGCCAAAAAATACAGAAACTGAAGATAGCATCTCAGCTCTGATGAGCTGGCTGTACAGTGGATTGGCATGGGAGGCAGACTGAGTTTGCAAGCAGGCAGCAGCTTTCCAGAGATTTTTTTGTTACTCCTGAGCTGTCTTTTCCTTTGACTTGTAAGAATTCCAGCTTCAAAATTCCTTTTGGAAGAGACACATGCTGAAGGAGAGTCAGATTCCAAAGCAAACTTTGTAAGACCCTGACAAACATCAGGGCAGAGGTGGAGGTGGTGAGGGAAGCAGCCCATGGTGCCGATGAGATCTCATGATTAGATGTGGGCAATTTTTAGAGCTGTCTAATAGCCCAGAGTTAAATCTTTGGGATGTGCGCAGAGAGGTAGTCTACTAATGTGGAAAGATTGCTGGAGTGAGTCAGGAGATCTAGCTATGTCCTGGCATTGTTACCTACTGGCTGTATAACCACAGACAAGTTACATAACCTTTCTGATCAGCTCAGTTTCTCACTTTACACATCCCAGGGTATTTCTGAAGAAAGCACTTTGTAGGATTTCAAGTGCTCTCTCCCTCTCTTTCTAATCATCTGTCTATCTGTCTGTCTATTCATCTACCCGCCCATCTATCTCTTTATCTGTCTATCAATCAATCAGTCTACCTGTCTACTTATCTATCCATCTGTCTATCTGTTTATCTATTTGTCGCTGTATTATTTATTTATCTGTTTATCTGTCTGTCTGACCATCTCTGTCTACCTACCCACCTATCCACTCATCTATTTGCCTAACTATCCATCTATCTATCATCTATCTATCTACCCTTCAATCCAGCTATCATTTCTCTATCTATCCATCTCATCTATGTGTTTACCCATCCACCTATCTACCAACATACATACATATATCTCTGTCTCATCTCTCTGTCTCTATCTCCACATCAACTCTCTGTCTCTATTTCAGTCTGTCTCTGTGTCATTTCTATCTTTGTCTCTATCATTTTGATCATCTCTGTCATCTCAAGTTCTAGTTTCATTACCACTTACTTCAGTTCTACTGCTCTCTGTATATAAGCTCTGGGACAGCACAAGACCCAGCTCTTGACCAGACACCTATAAATGCCCACATCTACCCCAATGAGGATGCAGGAAAGAAGTCCCATAACCAAGCACTGTGGTTGCTGGAGCTGCCTCAGAGCTCTGAGTTCCAATTCAGAAAACATTCATGAAGCACCTACTGTGTACAAGTGTATTAAAAAGATTAACAGAAATGTTCTTATTCTCAAGGACTACATTCAGCTGGCCTCTCCTCCACACTTCCAAAATCACAGAATATTAGAGCTGGAAGGGACCTTTGAGGTTATCTAGTCTGAATCCTTCATTGCAGGAGAGAGAGAGAGAGAGAGAGAGAGAGAGAGAGAGAGAGAGAGAGAGAGAGAGAGAGAGAGAAGAGAGGAGAGAGAGGAGAGAGAGGAGAGAGAGAGGAGATAGAGAAGAGAGAGAGGAGAGACAGAGAGACAGAGAGAGACAAGAGGGAGAGAGAGAGAGAGAGAGAGAGAGAGAGAAGAGAGAGAGAGAGAGAGAGAGAGAGAGCGCACCATAAATAGGAATTTCTACACCAGGAATAAGTAGCACAGGAGATGTGCTCATTTGAGGGGGGCAGAAAGACATCATCCCTTGGAGAGGGGAGACAGGTTTCCTCAGGACCTCAACATGGGACCCCTGTTGGGAGTATGAGGGCAGGGCAGCAGAGGAGATTGCTCCAGCTTGCCATTTTGTAGCTTCCTATTTTAACGAAATTTTCTTGCTAGCTGGGCACAGCACCTTATTGCTTCTATGCTGCCCAAGGAGGTCAAGTGCTGTCAACACCCTCTGTATTAAGTGCTCTGGGACAAAGACCTGACCACCCCGCCCTAGTGAAGGCTCTAGCTAGAGAAGCAGAAGTGATTTGGCCAAATGAACACATCTAATAGGAGCCAGAGCCCTATCTCAAATCCAAGTCTCTTTAATGCTAAGTCCAGCACTCTTTCCAATACACCACTTTTCCCCTGACTCCACTCTCCCTAAACTCTTTTCTCATCAGCACTTACAAATTGCACAAGATATAACAGCCCCCTTCCCTCTCTCTGACTCCCTTAAATATCCAGGCAGAAGTGTCAGTGAGCTCCACTGACACTTTCTCCAGATGCTTTTGAGTTCTTCCCACAAGCAGTCCAAGGTGCTATCTGCTCCCTCAACTCTCCATCCTGTGATATTGATAATAATTCATATTTATATGGCACTTACTGTGTACCAGGTACTGTGCTAAGCACTTTATAATCATTAACTTATTTGACCCTCACCACAACCCTGGGAGGTGGCTATTTTATATATATATATACACACACACACACACACACACACACACACACACACATACATACATACACATTTTACAGATGAGGAAACTGAGGCAGACAGTGTTAAGTGACTTGTTCAGGGTCATACAGCTAGTAAGTGTCTGAGGCTAGATTTGAATTCAAGAAGATGAGTCTTCCTGACTCCAGGGCCGGTGCTCTAATAAGGGGAGACATCATTTACATATATTTAATAAGTACACCATATCTATTTTTGAAGGGGAAGGCACTGGCAGCTGGGGATGTGGATTGTGGATAAGGAACAGGGTGAGGGAGAGAGTGGCACTCGAGTTGTGTCTTGAAGGAAACCAGGGATTCCTGGGGCCTAGGTAAAGAGGGAGAAACTCTAAGGGTGGGTGGGCATGCTGGGTAGGTGTGGTGCGACCATTGGGTGGAGGGCAGTGAGGACAGTAGGGGGCTCTTCTGCAGAACTGCTGCCAGATGTATGCCCTGTGATCATCTCCCACCAGTGGGCTGGATGTCTGGGGAGGTACCGTAGGGCACAGCATGAATTTGGCATCAAAGTCTATGATCTTGTCTGCGGAATGGCAGAAAGAGTACTGGATATCAAGGTTTCTAATCTCTCTCAAGGGAAAGACAAGGCTGGAAAGAAGGCTGACTTTGGAGTTCAGAAGGCCTGGGTTCAAATCCTGCATCTGACCCATATCGGCTCTAGGTCTTCAGGCCGTTGCTTCCTTGGCAAATGGTCACCAAAGTGGGGGCCCCTAGGAAGCTGTAGCTTGACCCCAGGCAGAGGGTGGAGGAGAGCTTCCATTCTACCCTTCCAGTTCTAGGCCTGCTATGCCCCCTTCTCTGCCTGTGCTCTCTGGGGCTCCCAGAGGCCATCACTCTGAGCAGCTGCATCCCCAGCCCTCAGCATCCCCCCAAGACCTCATGGCTCCGACGGGCTCGCTTCTGCTGGCTCTGTGCCCTTTGCAGGTTTTAATAGTGGCCAGAGAGCAAGGGACCATTGACCAGTCCCCTTTGGTTTTCTAGAAAGGCTAGGATAGAGTGAGTCATGCAGGACGAGCAAGCCCAGAGAGGTTTCAATCTGCAGATCAGATCTCAGTCTGTTATCTTTCCTCCCAACCCACTCTTCCTCCGGACTTCCCTACGGTTGCTAATGACACCCCCAACCTTCGGGCCACCCAGGTTTGCCTCTCCCTCACCCCTTATATTCACCTGCAGAGCATATCCCCATCTCTCTACCCTCCAGCCACCATCCTGGTGAAGGCCCTTATCACCTCTCCTCTGGACTATTGGAATGGCCTTCTGGTTGGTCTCCTGCCTCAAAGCTTCACCTTACTCCATCTTCTGATCAGCTGCCAAGACGCTGGTCTGGTTGTGTTCTCTTCAAAGGATTGCTACTGTTTGTCCTTGGTCCTCAAAGAGGAGCATGACATCTGGAAGGTGACACCATGACATACAAGTCAATTGGACTTAAGTGAGGAAGGGCTGTGCCTCATTCTCTCCTCTGAAGCCATCTGTGTCCAGTGGACAAATATAGATCAGGACTACTGGAGATGGCCCCGGAAGCAGTGTGACCTTTTCAAGCTAAGGTCTTTCACAGGTCTCAGTTTGACTGAGGCAGCACCCATTCAGTGACTAAGGCTTAATAAAAATGAGGCAAAGGATGGCCTCTTTAAAAAATTAGATCTGGGAGGGGAAGACCCTCTGGGTTTCTGGCCAAAATAGAAACAACCGTTATTTACATTCATTCTGAGCCAATCAGATAAACAGTGACCAAGCAGGGCATGGCCTGGTTTCCTAGTACCCTCAAGAGGAAATACTGTTCCATCTTTATCTCTTCATGTCTATTTTTCTGTAAGTTTTATATGTATGTAATTATTAGTGCAGTAGTACGTGTATAAAATTTAAATATAAATTCTATATATGCATTGTATAAGCTATGTAAGTTGTGCATATATTGGAGGATACATGCTCAAATTGTTTTTTAACTGATGAGGGTACACAGTCAAAAACATCTGGAGACCACTGCCCTGTGCTAATGAAATAACGGGTCTGGCTGAGCCTTGTTAATGTTAATTCCTATTACCCACGTGGCATTGAGCAAGCCGCTCCCCCTCTATGGGCCTCAGTTTCCCCTGATGTAAAACCAGGGTGTTGGACTAGATGAACCAGGGAGTGAGAGAGATGATTTTGAGCCAGGGAACCCTGCTTCTTCTTCATACCTTATGGGTGTCCGTTCCGTCTCCCTTGAAGGTTCCTTTCGGGGTGCTGAGTAGCATAAAATCAGCCTTGAGAATCCACACCCCAGCCTCTGCTTGGGAGAGAGTGGAAGTGAAAATCTGAGACTCAGGAGCCGTGCTTCGTTGGGGAGGGCCAAGTCAGGATGTCCGAGGGCTTTTTATCTGAAGGTTCAGAAAGGCAGTCCCATCTGGTCCAGAGGGCACTGGCTTTGCAGTATTTAAGAGGCAGCCAGGTGGGGCAGTGAATATGAATATAAAAGAAGGAAGCAGGGAAGACCTGAGCTGTGTGATTTCTGTGCCTCAGTTTCCTCATCTGGGAAATGGGAGCAATAATAATACTAGCACCTACTTCCCAGGGTTATTGTTGTAAGGATAAAGTGAGAGGATACTGGTGAAGTGCTTTGCAAACCTTAAAACTCTATGTAGATGCTAGCTATTTGTTTGGGTCTAGTGCCTGGGTTTGGTTTACCAGTTGTGTTGCCTTAGGCAAAATACTTCTCCTCTTGTGGGTCTCAGTGTCCTGTCTATAAAATGAGAGGGGTGCCCTAGAAGGCTTCTGGCTCACATGCCGCCTCCTAGATCTGTGATCCTTCGATCCCCTCTCTCTCAAATGCCTTGCCTTCATCTGTGGGCACCATCCTTCCTGCTCCCACGAGGAATCGCCGCTTGCGACGTTTCTGCCCCAATTCCACCCGGGCTGCAGGTGAGGGGTTCGCTGAAGAGGCTAGCAGGCCCCATGAGAGGCCCTGACCGCCCCATCAGCCGCAGGGCCTCTCTGCAGAGAGCTGTCAGGACTGAGCCAAGAGGGGAAAGGAGGGACAGCGGTTGACACACAATGATTTCCTTGATTCAGTTGGGGGCCCTCGAAGGAAACTCACTTGCATAGGGTATCTGAGAAGCCACATTTCCTGTGTGGGGATGCTTGCCATTGCAAAAGAAGCCGTAGCGCTGGAGATGACATGACAGCACCGTTCCTGCGGAGGCCCAGGCCTGGGGGCAGGGGGAGGGAGAGGAGACACCCTCCCTGCGGGTTCCTGTCTTCTTCTTTCCTGCTTTGTTTCTGACTGCTTGCCCTCCCTTTGAAGGGAGGGAGGCTGCCCTCTGTCTCTGGGCTGGGCTTCAAAGTCCATCACTTTGAAAAGAGATTTTGTAGGAGCTAGAAGCTCTTCTGCTGGTCCAGCCAAGGGCAGACCCAGGGCTTACATCACGGAGCAGCTTCCACTTCCTCATTTCAGCAGCTTCTGGACTCCTCACCAAAAAAAAAAAAATCAAAACAGGTTCAGCCCTTTTTTTTTTTTTTTAAACTTCAGTCCACATTGGGTTTCCATCAACAGCCTGGAGAGAAAGAGAGAGACGCAGGCAGAAACACACCGCAAGTGACTGCAGGAGTGAATCTCTTCCCCCTGCGCTGCTGGGGCGAGTCAGTGGCCCGGCTGGGACCTCTTCAGGCTGCTCTGCCCACTCTGGAGAGACCTGGGCAAGAACCTGGCCTCACCATGACCCAGCTGCAGTTCAAAGATGCTTTTTGGGTGAGTGAGTGACTTTCTCTTCCCCCAGATGGTCTGGCTGTCACCTTCCCTCAACCTCCCAAAGTTTTCCAGCTGAATAGACGTTGGTGTGTTTGAGTGGGGTTTTTTGTAAGTGAAAAAATCAAGGAAAAGGGCCCCCTTGGAAGTGTTCCTCCCCTCCCCCCAGCTTCCTCCTGCTTCTGCCACAATGAGAGTCCTATTCATCCCTCTTGGTGAAGAGAGGGCTGACAGCTCATCAAAGTCCGGACTGGCCATTTCCCCCTTTAAATGTCAAATGCTTGGTTCTATTTTCTGTCACCTTCCTCAGTCTTCGCCTTGCCTCTCGCCTGCAGGAAGGGCATCCAGGTGGCAAGAGGCTCTCTCTCTGTCTCAGACCCGCCCTACCAGTGTTCCCTCCTCCCCTTGGTGGGACGGATCCTCCAGGGCACAAGATGCCCTCTGGGCTGTCCAGGCCAGGTGCTGACAGGAGAAAACCCCCTGGGGACCCTCAGGTCTTGGCTGCTCTTGGGCTGTGACCTGCATGTAAGGAAGCAGGCTCAGAGAGGAGGCATCCTGCCTGCTAGGCAGCTTCTGATGTGAATGTGACACATGTAGTAGGAGAGGTCAGAGAGCCACTTGTGCTCAGAGAAATTATCAGGGCTTTTGCCCGACTGGAAGGAAGGAAGCAAGCATAATTAAGTACTTACTATGTGCCAGGCATTTTATAAATATTCTTATTTGATCCTCACAAGAGCTGTGGGAGGGAGGTGCTATTAGTATCCCCATTCTACAGTTGAGGAAACTGAGGCAGACCGAGGTTAAGTGACTTACCCAGGGTCACACAGCTATTACGTGTCTGAGGCTACATTTGAATTCAGGTCTTCCTGACTTCAGGCTCAGCCTTAGGGCTGCCCTTGGTCTGAGGGAGGGTTAGCGTGTGGCTTATTCTGCAGGTGGCTGCTTAGGGGGAGGATCTTAGAATCCAGAACCGGAAGGGACCTTGGTAATCATCCTTGTCTTATGGGAGAGGCAGTGTCTGTGGTGTGTTGGTCATGGAGTCAGGAAGACCTGGGTTCGATCTGGGTCGGTTTTGTGACCCGGGTGAAGTGACAATCTCTCTGAGCCTGATTCCTCATCCTTATGAGTGGAATAATAATAGCATTTACCTCATGATGCTTGGTACTGTGCCTGGCACACAGTAGGCGCTTAATAAATGCTGGTTAACCGACTGCATGAAATCATAGGTTTATTTCAAGGCTCAAATGAGATCATGTGAGTAGAGGGCTTTGCAAACCATAAAATTCGGTGTGGATTTCAGCTCTTGTCAATACATGTCATTGGTTCATAAATTGGGGGCTGGAAGGGATCCCCAAGGCAATCGATCTAACCTGCTCATTTTACAAATGAGACAACCAAGGCACAGAAAATGATGTCATGCAATGACGGAGTGCTGAGAATTTAAGACACAGCCCTGGCCTCTGATTCTAAATCCAGTAGACTTTGCACCGTAGCATAGGAGCTGAGGATGGGACACCTTTCCCTCCAAGGTTGGCATTTCCAGGTCCTCTGGTCCACCTGGAACCTGAAAGAGAACCACCTCTACAGCCTCCCAGGCAAGGGATTGTCCAGCCCCTGCCAGAGGACCTCTGGTGATGGGGGGCTCATATGAGGTGGCACATTCTATTTGGGGGAGACCTGTCGTTATTAGGAAGTTTTCCCTTGTACTTCGAGTCCACAAGTATTAAGTGCCTACTATGTGCTAGTCAGCCATTTGTCAAGCCTTTATTAAGTGCTTACTATGTGTCAGACAATTAGCATTTATTAAGTACCTACTGTTTTCCAGCCAGTCAATAGGCATTTATTAAGTGCCTACTATGTGTCAGCCAGTTCCTAGGCATTTATTAAGTGTCTACTATGTACCAGCCAATCACTCATCAAGCACTTGAGTGCTTATGTGCCAGCCAGTCAATAAGAATTTATTAAGTGCCTACTGTGTGCTAGTCAACCACTCAAGCGCCTGCTATGTGCCAGCCAGTCACTCGTCAAGCATTTAAATGCCTACGTGCCAGCCAGTCAATAAGTACTTATTAAGTACCCACTGTGTGCCAGCCAGTCACTCATCACTCTTTTAAATGCAGTCAATAAGCATTTATTAAGCACCTACTATGTGTCAGGTACTGTGTTGGGTGCTGGGAATAAAAAAAAGATGGAAGACAGTCCCTGCCCTCAAGGAGCTCGCAGTCTAATGGAGGAGACAATGAGCCGACATCATACAAACTAACCATAGACAGGTTAAACTGGAGGTGATCTGAGAGGGATACACTCCATGTAGCCCAACCTGCTTCTACACATCGTTCATATTTCTGGCCCCTCCCCGGCTCCAGGACTGTGCAGAGCTGGTCTCTGACATGTCAGCTCTTCACTTCCTTCAACACAGTGACCGCCCTTTCCCAAACCTTCTCTCATTCCAAACATGCCAGATCCTCTGCCCAGTCCTGGAATGGCACGGCTTCCGGGTCTCTCTCACTGTCCAGTTTGTCCTCCTCTGACCCTTGCTGGCTTGGCACCCAGAGCAGAGTCTACTCTGCAGGTGTGGTCTGACCGGGGCAGAGGACAGTGGGATTATTGTCCAGCAGCCCAAGATGACACAGGCTTTGGGGATGGCTGGGTCCCACCATTGGCTCAGCCTGCCCCTGTGGTCCACCAGAAAGAGAGCCCCAGAATCCCAGAGTTGGGTGGGGCTTCAGACGCCCCATTAGCCCAACCTGACCCAAATAAGAATTCCCCTTGATATCGAATCAGGCCAATATTCATCCATCCTTTGCTGGGGTGAAGGGGAAGCCCACTCTCTCTGGAGGGAACACTTCCCACTTTGGATGGCTATCATCGTTAGGAAGTTTTCTTTGAGTGGATACAGCCTTGGACTAATTATGAGGACCTCGATTCAAATCCTTCCTCAGACACTAATTCTGTGACCTTGCTAAAAGGCTGCACTGTACCTCAGTTTCCTCATCTGAAAAATGGAGGGTGCGGGGGGCGGGGGTGGAGAGTGAATTCAACGGCCTCTAGGGAACCTTGTAACCCTAGCTCTTTGATTCTGACATCAAGCCTGAGGTATTTATTACACACACTGGTGCCTAGTTGATTTTTTTTTAACCCATGATGGACTTTGCATTTCTTGAGATGGGACCCATTGAAGATGCTCCAAATGCTAGTTTAGCTGAGGCCAGGTTGGGCACCTCAAAGACAGCTGCCTGCTAGAGATATGGTGGGTGACGAAGAGATGGAGAAGAGGATTCAGGGAAGAGGTTTCTGGAAAGGGACTGCTCTTAATGGCCAAGAAGGAGGGTGGGGCAGGTAGTGGTGAGAGCTGAGTAAGCAGCCCGAAATAGCTTCCTGAGAAGCCTACTGTATTGGCAACCCCACCCTTCTCAGAGCTCCCAGTGCCTCGTGATGCTCCCTGATCTGTAGCCCCTGCTTTCCTCTACGTCCCCCTTCCCTGCTCCAGGGGCTGCACCCGGGCAGAGGTCACAGCTTTCCCCTCCTCTGTGTGCCCACCATTGGCTAACAGGGTTGGCTTAGGCTCAGCTCCATCAGGAGCCTCCAGTCACCACCTGGATTGCCCTTCCCTCCACAGCCTCTATGCAGGGCAGAGGGGCTCTGAACCCAGGTGCTAGTCCACTGGAGGACTCTTAAAGCCTAGCAATTTGGACTGGGTGGGCTTACACATCACAGAACCTCTCTGATTTTAACTTCCAAAGTCACCTGCTATAGGAGGCCTTTCTGGATTTCCCCTCATTGTTAGTATCCCCTCCCACCCCAACTTACTTTGAGTTTATTGAGGGCAAACTCCCATGTGTCTTGTATTCCCAGAGTTCAGCACCAAGTGCTTGGTCGATAAACACTTGCTTGATTTTTCAGAGAGGAGGAGACTGAGATCCGCAAAGGTAAAGACTTTGGCTAGAAACTGAGAAACCAGGTAGGATGTCTTGGCTGAGACACAAAACAGGCTATACAGTCTTGGATGAGTCATATAACCAATGAGATCCTTCCCAACTCTGAGACTCCATGAGTTAATCTTTCCCTCAGTTTCTCCATCTCGAAATCAGGGAGAATAATACCATTCCAGCCCACCTCCCAAGGAGCTTATGATATCAGATGAGGTACTGATCATAAAAGGACTCTCCAAAAATACAGTATCAAGTACAGCTCAAACGTGAGGCTTTCTTTGAAGCTGTTTTTTCATTTCTTGGGGTTGTTTGAAATGATCACGTGCAGTAATAACAGCAATAATGGTAGCGCCTCAATGCTTACAAACCTCCCTCATCCAGAAGAGAGGATTCCGAGTCAGGTCAGTGCTCAGATCTGCCCCACAATGTGTGACTTTGGTCCAGTCCCTTAAATTTCCTCAGTTTTACCTGCTGCACAAGGAGATAGGCGTAGATAGTCCCATCCAGTCCCAGATCTATGATCCCAAGGCATTTATGTGGCTGCCACACCTGTTAGGGAGGGATATGGATGAAAGGGAGACAAAAAGGACTCTGCGCAGTCCAGATTGCACTTGACTGGAAGCTTTTGGACCTTACACAGAGAACCCTGGAAGCCTCGTTCAGCATTGATTGACTCTTTACACACAGTTCTAACAACTGGATCATCTGGCTACTTAATTCATAAAAGAGACATAAAAGAAATATGTACATTAGAATAGACCCTTGGAATCTCAGAACTGGAAGGAACCTCAGAGATCATCTCGTCCAACACACATCTGGAATAGGACTCCCCCTCTATATGTAGGAGCTGCAGACAGGTGTGTTCATACGTTGATACTAACGGATAATGACATCTGATTTCCAGCTGATGGCAAAGGAGGAGACAGAAAAACTTAAAAAAAAGCAGCCACAAGTTATTAGCCCCATTTTACAGATGAGGAACCCAAGGTAGGGTGGATTTCCTGTGAACATACAGCTGTGGAAGTGGGACCTTGAGTCCAGGTTTTCTGACTCTCAAGTCTGGGGTTCATTTCTTGGCAGGCACTGACTGCCATCCTGACTACTCCCTCAGATAAAAGTGACTTTGTTTCCCAACTGGTCAGTCCTCTTAGAATTTTCAAGGAAAAAAAAAAAGAAACTCTGGCCTTGGAGTCCCTCCTTACCCCTTCCCACTTTCCCTGCCCCATAACATCTCTTCTCTTGGGAGGCAGCCTGGTGGAACAGGATTTGTAATGAAGAAGAACCAGATTTGAATCCTACCACTGATGTCTCTTAGCTGTGTGACTCTGGGCAAGTCACTTAATGTGTCAGCCTCAGTTTCCTTATCTGTAAAGTGGGAATGATAAGAAGAATAAGAATAAAGTCCATCATACCACAAAGACTCCTGCCCCTGTAAGAAGTCAGTGCATGTAGGGGAAGCTGGAATCATCTACTGGAATTGAACCCAAGCTGATAAACCCAAGATGCCCCTCTTTTCACTTTCTTAGAGTCATAGAATGAATGAATATGCTCATTTACTACAGGATCCAAGATGAAAGGGACATTAAAGGCCATCTAGTCTAATTCCCTTATTTTATAGATAATATAAAGGCCCCAAAAGAGGAAGCCACTTGAGAGAAAGGTAGTAAGTGGGATTTGAATTCAGGGTCTCAGACTTCAAGTCCGGTGCTCTTTCTATGGCACCATCTCCCTATTTGGAGTAAGGCTTGATCTCAGTGCTGGAGGCACAGAGATGAAATGACCAGGGAGCTCATGGTCTACCGAACGGCATGGAGGCAGCCAAGGGGAGACCAAGGCAGAGGGCTTCAGCGACATTCGAGGACAGAGAGAGAACATGTTCGGCCAAGGGAGGACTCATGGGAAGTTTCTGAAAGGCTGAGTGAAGACTTCGTGAATTCAAAGATGAGGGAGAATCCAGCAAACAGGTGAGCTGGGATATCCAGTGCCCGAAGAGAGGGAGCATGAAAGACAGATTGGAGAGAGCCTTGAACACTGGGCTAATGAGCTTGCATTTTATCTTAGAAGCTGTTGGGAGCCAAGAAAGGCTTAGAACAGGAAAATGATCTGTGGCTTAGGATGATCACTTTTTCAGGAACTGGGTTATTTGTGGAGAAAATAGAAACAGGGAGATCAGGTAGAAGGCTTTATGACAAGTGAGAGGGACAAGGGCCAGGGGCAGTGGATAGAAAAAGATGGGTGGGAGAGGTGGCTTGGTTTTGGTCCAGACTTGTAATTTAATTAGTATAGGGAACTCCAGTATAGACACTTTCTCTACCAATGAAGGTTGGTCCTTGCTCTGCAACTTTTAAGTTTAAGAGAATCATTGCTGAAGGTGATGTGCCCAGGTCAGTGACTGAGCTCATGTGTGGCAGATGTGGGATTTGAATCCAGGTTTTCTTCACTCCAAAGGCGGCCTGTTATCTGCCCTCTGTGGGAGACAATGAGGCTAACTGACGGATTCAGGCCACTGGTTACCTGTGGAGGGGATGGTTGGGGAGAGGATGTGGAACTGAGGGAATCACAATCATAGAATGTCTGAGATGGAAGAGAATTAGGGAATTAGGGAAGCCAGCTATGGGTGATGTCATTGGGCTTCTTTGAAAACGAAGGACCAACAACTTACCAGGTATTCTAGCTGCTCTCCCAAACCAATGGCTCACACATGACCTTTCGCAGATGGGGATCCTGAGACCCAGAGGCACAAGCTCACTTGGGCTAAACTCTAGGTCTTCAAGATGTTTTTGTGGCTGCTATGCCTTCAGTGACCTTCTTCCCTCCCTCCCTCTTTGATTCCTCCCCATCCTTGAAAGCCTAACTCAAATGCCACCGCCTCCAGGAAGCCGTCCTTGATCTACCTTGTTAGTATCAACATTCTTGCTGAGACTTCACCTCCTCTGTTTTGCATTGCTTTAATGCACCCACATATAATGTTAAGTATCACAGCTATCTGTGCTTGTGTCATACCCCAAATTGAACTGTAAGCTCCATGAGGACATGTCTTATTTGAATTTTGTGTCTCTACCTTGCGTTGAGAAAGGACAAATAATATATGTTAGTAAAATTGAATTGCAACATCTATAACATAGTACTTATGAGAAAAGATACAGACTCACCCTTGTATGATGCAAGCACACTTCTACCCCCACCCCAGTCCATCCTCTACTTTCCTGGACCCCAGTCCAAATTTCCTTCTATTTCCTCAGCTTGTGGCAACCTTCCTGTGGCACTATTTGGATTAGGGTCCAGCTGTAGTAGAGTCCAGGGCTGGGCCCTGAAGGGACCCCCTCCTAGACATCTCTCTTTCTATGATATTTCAGGGCTCATAAAGGCCTTCCCTTACAACAGCCAGATGAGGTACCAATTTAAATTACCAATATAAACATCCCCATTTTACATATGAAGTGATTAAAGCTGTGACAGGTAAAGAGACTTACTATCACACAGGTAGTGGAACCTGGATCTTCTCAATAGAAACCTATTGTTCTTTTCGCTAGGGGAGGCTGCTTTACTCCCCGCTTCCCCTCAGGCTATTCCATTCTAAGCTGGAAGTAGAGCAAGACGTCTGTAGAAAAGTGCAGACTCAGCCAAAGACTAGCCCTAACAGGTGTCAGCACCATGGCCAGAGATAGGAACAGAGCCCATGACAGCTGGCTCACTCTGCCCTATGGCTGTGGAAAGTGGTGGAGATGGCACAATCCAACTGCCTTGTCCTGCTGCTTTGGACACGCAGGGGTGGTGTGGAACAGGAACTTTTAAGGGGAAAAAAGAGCAGTTCTTGCTCCAACTAGTTCATTAGATCAGCGCAAGGTTGAAGAGCCTTTGGTTAGATTCAGTTGATTTTAGAGAGAGAGCTTTAAAGCCAGGTAAATTGGAACCACAGAATCTGAGGGCTAGAAGTGAACTCAGCAGTCACATAGCCCACCCTACACCTGAAAGGAATCCCCACTATAACGCACAGTGATTAGTTGGCCTGTGCTAGAAGATCTCCAGGGAGAGGGAAGCCAACCCCAACAAGGTAGCCCACTCCATTTGGGAATAGTTTGAATGCTTAGGAAGCTTCTTCCTGACATCAGGCTTAAATCTGCCTTTTGGTCGTCTTTCCTATATTCCTGTGGTTGCCCTTTGGGGGCGACAGAACAAATCTCATCAACCTTTCACGTACCAGTTCTTCAAATATTTAAACTCTCCAGTCCCCACTGAGGTTTCTGTTCTTTAGATGAAACATCCCAAGTTCCTTTAAATACTCTTCCTAGGATATCATCCCAAAGTGCTTCACCATCGCTCTTGCCTGCCTTTGGGCAAGTGCCCTTTTTCTACTATATCAGAAATAAAATAGGTTAGAAGGTCTCCTTCTGAATGTCCATCCACCATTCAAGCTCTGTGCCTCCTAGCAATCTCTGCTCACCAGTCACAGTCTTACACACACACACACACACACACACACACATGCAGTGCTTTGCATTCTGGGAATCTGAAACTTTCAGGGTAGAAGCTTAACACAGTCCCTGGCACAGAGTAGGCACTTTAAAAATGTTTGTTGACTGACTGACTGGCTGTGAGAGATAAGTAAGTACAGAATATTCCCAGTGTCCGGAACAACTCACTTGCCTCTCATGTCAAAAGTACACTTGCCCAATCTTGATAGTATGAAGTATGTACAGACAGGGGTAAGAATGCCCATCTCGTTTCCTAGTACACAAGGAGTAGAAACACATTCCTAAAATCCAACCTTACAGATATTATCAATACTTTAGAAATATAAACCAGTGGTACACTAGTTAAGTCAGGTCAAGTCATCAAGCATTTCTTGAGCACCTACTATGTGCCAGGGACTGTGCTAAGCCCTGGGGATATAAAGACAAAAAAAAATCAGCCCCAGCCCTCCAGGAGCTCCCAGTCTAACAGAGGAGACAACATGCAGGCAACTAACTTAGGGAAGGCACCAGCATTAAGGGGTTCAGGAAAGGCTTTTTGTGGAAGGTGGGATTTTATCAGAGACTTGAAGAAAGCCAGGGAAGCCAGGAGGCAAAGATGAGCAAAGGGAGCATTCCAGGCATGGACGGGGGGGCAGCCATAGAGCATGCCCAGAGCTGAGAGATGGGATATCTTGTTGGTGGAACAGCCAGGGTCACCAGATCATAGAGTACAGGGTGGGTTGTAAGGGGTATGAAGGCTGGAAAGATGCCACTCAGCTCTGCTGGTTACCCAGCATCTGCCTTTCCTGGTCTCTGAAAGGCAAAGTATCCTACTTGGGAAGTTACAAAAAAACCATGCAGCTACAGCCCTGTCCAGAATGACAGGGAGACCATGGCCTTTAGAAATGGTGCCATTTTATACTCTGGAGGTTAAAGGAAGAGGACCCCCTTTCAGTGCCCTGCCAGGACCTTGGCACCTTTAGACTATCTCCAGCATGAGCCTGCACTCAGGGATTGGTAGAGCCGCGCGTGTGCTCGTGATTGACTGATTAGTCATGAAGCTCTCCGGACTCTCTGGAATTGCTGCTTTGTGAGACTTTATATGACCTGGCTTTCCCAATTGAGTGACACATATGGCCTCAGGTCAACATATTTGGCAACAGGATGTCAGCCCCAGGGACCTGCCTGAAGAGGAAGTTGGTGGTTAGAGTCTGAGTTGGTTCTTTTTTCATGTCCGGGAAGATCACCCCAGGAACCTTGAAACAGGGGCCACAGCCTGGGCCAATCAGAGAGTGCCTCAGGGCTGCTGAGGCTAAGGGAAGGAAGTGGAATCCAGTTCGTGGGGTTCCCTCATGTGGGCAGGGTGCAGCCAAGCCCCTAGATATGAATTGAATGAGAGAGGAGGGAGGAGAAGATGCTAGGCTTGGGGGGGGCAGCTAGGTGGCACAGTGGATAGAGCACCGGCCCTGAATTCAGGAGGACCTGAGTTCAAATCCGGCCTCAGACCAAACACTTGACACTTACTAGCTGTGTGACTCTGGGCAAGTCACTTAACCCCAATTGCCAGAGAGAGAGAGAGAGAGAGAGAGAGAGAGAGAGAGAGAGAGAGAGAGAGAGAGAGAGAGAGAAGATGCTAGGCTTGTTCTGCATGCCTATGTTTTTATTTATTTATTATTTATTTTTATTTATTTTTAAAATTTATTTATTTTTAGTTTTCAACATTCACTTCCACAAGATTTTGAGTTCCAAATTTTCTCCCCATCTCATCCCTACCCCAAGATGGCATGCCTACATTTTTAAAGCCCTTTCACTGAATCTTCCACGGGATGGAAGGGAAGCACTATTGTTATCCCTACTTGATAAGTGAGGAAACTGCTTCCTAGAGACTTTATTTTTATTATTCACCTTTTGGTGAGGCAGTTGGGGTTAAGAGACTTGCCCAGGCTCACACAGCTAGTTAAGTGTCAGGTGTCTGAGGGCGGATTTGAACTCCGGTCCTCCTGACTCCAAGGCCGGAGCTCAATCCACTGCATTACCTAGCTGCCCCTCCTAGAGACTTTAAATAACTCGTTTATGGTACACTACAGAGTTCAGCTCAAACAATTATTAGGCACCTATTGTGAACAGCTCCTTCTGTGATTAGTGCTAGGGAAGCATAGATGAAAAGTAACAATGCCTGCCCTCATGGAACTCCAACTCTCCTAGGAGGAATATGGCATGTATACAAGTTAGCATGGAGACTATAAAAGGGACAAAAGGAAGAAGGAAAATCTGAGGAGGCAGGGCTCACTTTTGCCTGGGGGAATCAGGGAAGTCTTGGAGGAGGTTTTTTTCCAGCTGGGTTTTGAAGGAAGAGAGTGATTCCGTGTCTCTTTATTACCTCTGGGGTCAAATATAAAATCCTCTGTTTGGCATTTATAGCTCCTCATAACCTGGCCCTTCCTCCCTACCATGTGCTCTGTGTTCTATTGGTTGCTTTTCCCACCCGACCCTCCACCTCCCATCTCCATGCCTGGCACTGGCTGTCTGCCATGTTGGAATCCCTCCCCTCCACCTCTTAGCCTTGGTGGCTCCCTCCAAGACTCAGCCTAAACCCCTCCTTCTGCAGGATGGTTCTACCATTCCCCCCCCATCCCCCAGCTGCCAGCCAGTGCCTTCTCTTCTCAAGTCACCTTCCATCCCTGTACCTTCTTCCTCTGGCTCTGCCTCTGAGTGCCCAACCACACTCATATTTTCTCCCCCCTTAGAATGTAAGCGCCTTGATCATTTTTGCTTTTTCTCACGTGGCCATGCTTTAGTCTCTCTCCCACCCTTACCATTTGTGTCTCCAGCACTTACTTAGCACAACAGGGCCTAGCACATAGTAGGTGCTTAACAAATTCTTGCTTGATTTTAACAGGTAGTGAGAAGATAATGTTCTTGTCACGGGGGATGGCCTGCGTCAATGAATGGAGATAGGAGAGAATCGGTCTGGGAACCAAAAATAAGCTAGAGTGTACTATAGCTTGTTTAAGGGATAATTGTGAGTTAAGGCTGGAAATATAGGTTGGAAACAGGTTATGAAAGGCCCTTGGTGTTGGGCTAATGAGTTTGTATTTATCCCCTGGGGGTCACCAGAGATGCTTGAGCAGGGGAGTTAGGAGATTAGTCCTGAACCTTGAAAAGATGACTTTGGCATCCATATGAAGGATGAACTGGAGGGACTGGAGGCAGAAACCCTCTTATATGAGGGTTACTAGGGGAGCGCTGATGAGGAATCCAGGTGTTCATCTCTGCACCTTTCTTTAGTGCTGTCCCCTGTGCCTAGAATGGATTCTCTCCAAAGTCTCAATCTGACCATTGGCATTCATTTCTTCCTTCTTTCAAGGACCAAATCTAACCATGTGAAGCCTTCTCTGCCTTCTTCACTCTAGCACCACCCTCCTAGTACTTTGTGCCTCTCTGAAGTACTTTGTAATCTCCCCATGTAATTCGTACCTCTCCTAAGCCCTTATACTTGATTTAATATTACAAATCTGCCCTAGCTCTGCTATGAGACTCTACATTCCAGAAGGGGAGGTCTGTCATATTCATCTTTGTCTCTGTGGGGATTGAGTGCAGGACCTGGTCCATGGCAGGTGTCTTGAGTTTAATTGAAATTCAACCTTAAAGCATGATATAAATGCTAGCCTTTATTAATATGATTCCTTTCATTCTTTCTTATTGTGCCCTCTGGGGCCGAGCAGAAAAAGTCCAGCTTTCCTTCCACATGCCCGCCATTGTGGCTTCCCTGTCTTCTCTCCTTCACACTAACCATTTCCAGTTCCTTTAAAGGAGCCTTGTAGGGACAGATTACAAGGCCTTTGGTTATCCTATTTGCTGTCCTCTAGACATCCTCCAGCAGAGGGAAGGGCAAGAGAATTTCTTAACATTTTGGACTATGTTTCATGATTTTTTTTGCTTTTAAGATGTCAAATGACACTTCCGTAAACGGCTTGCTTCCTGGTTTTCTGCATTGCCCATAAGTGGTCAGAGCGCCTAACCAAGGTCTCTGATTTAAGCTCCTCTCAGTGGTCACTAGCCCTTCTCTGACCTTTTCTATCTGTCCTCCTGAGAAGTCACATAAAAACAGGCTTTATCATGTGCGTAATTAACTCTTGCCTTCTTGGAGCATCTTGAGTGCATTTAATTATTTTCCATCTTTTCTGTGGTGCTCTAGACAGCCGAGACCTAGAACAGTAACTGGCAATCTTCATGCCTCAGGCACATAGCACAAACTATGTCCTCATCTTGGTTGTGTGTGTGGTGGGGGGTGGATATCCTTGGATACCATGTGGGCCCTGATTGAGGAGGTTGCCACGAGGTGGGGACAATGCAAGCATGACTTAACGAGATGTGCTTTCTATGCTGCTAAAGAACTGAAAGTGTGGTGAATTGCCCTCTAAATGTCAGCACCCTGGTGTAACAACCAGATTGCCCTTCCTGAGTTCTGTTGCTGCTGAGAGTCCAATCAGGGTGGAATCTTCCCATTCTGTTTCAGCATCCAGAAAGGTGATCACATTCTGGAGAACTCCATTTGTCTGTTATGAGTCTAGCCCTGTCTGGAGGCCTCTTGAGTGCACCTCTCAAAACAATAGGAAGAGGGACAAAAATAAAACATTAGGAGCGAGGATCCTGAAAGTGCTCAGGCTCTTGGATTACCTGAAGGGATGAAAGTCTGATGCCGGGTGAGAAGGAATATAGGGAAGGACAAAAGATGCTCTGAAAAAATACTAGACGAAACAATTATAAATTGAATATTAAGGATGAAGAATGGGGAGGGCGCAAAATGATTCAAGGACATCACATCACTCTACTTCTCAGTGCCTCAGTTTCCCCATCTGTAAATCAAAGGTAATCATGGAGTTGTTGTAAGGCCAGTGCTTTGTAAACTGTAAAGACATCTTTTAATTCAAATACTAAGTGTCTGCATGCTATTATTATCTCAGTGACTGGAAGAGACTTCATATTACCAGTTGAGATGAGGAAGTTGGGGAGAAGCTGGTTGGGAAAAGATGATGAGCTTGGTTTTGCACATGTTGAGTTCTGTTTCCTTTTAGGAACGTTCTCTATAAGCCTCTGGAAATCCAGGACTGGAGTCTGGGTGAGGAGATAGGACTGAAGACTTGGGAGTGGTCAGTGCCCAGATGATAGATGAGGCCATGAAAATGAATAAATGAGTTAAGGAGAGAAGAACAGGGAGCTAGCAATGGTGTCAGGGAGCCTGATGGATGGAAGGCTTTGTATGGATGTTGGTGGAAAAGGAGAGCCATAAGTGGAAATTTGTTCATCTGAGCAAAAACAATGCAGGGGAACTCGGTGGCGCACACCAGAGTCACTCTGGCCTCTGGGAGGAAGGAAGGAAATAAGCATTTATTAATCTCCTACTATGTGACCCACACTGTGTTAAATGCTTCACAAATACTGTGGCATTTGAGTATTACAGCAACCCTGGGAGGTAGGAGCTATTATTATCCCCATTTTACAAGTGGAGAAACTGAGGCAAAGAAGAAACTGAAAAGGGCTCTCATCACCCCCATTTTACAGATGAGGAAACTGAGGCTAAGTGACTTACCTAGGGTCACACAGCTAGTAAGTATCTGAGGTCAGATTTGAACTCAGGGCTTCCTGATTCCAGACCCTGCACTCTACCCACTGTACCACTTTTTTGCCTGGGAGAGGGAATGCTCTATCTCTACCCTTTCCTTTTCTACCCCATTACCTTTTCATCTTGTCTTCTCCCAAAGCTCCTCCCCCCAGTCTCTAAGAGGGGGGAGCTGACAGAAGATCATGGTTGGGTAGTATCACCCTAGGAAGAAAATCCCCCTAAACCCTCCAATATTACCTCCCAAAATAAAGCCCTGGCTCCACCCTAGTTATGGTTCTAAGGGTAGGCAAATTAGGGCCCAAAAGAAAGGAAAGGCAAAAAATGAGGCCAGAGGCATTGAAGACAAGCTACTCACAGGATTACAGAGTGAGAGTTGGAAGAGGCCATGGAAGTCAGCTACCAACCCTCTCACTTTATGGAGGGGGAAACTGAGGCCAGTAGAGAAAGCCAGCTTGTCTTGGATCACAGCATCTACACAACCTTGCCTGAGGCCAGACCTGGAAACCAAGGGTGCTGACCATATCCAAGGACCCTGGAGCCCTCACCATATTATTATTGTTAATATCATTATCAAATTACATCTTGATTAAGGCATTTAGAGTACTTTCCTCATAGCAATCCTGTGAGGTAGATGTAATATTTGCCCCATTTTACAGATGAGGAAACTGAGGTTCAGAGAGGAGAAATGATTTGTTGACTGCCACGTGGTCCCAAGTCAGGGGTGGGACCTGAACCCAGGTCTCCTGGCTGGAAATCTAGCTCCCTTTTCACATTCAATCAATCGGATCAGCAAACATTTATTAAGCACCTGCTGTGTGCCAACCTCTGGGCACTAGCGTGAAAAAGACAAAAGTACTATAGCCTTTTCCCTCCAAGAGCTTGCATTCTCCTGGGGGGAATGAGGAGGAGCAGGATGCAATATATTCAGAGCATAGACACGAAATGTATACGAAGTGATGGGCTGGGTATGCACTAACGCCCGAGGCAATCCGTGAAGACTCCCTGAAGGAGGTGGTACTTGAGTTGAACCCTGTAGGGAACCAGGGGTTCCAAGAGTTGAAGGTGAGGAAGAAGAGCATCCCAGGAATGAGGGCTAGCCCAGACTGATGGAAGGTCATATGGGACAGCAAGCAAGCCAATCTGCCTAAAGCATCGATGCCGAGCAGCCCAGGAGGACAGGCTGGAGCCGGACTGTGAAGTGGGTTCCATGTCAAACAGAAGAGTTTGCATTTTGTCCTGGAGGCAATGGGGATCCTCCTGTGGGAGCTTCTTGGCCTACTCCAGATGCATCCCTTTGGCGCTGTGTGGAGGAGGATGATTGGAGAGTGGAGGCAGGGAGACCCAATCAGAGGCTGCTGCAATCGTCCAGGAGTGCGGTGATAGGTATCTGAGCTAGCGTAGTTTACAGAGGGCCTGTTCCCTAAGTGTAAAATATAGAAACAGTCACACTATTTCCTTTCTTTCTGGTCACTTAACATGGGCTTGAAGGCTGAGAGAGAACAGCTTTGTGGTGACCACCTCCTTTAAAAAAAGGAGTCATAGGAGGCTAAGAGGAAGTTGGGGGATTCAGGAACTCAGAAAGCAAGGTGTTAGAAGAGAGCTGTCCAAACCTTGCTTTCAGGACTTTGATCCTCTAGCCAGCTCTAGTCCAAGTCTGGCCCAACAAGTCCAGGAAATGAAAGGAGTCCCCTCCCCTCCCCCTCCCCTCCCCTCCCCTTCCCTCTCCCTCCCCACTCCCCCTCCCCCCTTCCCTCCCCTTCCCCTCTCCTTTCCTTCCCCGTCTCTCCATACTCCTCTTCCACTTTCCTCCTCAGTCAGAAGAGATGGAGTTGACACCTGGTTTGGGGCTGCTGTGGTAGTACTCTTACCTGTCTGCTGATAGATGTGTGTGTGATTCTTGTGTCTGGTTGTTATTTAATAATGTTAAAAGCTGACATTTATATGGTGTTTACCTTGTACCAGGCTCTGTGCTAAGTGCTTTACAATTATTATCTCATCTGATCCTCATAACAACCCTGGCAGGTAGGTGCTGTTATTACCCCCATTTTACAGATCAGGAAACTGAGGCAAACAAAGGTTAAGTGACTTGCCCAGAGTCACATAGCTAGATACTGTGCAAGATGATTCTTGAACTCAAGTCTTTTGACTCCCGGCCCAGGGTGCTATCCACGGTGGCGCCCAGCTCTGTTTTCAGGGTGCCTGCCTCTAACGCAAGTTCCTTCCCTCTTCTTAATTGCTGCTTCTGATCCTACAAGTAGCCTTGAAGACCACATAACCTTGCTTGTCAGAAGTGTGTGTAGACAGAGCAAATTGGAGTCGAGGAAAGTCAAGATCTGCTTCCCATGTGGGAGCTGAGGTGCCGAAGAAACAGAAAGGTGGCGAGAAAATTCCCCTTTTCGGTTGCCAAGTGAGCTGTTTATTTCTTGTTCTGCCTTTGCTTAGCTAAAACCAGAAAGGGACAGAGGGAGAAAGAGGAAGGCGAAGAGGAAGAAAGGGGATGGGAAGGGACTCCTGTCACCGAATACAGCATCATCAAAGTCAGGATTCAATCCAATCTCATTTATTCTGGCTCTTTACAGAGCACCTACTGAGTACGCAAGCCTGTGCTTGGCTGCACCGAGGGGGGAGTTAGGAAGAGGAGAAGATCTTGTGTCCATCGCTGGGAGACAAGACTCCCACAAAAAGCTTCAGCAAGAAGCAGCAGGCTCCCTCTTGGCGTAGATCTCCAAGCCCAGCCTGGGCGGGGTGGATTCGATGCCCCGTGAGGTCCCTTCCAGCTCTGAACTTCCAGAGTTTATGGACTGGAACACAGAGAGAAAGCTACAGACTAGTGTGGGACCAGGCGAGTGCTAGGTTCCGTTTAAGCAAGGAGCAAAAGGAAGGCATGATAAGTAGAATTTTGTAACTGAACTCCCAGGTCGGAGAGAAAACACATCCATTAGCAAGTTCACTGGTGAGTCTGTGGTGCTGTGTTTCATGTTATTCAGTGTCCCCATCTGTGACAGGGCTGGGCTACATCACCTTTAGGGTCCCTTCCAGTCAATACTCTGGGTTCTAGCTTCTAGCTGAGAGATTCTATGTTCTAATGTTTTCTTTCTTTGACAGTCTTTGTTTGAGGGTCCCTTCCAATTTTGACATCCTATGTTCTAAGTTTCTATCTAGCTCTGACATTCCAAAATTCTATCATAAGTACCCTGGATTTGGAAGGCTAGTATAGTTTGGTAAGACAGTAACCCAAAAGGGAGACTCTAGGCTCACCTCTGCCATTAAGCAGCTGTGTGAGTTCACACAAATCCCTTCCTTTCCATCCAGTGCTCTTCATAGCCTTGTCCTCCCATAAATTTGGCATAGGAGGCAGCTCGATGTGTTGAGGGCCTTCTGTCATTTTTTTCAAATACCAAATGGAGAACAAGGATTGTCCATTGGCCAGTCAGTCAATCAGCAAGCATTTACTTTTTAAAATACATTTTATTTTCTCCTAATTACATGTTAAAACAATTTTTAACATTTTTTAAAAGTTTTGAATTCCAGATTCGATTCTTCCCTTCCTCTTTCCCCTCCCCCCTCCCTGAGATGGTAAGCAATCCAATATAGGTTATACATGTGTAATCACAGGGCAGCTAGATGGCGCAGTAGATAGAACACCAACCCTGAAGTCAGGAGGACCTGAGTTCAAATCCAGCCTCAGACCAAATACTTGACACTTATTAGCTGTGTGACCCAGGGCAAGTCACTTAACCCCAATTGCCTAAAAAAAAAAATTAAATTTAAACATACATGTGTAATCATGTAAAACATTCCTATATTAGTCATTATACACAAGAAGACTCAAATAAAAGAAAAAGAATGAAAGAAAGAAAGTGAAAAAATAGCCTGCTTCAGTCTGTATTCAAACAATATTAGTTCTTTCTCTGGAGGCGGATAGTACGCTTCATCATTAATCCTTTGGGATTGTCTTGGATCATTGTATTGCTGAGACTTACTAAGTCACTCACAGTTCTTCATAGCGCAATATTGCTGTTACTGTGAGCAGCATTGTCCTGGTTCTGTTCACTTCATTTTGCATCAATTCATGTAAGTCTTTCCAGATTTTTCTGAGATCACCCTGCTTGTCATTTCTTATAGCATAACAATATTCCATTACAATCATATACCACAGCTTGGTTAGCCATTCCCCAATTGATGGGCATCCCTTTGATTTCCAATTCTTTGCCACCACAAAAAGAGCTGCTATAAATACTTCTGTACATGTGTGCCTTTCCCCTTTTTTATTATCTCTCTGGGATACAGACTTTACAATGGTATTGCTGGATCAAAGGGTATGCACAGTTTTATAGCCCTTTGGGCATAGCTTCAAATTGCTCTCCAGAATGCTTGGATCCCTTCACAGCTCCACCAATAGTCCATTAGTGTCCCAGTTCTCCCACATCCTCTCCAACATCCATCATTTTCCTTTTTTTTTCTGTCACATTAGCAAATCTGATAGGTGCAAGGTGGTACTTCAAAGTTGTTTCAATTTGCATTTCTCTAATAACTAGTGATTTAGAGCATTTTTTATATGACTATAGATAGCTTTGATTTCTTTGTCTGAAAACTGCCTGTTCATACTCTTTGACCACTTATTAACTGGGGAATGACTTGTATTTTTATAAATTTGTCTCAGTTCTCTAATGTTTGAGAAATGAGGCCTTTATCAGAGATACTTGTTGCAAAAAAATTTCCCCAGTTTTCTGCTTTCCTTACAATTTTGGTTGCACTGGTTTTATTTGTGCAAAAACTTTTAAATTTTATATAATCAAAATTATCTATTTTACATTTTTTAATGCTTCTTATATTTTCTTTGGTCCTAAATTCTTCCCTTATCCATAGATCTGACTGATAAATTATTCCATGCTCTCCTAGTTTGCTTATGGTATCACCCTTTATGTGTAAATCATGTACCCATTTTGACCTTATCTTGGTATATCGTGTGAGATGTTGGTTTATACTTAGTTTCTGCCACACTGTTTTCAAGTTTTCCCAGTAGTTTTTGTCAAATAATGAGTTTTTGTTCCAAAAGCTTCAACAATCATTTATTAAGTACTTATTATATGGCAGGCACTGTGCTAAGGTCTGGGGATACAGAGAAAGGCAAAAACAATTCCTTTCTTTAATGAGCTCACATTCTAATGAGAGAGACAACATAAAAATAACCAGATACATAACCAGATAGATGGAAGGTAATCTCAAAGGGGAAGGCACTAGCAACTGGAAGGACTAAGAGAAACTTCCTATAGCAGATGGGATTTGAGATGACTCTTGGAAGAATACCTGGAAAACTCAGAGGCAGAGGTGGGGTAGAGAGCATTTCAAGTATAGGGGACAGCCAGTGCAAACCTAGAGATGGGAAATGGGGCATTGTGTACAAGGAACAGCAAATGGGCTGGTATAGATGGATCATAGAGTTCATGGAAGGGGCCAAGTTGTGAAGAGCTTGAAATGCCAGAGGGCTTTATATTTGATACTAGGTAATAGAGCCTCCTCTGGATCACTGCCTGGCTGTGGTAGGAGGGCTTGTGTAGGTCAATGAAACTATGAGCTATGCTGTCCAGGGTTACCCAAGATGGACAGATCATAGTGGAGAGTTCTGACCCAAGATGATCCACTGGAGAAGGGAATGGCAGTACCTTTTCCAAGAAAACCCCACGGACAGTACTAAAATGACAAAAGAGATGACATAGGAGGATGAGCACCTCAAGTCAGAAGGTGTGGAGGACAACCACAAGTAGTTCCAATATTAGTGAAACCACTGGGCCAAAGCTGAAAAGAAGCTCAGCTGCGTCTAGTGACAGAAGGAAAGTCTGATACTGCAATGAGTAATATTGCATAGGAATGTAAGATCTATGAGCCAAGGTAGATATGGTCAAACAGGAGACAGAAAGATTAAACATTGATATCCTCGGTGTCAATAGACTTCAATGGACAGAAATGGGTGAACTAATTCAGGTGATCATTACATGTACTGAGGTGGGCAAGAATCCCTTAGAAGAAATGGAGCAGCCCTCATAGTCAATAAAATGGTGAGAAAAAGCAATACTGGGGTATAATCTCAAAAATTACAGAATGATATTTGTTCTAATCCAAGGCAGACCGTTCAACATGACAGTAATATGCTCCAACCACTGATGCCAAACATACCAAAGTTGATTAGTTCTGTGAAGGCCTACATCTTCTAGAAATAACACCAAAAAAAGATGTCATATCAGACTATCTGGGTATGACCTAAATAACAGCCTTATGAATATGAAGTGGAGGTGATGAACAGATTTAAGGGATTACATCTGGTAGACAGTACCAGAAGAACTATGGACAGAGGTTTGCAATATTGTACAAGAGTAGCAACAAAAATAGCAAGAAAGCAAAATGGTTGTTTGATGAGGTTTTACAAATAGACGAGGAAAGAAGGAAAGTGAAAGGTGGTGGGAGGGGAAGAGAAAGATACACCCAAATGAATGCAAAATTCTGGAAAATTGCAAGGATAAGAAACGAGCAATGCACAGAAATAGAAGAGAATAATAGAATGGGAAAGACAAGAGATCTCTTCAAGACAATTAGAGATATTGAGGGAAAGTTTCATGCAAAAATCAACATGATAAAAGACAAAGTGGTAGAGATTTAATAGAAGTAGAAGAGATTAAGAAGAGGTGGCAAGAACATACAAAAAACTGTACAAGAAATATCTTAACATAACTGATAACCACAATGGTGTGGTTACTGATCTACAGCCAGACATCCTGGAGAATAGTCGAGTGGGCCTTAGGAAGCATTGCTAACTATGAGGCTAGTGGAAATGACGGAATTCCAGCTAAGCTATTTAAAGCCCTAATAGATGATGCTGTTAAAATGCTAATATGTGTTAATAAAGTGTTAATATGCCAACAAATTTGGAAAACACAACAGTGGCCACTGGATTGGAAAAGATCAATTTACATCCCAATCCTAAAGAAAGGAAATGCCAGAAAATGTTCAAATTACCAAACAATTGAACTTATTTCACATCCCAACAAGATTCTGCTTAAGATTCTGTGAGTTAGGCTTCAGCAACATGTGAACCAAGAATTACCAGAAAAGTAGGCTGCTTTTCAAAGAGGCAGAACTAGAGACCAAATTGCCAATAATCTCTGGATTATGGAGAAAGCAAGGGAATTACAGAAGAAACATTTATTTCAGCTTCATTGACTAAACTAAGGCCTCTGACTGTGTGGATCACAGCAAAATATGGCAAGTTATCAAAGAGATGAGAGTACCAGATCATCTTACTTGTCTTCTGAGGAGCCTGTATGCAGACCAAGAAGGAATAGTTAGAACTGAATATGGAACAGCTGATTGATTTAAGATTGGAAAAGCAGTATGACAAGGCTGTATATCGTCACCTTATTTATTTAACTTATATATAGAGTATATCATGCAAAATGCCAGGCTATGTGAATCAAAAGCTGGAATTAAAGGTTACTGGGAGAAATATCAGCAATCTCAGCTATGCAGACAATACCACTTTGATGGCAGAAAGTGAAGAATTAAGAAGCCTCGATGAGAGTGTAAAAGCTGACTTAAGGCTTAACATTAAAAAAACTAAGATCTTGGCAACTTGTCCCATCACTTCCTGGCAAATAGAGGAAGAAGAAATGGGAGCAGTGTCAGATTTTATGTTCTTGAGCTCAAAGATTGCTATAGATGGTGACTGCAGCCATGAAATTAAAAGACACTATGGCAAATCTGGACAGCACATTAAGAAGCAGAGACCTCACCTTGCCAACAAAGGTCTATATAGTCATAGCTATGGTTTTTCCTGAAGTAATATATGGCTGTGAGAGTTGGACTATAATGAAAGCTGAGTGCTGCAGAATCGATGCTTTTGAATTGTGGTGCTGGAGAAGACTTTTGACCGTCCCTTGGACATCAAGGAAATCAAATCAATCAATACTTAAAGAAATCAATGCAGACTCACTGGAATACTTTGGCCACATATTGAGAAGCTGGGACTCACTGGAAAACATCCTGGTGTTGGGAGATGGCAGAGGATGAGATGAACAGATAGTGTCATGGAAAGAACAAACATGAGATTGGACAGACTTCGGGAGGTAGCACAGGATAGAAGGGCCTGTTGTGCTGTGGTCCATGGGGTCACAAAGAGTTGGACATGACTCAAAACGACAACAACAAAGGTAACAGAGAGCCACTGTAGTTTATTGGGTTGGGGGCAGAGTGAGCGGACTTGGCATAGGCAGACTTATATTTTAGGAAAATCAGTTTGGCAGCTAAGTGGTGCATGGACTGGAGTAGGGAGAGACTTGAGGCAGGGAAAGCAGTTTGAGGAGTATTGGAATAAAAAGTCAAGGCATGAGATAATGAGGGGCTGAACCAGAGAATAGAGAAGGGGATATATATCTATATCTATATCTATATATATATATATATATATATATATATCTATATATATATATATATATATAGATGTATATAGATAGATAGATAGATAGATAGATATAGATAGATATAGATATATAGATATATAGATATATAGATATATAGATATATATAAAAGATGTTGTGAAGGTAGAATGACAAGATTTAACAAGTTTGGATACATGGGGTAAGTGAAAATGAGAAGTTGAGGAAGACACTGAAGTCATGCGCCTGGAAGGATAGTCTCTGTTTTAGCATCTAGTAGGTAGACAGAAGGGTCAAAAGCCAAGCATGCTGAGTAGGATGTTATAACTGATTTAGCCAAGAGGAATAGAAAACCCACCCAGCAGTAAGGTTACCATCTTGACTCCTCCCTCCTTACCCCCATCCCCATATCCAATCTGTTGCCAAATCCTTTAATTTAACCTTTAACCTTTGCAACATCTCTCAAATATGCCTTCTCTCCTCTGCATTGCCACCCCCTTGGTCCAGACCCTCACCATCTCATTCCTTTACTCTAGCAATAGCCTGCTAATTGGTTTCCTTGCCTCAAATCTCTTCCCACTCCAATGCATCCTTCACTCAGCTATCAAACTGATCTTCCTGACCATCTTCTCTCTCTCTCTCTCTCTCTCTCTCTCTCTCTCTCTCTCTCTCTCTCTCTCTCTCTCTCACACACACACACACACACACACACACACACACACCCCACTTAATAATGCCAGCAGCTCCCTATCACAGCCAGGGTCAATATAAAATCCCCTATTTGGCTTTTAAAGCCCTTTATGACCTGGCCCTCCTCTACCTTTCCAGTCTTTTTATATTTTATTGCTTCCCTCACCACCCCCACCACTTACTCTGCCATCCACTGATCCTGGCTTCCTTGCTGCTCTTTGAATAAAATACTGCAGATCCCTACTCTGGCCATTTTCACAGGCTGCCTCCCATGCCTGGAATTCTCTACATCCTCATTTCCATCTTCTGGCTTTGCTGGCTTCTTCTAAGTCTCAGCTCAAATTCCACCTTCTACAAGAAGTCTTTCCCAGTCCTTCTCAACAGAAGGAAGTGCCTTTCCTCTTGATTATTGTCCACTTGTCCTGTATATGGTTTGTTTGTATATAATTGTTTGCACCTTGTCTCCTTTATTAGACTGTGAGCTCCTTGAGGGCAGAGACTGTCTCTTATCTTTCTTTGTATCCCCAGAGCTTAGCACGGTGGTTGGCCCGTGGTAGATTCCTAATAAGTCCTTGTTGATTTGACTTTACTTGACTCTCTGTTGCCTCCAGAGGTGCTCAAGTATCTGCTCTTAATACCCAAATACCTAAGCATCTACTATCACTAAGTGCCTAAGAACCTACTATTAATTAATAACAGGTACTTAATAACACTTGTGGTTGTTTGTTTGATGATTCTAATTTGTTGCAGCCTGCTCACCATATATCTCTTTTACAGGTGCTCTCAATTCTTTTCTCAACCCTAGCTTCAATTCTTCAGAGCCTGTAGTGTTCTATTACATGCAACCATATAGTATTACCTGGGGAATTAAATTAAATTAAATTAAAAGGATGGGTCTTTTTTTTCAGGGAGGATCTTAGGGGAATTGTATGAACTTCATAATTTTGGATATAATCTAACTCACTCTCTTCCTTCTATTCAATTCTTTGCCCATCTCATTGTCCATATACAGCATCTATCCAAGATCTGTGGGTGAACTCTGTAGGCTGGCCATCCAGCTACATATCATAGACTGGATGGTAGGTATTCTTTATCCACTTGGTGTTTCTTCTGTGAATGGTTAGGCCATGTTCTTTGGAGTGGATGTGGATCTTGTTTAGGAGGCTTGGTAGAATTAGCACAATGTCACTCCCAAACACTCCCTGAGTGTTTTACTTGGGAGAAGAATTCTTCCATGATGTTTAGATTTTAGGGTAGATGAATGTCAACCCACTTAGGAACCAAGATGTATTTCATGTTAGTCAGTTTGGATGAAAAGTTATCATGGAATATCATTGTTCATAGAACCTTCCTAACAGTGATTCACATTTCCAGAGTGTATAAATGTTTCTTTACAAAAAGGGTTCTTTTTTCAAAAAATAAATTTTTATTGATGTCTTCCGTTTCCTACATCATCATAGCTTTCTTCAGTATCCCTCCTTCTTCCCTCTCAGAGAGCCACCCTATCATCCCATATAACAACTAGCATTTTTAAAACACAACTGATCAATAGATTGAAAAAGTCTGAAAACACGTGCAATGTCCAGCACTTGTGGCTCTCCCACCTTCACAAAGGGATGGGTTGGGGTGTCCTCTCATATTTCTTCATTTGAGTCCTAGTTGATCTTTATAATTTTGTTAATTCACTTTCGATTTTTTGGTGTGTAATTGTTTTTCAATTTACATTGTTGTGGTTATTATGTGTGTAGTTTTCCTAAATCTACTTACTTCACTCTCTATCATTTCATAGAGAGCTTTCCATGCTTCTCTGAATTCATCACATACATCATTTCTTACAGCACAGTAATACCCCATTACATTCATCACCACAATTTGTTTAGCCATTTCCCAATTGATGGGCGTCTATTTTGTTTCCAATTCTTTGCTATCGTAAAACATGCAGTTACTGATATTTTTCTGTGTATAGGGGCTTTATTCTTATTGATGGCTTCCTTGAAGTATAAATCCAATAATGGAATCTCTGGTTCAAAGAGTATAGACATATTAGTCACTTTATTTGCATAATTCCAAAATGCTTTTCAAAATGGTTGTACCATTTTATAGTTTCACCAACAATGTGTTAGTATACCTATCTTTTCCAACAATTTCAAAATACTGCCATTTTTGGCATCTTTGCCAATTTGCCGGGTATGAGGTTAAATCTCCTGCTTTTTTTGATTTGCATTTCCTATTATTAGTGATTTAGATCATTCTTTCATACAGTTGTGAATACTTTGCAATTCTTCTTTTGAGAACTCTTTGTTTATATCCTTTGACCATTTATCTATTGGTGAACAGCTATTAGTCTTACATCTATTTATGATTTTTTTTTTTTGGTGAGGCAACTGGGTTTAAGTGACTTGCCCAGAGTCACACAGCTAGAAAGTGTTATGTGTCTGAGACCGGATTCAAACTCAGGTCCTCCTAACTCCAAGGCCGGTGCTCTCTCCAATGTGCCACCTAGCTGCCCTATTGATTCTTTATATATCTTGGACACAAACCTTTATTAGAGAAAGGGAATACAAAAATTTTTGCCCATTTTACCATGTGTCTTCTTATCCTTAATGCATTAATCTTGTCTATGTAGAAGCTTTTCAGTTTCAAGCAAAGTTATCTATTGGAAATGCCTCTATTCCTTGTTTGATTAACAATACATCTCTTACCCATAGCTGAAAGAGGTATATGATCTGTTTATTTTCTAATTTTTTTTACAGTATAATTATTTTTTTCTCTTTTTTATTAATTTATTTTGATTTATCAACAATCACTTCCATATGCTTTTGAATTGAAAATTTTTCTCCCCCTTCCTCCCCCCCACCCTCCCCAAGACGGTGCACAGTCTGATATAGGTTTTACATTTACATACCCATTAAACATATTTTCACATTAGTGAAGTTGTAAGTAAAAATTAAAACCAGTAGGAGGAACCATCAGAAAGATGAAACAAAACTCAACAGAAGGTAAAAATAAGTGATAGCAATTCGACTTCCATAGTTCTTTCTTTGGATGTGGACAGCATTTTCCATCCCGAGGCCTCTGGAGATGTCTTTGATCCTCGTAAAGCTGATTAGGGTTCAGTTTAACAATCTTTGTCATTGCATAACGTGGCTCTTATTGTGTACAAAGTCCTCTTGGTTCTGCTCACTTCACTCAGCATCAGACCATATAAGTCTTTGCAGGTTTTTCTGAAGTCAGCCTGTTCATCATTTCTTACAGCACAATAATATTCCATTACAGTCATATACCACAACTTGCTCAGCCATTCCCCATATAGTATAATTATTAATATTAAGGTCAAGTATGCATTTAGAATGTATTGTGGAATATGATGTAAGGTGTCATCCTAAGCCTGATTTCTGCCAGACGGCTTTCCAGTTTTCCCAGCAGTTTTTATGAAATAGGAGTTTTTCCCTTGGTAATTTGTTTCTCACTTTATCAAACACTGGGATATTGAGTTCTATTGTTTCTGATTCTCCCTTGTCTGGTCTGTTTCACTGATCTCTCTCTTTATTCTTTATCCAATAACTGATGGCTTTGATGACTAGTCTGAGGTATGGAAATGCTTTCCCTACTTCGTTATTACTTCTCATTATTTCCCTTGATATTATAGATATTTTAAAATGAACTTTATTATTTTATCAAGTTCTATAAAATATGCCCTTGGTAATTTGATTGGCATAGCATTTAAAGTGTGAATTAACTTCGATAGTATTATCATTTTTATTATACTGACATAGCTTAGGCATGAATATTTCTCCAGGTATTTAAGTTGTTCTTTCTTTCTTTCTTTCTTTCTTTCTTTCTTTCTTTCTTTCTTTCTTTCTTTCTTTCTTTCTTTGTGAGGCAATAGAGTGAAGTGACTTGTTCAGGGTCACACAGCTAGGAAGTGTCAAGTGTCTGAGGGCAGATTTGAACTCAGGTCCTCCTGAATCCAGAGCCAGTGCTCTATCCACTGTGCCACCTAGCTACCCCTGTTCTTTACTCCTTTAAGGAACATTTTGTAATTGTATCTTTGTTACTGAAACTTTATAATTAAATCTGTACAGCTTTTGGATGTTTTTTGGTAAATCGATCCCCAGATATTTTCTGTATTTTGTAGTTATTTGGAATGAGATTTTCCTTTCTATTTTTGCTTCTTGTGTTCTATAATTATTATATGGAAATTCTATCAATTTTGAGGGTTTCCTTTGTAGCCTTCACCTTTGCTGAAGCCGTTAATTATCTTAATTAGTATCTTTTCTAATTCCCTAGGATTTTCCAAGTAAATCATCATATCACCAGCAGATTGGGTTAGTTTTATCTCTTTTAATGCATCTTCATGCCTTTAACTCCTTTCTCTTGTCTTATGGCTCTTGCTAGCATTTCCAGAACTATTTCAACTAATAGTGAGGAGGGTGGGTATCCTTGCTTCATTCCCATTTTATTGGAAAAGGTTCTAGTGTATCCCCATTGTCTATGATGATTGCTTTCGGTTTTAGATAGATGCTTTTTACAATATTAAAAAAGGTCCTTCTATGCTTATATTTTGTAGGGGTTTTAGCATAAAAAGGTGCTATACTTTATCAAAGACTTTCTGCATCTACTAAGATAATCATGTGGTTTTGGATGGTTTTGTTTTTAATATGATTTATTATACTGATACATCAGGGGTTCTTAATGTTTTTTGTGTTGTGGACTCTTTTTGCCAGTTTGGTGAATCCTATCCTTCCTAGATTAATGCTTTTAAATTCATAAAATAAAATGTAGGATTGCAAAACAAATAAAAAATTATATTGTAATATGATTATCAGAATTTTAAAAAAACGGTCAGAGTGAAGAACTCCAGGTTAGAACTTCTGTTCAACAACGCCCTGTGAGGTCAGTAGGGCACTTAAAATTTTCTTCAATTTGCATATGGGAAAACTAGGACTCAGATTAAGTGACTTGCCCGGGGTGACACAGCTAGTAAGTGTCTGAGGCTGGTTTTGAACTCAGGTCTTCCTGACTCCAGGCCCAGCTGTCTATCCACTGTACCACCAGCTACCTAGTATTTGGTACATCCATGAGCATCCATGTCTTCATCTGTCCAATGACAGAGCTGGTCCAGGATGACTCCTGGGTCTCTTACAATTCTAAACTTATATTGTTATGAGAATGTGATTTTTTAAAGCATGATTACATTGTGTATATGTGCATAAAATCAATCAGCCTATCAACTAATATTTACTGAGCACCTTCTCTGTGTCCAGCCCTACACTGAGCCCATTGGGGGACATCGAAGACATAGGAAACATGGCTCTTACCCTCATGGAACTTAGAGTCTAGTTGGGAGACAAGGTGTCTTGCCACCCACACACACACTTAGAAGGAAAATACCAAACATCAGGAGGCAGGAGCCGTGGCACACTCATTGTGACCAAAATCAAAACTAAAACAAACCAGGCACAACAGAACCCACCTGTCAGAAGTCACCAGGGGACATCCCTAGACCATCTAGAACATCGGCCACCTGGCATCCCATCCCTCAGTGATTGCCCAGTAGCAATCCCCATTCACACCTCGATGGCCCATTCCTCAAAGCACAAGAACAAAAGATTCTAAGGCTGGAACCCCTTGCATCCTTTGAAGCACAGCCCAGCCTCCAAGCATTCGAGGCATTTCATGACCCCTACAGTTGGTAATCTCTCTCCCTCTGGAAATTACTTTGTAGGGGCAGCGAGGTGGAGCAGTGGACAGAGCACCAGCCCTGGAGTCAAGAGGACCCAAGTTCAAATTTGGCCTCAGATACTTACTAGCTGTGTGACCCTAGGCAAGTCATTGATCCTGATTGCCAAAAAAGAAAAAAAAAAGAAAGAAATTACTTTTTATGTACTTTGTCTTTGCTTATCAGTATGCATGGGCATCCTCTCCCCCTACCATTGTAAATTCCTTGAGCATAGATTTTTTTGTTTGTTTGTTTGTCTTTATAACACCAGTTCCCAGTTCATTACCTTGCAATTCAGTTGAATAAGCATTTTTAAGGGTCATTATGTGCTAGGAGCAGAGAAAACAAAGACACAATAGACAATCAAGTCTCTGAATAGTCTTATGAGGATGACTATCCCATTTTATAGATGAAGAATCTGAGGTTCAGGGGGTAAAGTAATTTAGTCAGGGTCATACATCTAGGAAGCAGCAGAGCCAAGACTCCAACAAAGATTTGACTCCAATGCTAGCACTCTCTCTACTATCCCACACTTGTTTCTCAAAGAAGAAGGCCTGGCTATATGTATGATTCCCCCAGGCACCCCAGCAGGAGGTGAAGATACAAGCTTTATGAGGTGCCTTCATCACAGCCCAGTCCCGCCCTTCACTCTCCCTTACTTCCACTGCTTGCAACCCCATGGTTTGACCATACAGGTGCCTCCCTGCCCTCATTCCAGGAAAGGTTTAATAGTTAGTTGGTGTTTTGATGCTACACAGCCCTTAAGATGTTATTGCAATTACAGAGGTTCTGTGACTCATTTCCATAAATAATTAACAGTGAGCCATCCATTATAAATTCTTTGGGGATGCTGAATTCTTGATTTATATCTTTCTAGGAGCTTTGCTTGCTAAGTGGTACATAGAACGAAATATGTGTCTCTTCAGCAGTTATGAGAAAAGCTTGGTCAGTATTTCTCAGACAGAGTACTAAAGCTGGAAGGAGCCCGAAAGATTATCTAGACCATTTCTCCAATTTTAAGGATGAGGAAACTGAGACCTAGAGATGGGTGTTGCCTAAGTCATCCCTCTCTTTCCATTATGGAGTGCAATGATTTGCCCAATGACTCACACTAAAGTGGCTCAGCAGGGACCCAAGCCAGGTCTTGATTCCATATCTAATCCTCTTTCTGTTGTAGCAATCTGGTGTTGATAAAAATATAGGCTAGGATGGGGTCAGGCACAGAGCGCTATGTCATGACACTGTAGACCTGGCTCCAGCGGAATATCAGTTGGTATCTTCTATTAACTCCCTGACCCCCTCAACATTTCAGGTGTTCCACTTGACTTCTCTCTCCCCTTAACAACTGTAGCTTGGTTTTTTGGTCTTCTTTTCCCCCTCTGGATCTTCAGATAACTACTGAGTCCTCTATCTGAAGAAAACCTTAGTTCTCCTTCCCCAAACCTAGTACCCAGGCTGACCTGCCTAAGCAGAGTAATGCCAGTAACCCTAACACCACTGAACTGCTCCAAATTTTGGCAGTTTCTTTCATCTGGATACTCATGGGGGCTGGAAGAGTATATTGTTAAATTTTCAGTGGGAACACCTCAGAAATGGCAAATGCTACAAGTCAGGGCTTGATTTATTGTTCTGTTGATTGTCTAGAATTAAGAAAGTGATGGGGAAATGTCAATAATAAAAATTAAACTCAAAACTGTGCTGTGGATACATTTTTTCCTTAGAAAGCCTGTTGAACATTTTCCGGCATCCCCTGAGCACTCCCCTTTATCCAGGCAGATGCCAGCCCCTCCAAGGCTTTAATGAGCAGTTCAGTGGCTCCATGAGTCCAGTGATAACACTAGATACTTTCACTTCTGTAGAAGTTTATGGTTCACAAAGCCCTTTCCTCCCAGCGGTCCCATGAAGTACCTGCCTCGAAGGCAAGTATTATTATCCCCTTTTTATAGAGGAGGAAACGGAGTGATTTGCCCAGGGTCATACAGCAAGACCCAGATTGGCCGCCTTCTGACTTTGATCCTGGCTTCCTTCAAGCCTCAGCTCCAATCTCACCTGCAGGGATGCTATGCTCATCCCCAAAGGCTGATGCCTGCAGCTCTAACATTACCTCCCATCTATCATATATATATATATATATGTGTATATGTGTATGTGTGTGAGGGTGCATACACACATGCATATTTCTTAGGTACATACAAGATATCTATACACGTGTGTTATATGATAGATTAATATATCTATTCTATATGTATACACACACGTGCATGCATGTTTAATTAGGTACATACAAGATGTGGTGAGCTGGACTCCGCTTAACACATCTGTTACACATGTATACACACACACATATTGTCTGTACTTAGTTGTTTACACACTCTCTCCCCCATTAGACTGTAAGTGCAGAGAGAGCGGGGACTACCTTTTGTTTTTCTTTGTTGCTCCAGCACATAACAGCACCTGGCACATAGTAAACTTAATAAACATTGACTGACTAATGGACTGACTCCAGAAGCAGTGCTCATTCCACTAGAGTAGGGTGTGGGTTTAGGGGTTGGAAGACCAACCCCTTCCTTTAGATTCTAAGGCTTAGAAAAAGGGAAGGAAGGGGAGGAAGGGGGAGGGGAGGGCAGAGGAGGAGAGAAGAGGAGAGTGGAAGAAGAAACGGGAGGGGAGGGGAGGAGAGGAGAGGGTTGGAGTTAATCCTTCATTCCTGCATCTGTGCTCTGAGGACCAGTCTTGACAAGTTTAGAAAGCCTCATCACTAGAGAGCTAATTACCAGGTAATGAGTGTTTCTTAGCCACATGAATTCACGAAGGTCACCTACTAAGATATGGAAGGAGCTAAAAAATGTTCATCCCCCTGTAGCTATCCTTGTGATGAACTTCTCTGAACTTAATAATAGTTAGCATTCATATAACTCTTTAAGATTTGCAAAGAACTTCACAAATATACTTTCATTTACCCTCACAACAACACTGGGAGGGAGGGAAGTGTTATTATGATCCCTGCTTTACAGATGAAGAAACTGAGGTATAGAGAAGATAGGTTACTTGCCCAGGGTCACACTGCTAATAGGTGTCTGAGTCTGGATTTGAACTCAGATCTTCTTGACTTTAATGTTCTGTCCACTGCACCAGCCAGCAACCAATTAGGCTAGATCTCAAATGCCCTATACTTGAAGCCCTTCTAGCCTGGTAGACTACTAGACTTTGTGCTCAATTGTGCTTGGCTCCTTGGGGAGCCCGTGGTCATCCCCTCCCCACAATGAGGCTATGTGTTGAGGCTTTGGAGAAGATTTTGGCAGATGCTGAAATAAGAAGGGAGTTGAGATTCATGTATCCTGGCAATAGTTTGTTCAGGTCTTCTTGAGTCTCCATTCTAATGTTCATCTCTCTGCTTTGCCTTTCCTGTATCACAGAAAATCGGCACTTTCTGCCCAAGTGATCATGGTGCCTAGGAATGATCAGGACCCTGACCTCAAATGGTGGAGCCACTGACTCTGAGAGCTCAAACGGACCTGCGAAGAAACCCTAGGATCTTAGCGCTAGAGCTGGAAGGGACCTTGGAGACCATCTAGTACAACTCCACTTCCGATGGTCCAGGGAGGAATGGAGGTCCATAGAGTTTAGTTGAGTGACTTGACTGAAGTCTCCCAAGTAGTAAGTGGCTGGGGTGGGATCTGAACTCAGGTCCTCTGCCTGCAGGTCTAGCATCCTTTCTCCTGCACTATGATGAATTTCTTCTACAACATTCTTTGCTATTGGTGAGCTGGACTCCGCTTAATTGCTCAGGTAATGGAGAATTCCAACAAACCTCCCAAGCAGCCTAGCCTTTGCTGGACAGCTCTAATGATCAGCCAGTTTTCTCACACCCAGCCTGAGTCTGCCTCCAGGCAATTTTCTCCTCTTAATACTACTTCTTGGTTTGGTGCAGTGGGTCAGGGAGTCCCTTAAAAACAGAAACAGGCGATAGCAGAAACTGAGTAAGATTCAATTCAATTCAATGAGCCTCTATTAGAGTGCTAGCTCTGTGCAAGGCATTGTTCTTAGGTGCCAAAGTGGAAAGACAGAAATAACCCGCTGCCTGCCCTCAAGGAGCTTCTGTTCTTCTAGGGAGACACAACATGGACACAGATGAGTAAATACAAAGTATATACACCAATACCAATTTCTTTTTGTCTGTACTTGTGATTTCATTGATGTAGGGAACTTCCTCAGTCACTCAGGTCACAGAAGATCTGTGCCTGAGGCACTGAGAGGTTATTGAGGTTCCCGAAAACCACTGTATTTCAGAAATGGGACTTGAACCCAGGTCTTCCTGCCTCTGAGGACAGGTCTTTGTCCAATATGCGATGCTGTTTCTCATATACAAAATAATTTCAAGAGGGAGAGAGTGTTTACAAAGGAGAGAAGCAGGAAAGGCTCCCATCAGGGAAGCACATGTGGTCCAGACTTGGTAGCCATCTGAGGAGTCTGAACACCGTCTCTTCGTCTCTTCACTGAGTAAATTCTCTCCCCCAGGGACATGGCTGCTAAACCGGGGCTACTCTAGGGATCCAAGAGGAATTAGGAGGAAGTGCATTCCAGATATGGAGGACCACTGTGTCTGGTGACCAGACACAGGTCACCTGAATTCCAGGTGAATTCTAGACATGGAGGACCACCTGTGCAAAAGCACAGAGGAGGGAAGTGAATGGTTACCCCAAACCTGGTAGTATTTCATTACTTTCCCAGCTGTGTCATGTTATTGGCGCATTCTAAGTTGGCCACAGTGAAGCCTCTATTTTGGAGGCAGCTGTGTGATAGTGGACCCAGAGACTGAACTTGGGGTCTAAGCCCTTGGGGATACCATTTATTCCTGTGTGACCTTAAAAAAATGGTTTCCCCTCTCTAAGCCTTAGTTCTCTCCTTGATAAAGTGAGGGGTCAGAGCAGATGAACTCTGTGGTCCCTTCCAACCCTAACACTCCACACTCCTTTTCACATGAAGTGTGCTTATCCCAGCTCTCCTCAAGGCACTATTTATGAAGGTGACTTTTTTTTTTTAACCTAAGTACCATGACGGGTGAAATTTATTTTTGCTCCTATTAAATTTATATTTGCTCTTATTAAATTTCAACTTATTGGTCTCACCTGAAGATGTCTTTCCTAGCCTGGATTCTGACATCCAGTGCATTAGCAAATGCTCCCAGCTCTGTGATCATGCCTGATGATCGTGATATCTCCATCTTCCTTCAAAGCATTAATTATAGGATTATGGATTAAAGCTGGAAGGGACATCAGGGGTCAACCTAGTCCAACTTTCACACTTTACTGTGAAGAGCCCGAGGCCAAGTGGTTTCTCCAAAGCCATAGAAGTAGTAAGCAAGGGGGCCATCTCCAGTTCTTCTGATCTGTATCTGGCCACTGAACCCAGATGGCTCCAGAGGAGAAATCGAGGCTGGTGACTTTGCACAGCCTCCCTCCCTTAAATCCAATTCACTTGCAAGTCATGGTATCATCTTCCTGATGTCATGGTCACTTTCAAGAAGGAAGGACAAACAAGAACAACAGAAGCAGTAAGTGGGCAGAAGCAAAGATTAGAACCCAGCTCCTTTGACTCCAAATCTCACACCCCAAGAAGAATGTTTAATGTTCAACAGTGTTATGTACGGTCAAGTACAGAGTCCAAAGGCATAATACTAGGCTCTCCATGTTGACAACAATTCCTCACTTTAAGAGAGACTGTATGATGTAGGAGGTGGAATGCTGGATGGAGGAATATAGATTGAGAATTGAGAAGGCCCTTACAGATCACTCAATCCAATCCCTTTATTTTACACATAAGGAAACTGAGGTGCAAAGTAACTAGACAATTTGTCTGAGGAGTCCATGGCCAAGCTAGGATTTGAATTTAGGTCCCATGACATCAAGCTTAGCATCATGTGCGTGATATTTCTCTGCCTCCTCAGCATCAGGAAAGACCCTGATTTGAATCTCAATTCAGGTGTGACAGCTGCATAATCTTGGGCAAGTCATTCTTTCCATGTTTAGGCTGGACTAGACACCACTGAAGGCCCTTCCGATTCTCAAATTCTGTCATTAGCAGATTTCACTTCTCTAGGTGTCAGTTTCCTCATCTACAAAATGGGGTTCATAACACAACACCTAGCTCACCCAGTTGCTATGAGAAAAGCACTTTTCAAATCTTAAAACACTATATCAATATGAATTGTGGTTATTATTCATTATTACTCTTTGGATCTGCTCTTTTAACTAGTTTCAAATCTACATAAATATATATGGAGAGAGAGAAAGAGAGAGAGAGAGCGCGCGTTTTAAGATTTGCAAAGCGTTTTATAAATATCTCATTTTTTCCTCACAATAACCCTTGTTGGTATGTGCTATTATCATCCTCATTTTACAGTTGAGGAAACTGAGGCAAGCAGAGGTTAAGTAATGTGCCTAGATTCACATGGTCAGTGTCTGAGATGGGACTTCAAGTTAGAGTTTCTTATTCCAGGTCCAGCCTTCTGTCCACTGCACTGCCTAGCTTCCTCATGGGAAGTTATGTCTGGTCTAGAGATTCTTGAAGTGGGATCCTTGAGGCCTGGAGTCAGGAAGACCTGAATTCAAATCCACCCTCAGACACTTATTAGCTGTGTGACCCCAGGTTAGTTACTTAATCTCTATTTGCTTCAACTTCCTCATCCGTAAAATGGGGTTAATAATAATATTTCCCAGGGTTGTAGTGAGGATAAAATGAGATAATATTTGTAAAACATTTAGCACAAGCATTTAGCACATTGGTGCACAGAAGTTAGCTATTAATAATATTTTTATAATTGTATTTCAATATAATTGGTTTCCTTGGTAATCCTGTATATTTCGTGTACTTAAAAACGTGATTCTGAGGAGACCATAGACCTCACCAGACTGCCAAAGGGGACTCTGACCCCCAAAAGGTTAAGAACTCTTGGTCTAGAGCCCTCTGAAATCTAAATCCATCATCTTTAAAACGTTTCTCTTCATTTCAGGATGCGTAAAGGAAAAGGAAGCAAGAATGGTGTGGTCTGATGTGTTCCTAGTGAATCCAAGTTGGCCCCCAGTTTACAGTCATGGCTTACTTTGCCACCATTTCTTAGATCAGTCTGTCCCATGACTACCAGGAGAAATACGAGGGAGGGAAGGAGGGACTAGTGCCCGGAGGAGTCTACTTTTAACTAGCCAGGGTAAGATGGGGCAAGGCCCTAGTGACATCTGATAGGATTAACATAAAAGAGGAAGAATTTCCATCCTGAAAGTTAACATTTTAGAAAAGTTGTGGTGAGTAACTGGAAAGGAAACATTGGGGCGGCAGGGATTTGGACTTGTGGTTTCATCAACATGAGGAAGTCCTAGTGTAGAAACTGCCTCCATTGTTCTGGATGGGCAGCTTGCCAGTGATGCACAGTTTTAGAGAATTGCTTACGGAACTGAGAGTTAAATGACATTCTCTTGCTTGTTATACACAGCTAGTACCTGTGAAAAGCAGGGCTTGAGCCCAGGGCTTTCGTTTCTAGCACCTGTCCTTTACGCAGCTTTTAGATTTTGGACGAGACCTGTAATTTCGTTGGTAAAGGGGACCTCCTACCAACCAATGCAAATTAGCACATTCTCCAGAGCACGCCTCTCCACATTAGAATGTGAGCTCCCTGAGAACAGAGACTACCTTAGCTATTTATATCCTCAGAGCTTGAGCAGTGCTTTGCATATAATAAGCACTTAATAAATGCTCTATTCATTCATTCATTCATTCAGTCATTCATTCAGTCAGTCAGTCAGTCAGTCATTTATAGAAAGCATCTTGAGTGGAACTTGAGGCCAGGTCTTCCTGACTCCAATATCTATCATTGCTCTCTATACATTATGCCACATTATGTAACTTGAGAGCTAGCTATCTGTCACAGTGAAAATGTCTCACTGTTACTGAATCTGTTTTACTGAGGTCAGCAACCATGTGGTACAATGGAAATGGTGATGGGTTTAGAGTCAGAGGACCCTGGGACCTTCCTCTAGGTTTAGAGGCCAGTTCCAAATTCTGGAGAGGTGCTCTTTTCCCAACAGTTAGCAGCAAATGCTTCCTGAGGGAATAACTTTGTGATCAGTTACATCTGCATTACTAAAAAGGGAAAGCAAAACCCAATGCACAACGATGTATACGTCAAAGGGGGTTATTGAAGGATGCACGTTACAGCTAGCTGGTTCACCAATAAAAATCGAGCCAAAGCACCTGTTTCCAAATGAGGGGTGTACTCCTGTGCCTGTTGTCTGGAGGAGAAACCCAGGCTGGATTGTTTCCAATAACTAACTCAAAGTCAGTGCTATTGGCAGGTGGTATTCTCCTCTGCTGGGGCACTAACAGATGGCCTGAGAATGACCTTGACAAAACCTAACGGCATTTTTTAAGAATGGCAACAAGTGGGAAAGTCTTCTTCAAAAGTTACAAAAAGGAAAAAAAAATTGCATTGAACTTTTGGCACGTAGATTTTTGAGTCGATCAGCTGTTATGTGTCAAAGAAAACTCTTCACTCTTAACGTGCAAGCAGAAAGTCCTACCTCACATACACATCAGATTGACAAAATTAACAAAAAGGGAAATGGCAAATGTCGGCAGGGCTTTGGTAAAACAGGCACATAAATGAGCTGTGAATTGGTCCAGACATTCCGGAATTCTGAAATTTGGGACTGTGCCCCCAAAGTTACTAAACTGAATGTCTGTTGACCTAAAAATACCATTACTAGGTCCATAAGCCAAAGAGATCAAAGAAAGAGGGAAAGGACCCAGATATACAAGGATACACTGCTCTGCAGCGGCAAAGAACTAGAAACTAAGGCAGTGCCCATCAACTGGGGAACTGATAGAAGTGTTATGGCATATGAATGTAGTTAAATATTATGTTATAAGAAGGGACGAAAGGGATGGTTTCAGAGGAAACTGAGGCAGAGTGAAGTGAGCAGGAGAATATGTATACAATTACAACACAGTGAAGATTAATGACTGTGAAAGACTTGGGAATTCTGATCAATTCAATGGTCACCCATGATTCCAGAGGGCTGGTGGTGAGAAGCAGGGTACCCTGCTCTTGATGGAGAGAGGATGGGCTCAGGATATAGAATGAGACATCCATTCTTTGGACAACGGTGAATGTAGGAATTCATTTTGCTTGATTGTGCATATTTGTTACAAGAGTCTTGTCTCTCTTTTCAGCGGGAGGGAGAGAAAATAAATTTTTGTTAATTGAAAATAATAAAATTAAGTTAAAAAAACATGCAAGCAAAGAGTCAGTGTGATATAGCAAACTGAGAATTGACCTTAAAACCAGGAAGACTTAGATTCAAGCTCTGCTTTTGACACATCCTGGCTGTGTGACCTTGGGCAGATCACTAGACCTCTCAAGCACCTCTTTAAGATTCTAAGTGTCAGAGAAGGTGCCAAACTGTATCGGTGGAGTGAGTTTTCCTATCTAGAAGGTCCCTGTACTAATGACATCAGAGGTCCAGTCCCTGTCCCTATTCCTTTGTAAACGAAAAGGATTACAGTAAACTTTATATAACACCAAAGTTTCCCCTGCTTAGAAAAAAAGTCTCTTAAAATGAGAATTGCCCATTCAGTTTCAGTACATATAATTGTTGCTGTCGAGTCGTTTTCAGTTGTGTCCTATCTCTTCAGATTCTATTTGGGGTTTTCTTGGCAAAGTAAGTGGAGTGGTTTGCCATTTCCTTCTCCAGCTCATTTTACAGGTGAGGAAACTGAGGCAAACAGGGTAAAGTGACTTGCTCAGGGTCACACAGCTCCCAAGTGTCTGAGGCCTGATTTGAACTCAGGAATAATATGTCATCATAACAACAACAATAATAACGATAATGATCATAATGTCTTGGTCTGTCATTTGGCCTCATTTCCGCAAGTAGACATTAATACATCAATAGCAGCTCGAACCCTGAGATGGGTCATAGCAGATACAATGAGGTGCTAGATGTTGAAGAAAGGTCTCCTAAACAGGACCTGTAGCTAGGAAAATGCGTGACTCAGTTTCCCCCTCTGTTAAATGAGGGGGTTGGACAAGATCGCCCCTAAGGTCTCTTTCAGCTCTATGATGTAATCATTTCAACTCTCTGAGCCTCAGTTGTGTCATCTGAAATTTAGGGCTAATTAATAGTAAGAAAATCTTAAACTTAATTACAAGTAGGCCTGTAGAGCATGACTACTTGCCTCACAATTATGCTGTGCAAGTGAATGTTGCTGCAGTCGGGGTTGGATCAATTACTCAATGGAACTGAAGTTGAATATAAATAATCACTCAATTACAACTACGTGGCCTGCTCCCATGTGGGTATTGAAAAACAAAATTTGAATTCCCTTAGTCAAGGGTGTGGATAGGGAGGAGATAAGAACCTGTGGAAGGAGTACCTTCACATTTGTGGATGGAAACTCTTGCTCCCAGGATCATGGGATATCAAGGTCAAAGTGACCTTAGAAGAAAGGGAATCACCAAATATCAAAGCTGGAAGACATCTCAGAGCCCAGCTCTGATCTGAACAAGAATCTCTGATACCAACCCCCCGATAAGTGGTCCTCCAGGCTTTGCTGGAAGAATCCTGATGACGGGGAGCTCATTACCTTGCTAGGCAGCCCACACTGTTTGTGGATGGCTCTCTTAGGAGGTTTTCCCATACACTGAATTTAAATCTGCCTCTGAAACTTCAGATGCTGCTCTTGGTTCTGCCCTCCAAGGCCAAGTAGAACAAATCTGATCCCTCTTACACAGGGCAGCCCTTCAAATATTTGAAGACAGTTATCATGCATCCCCCCCCCAAAAAAAATCTTCTCTTCTCCAAAGTAAACATCCCCAGGCCTTCTAACTTAGGGTTCCTAACCTGGGGTCTGTGAGCTTGGTTTTTCTAAAAACTATTTTGATAACTGTATGTAGAATAACTGGTTTCCTCTGTAATTCTATGCGTTTTATTGTATGCATTTAAAAGCAATATTTTGGAGAAGGGGCCCATAGACTTCACCAGAATACCAAGAAACCTCTGCTGTGATTCATGTATGGAAAGATCTCAACACCCTTCGCCACTGTAATTACTCTTTTCCATTCATTCTCTACCTAAAAAGGAGTCCCCAGAAGTTATCACAAACCTCCTGACGTGATCTGACAAGGGCAGAATACAGTGGGGTTCTAACCTCTCCAGATCAGCTTAGCACAGTTCCTGGCACACAGTAGGTACTCAGTAAACGTTTAGTGATTTATGAGGATATAATGCCACTGGGATGTATCCTAAGATTGAATGAGCTTGTGTGGCTGCTATGACCTCATATGGAACTTGTAGTCCACTAAGACTCCTGGATCTTTTTCACATACACAGTTTTCTAACCATGCTCTTCACCCCTATCTTGCACTTGTGAAGCTGATTTTTTTGAACCCAAGTAAATCAATCTCTTTTCAATTTTATCGGATTAGATTTGGCCCACCAATTTAGTTGGATGAGACAAATTTAGGTCCTGATTCTGTTGTCTAATATGTTAGCTATCTCCCCCATCACTGTGTTATCCCCAAATTTGGTAAGCATGACATTTTACGGCTTCATCCAAGTCTCTAGTGGAGTGCCCCAGGGACAGATTTCTGGGGCACTCCATTAGAGAATTCCTTTACGTTAATGTTGTCTTATTAATGACTACTCCACTCATTTAAACAAATCATGCAGATGCTGTCAAAGGCTCTGGATAGCTCCAAATCTTGGAGCCTCTGATCTAGTCCGGTGGTTCCCACACTGTTTCATATGAAGGTCCCCTTTGCACATTAGTAAATGGAGCACACGCTCATACCAAGGAGCTGTGGTCTTGCTTGCCTTTTCCACTCGTCACTTCTGTGACTTGTCAGACCCAAGTATCCCTCCCTGGCTGCCTCTCCCCTCTGTCGTTTCTCCCATTAACATATAAGCTTTGTTTGTATCTGTATCTTCAGTGCTTGGTAAAGTGCTAGGTCTACAGTAAGGGCCTACTACATTATTTTTCATTCTTTCATTCATTCCCACTAGATATGTTTTTTCTGAGTTAAATGAAGATCAAATGATCAGGCATGGGGTGCGTATGGGTCTGTGGACCCCTTTCAGTAGCTCTGCACCCCCTTCCCCAAAGGGATTCTGCGCTTACAGGTTGGCAAGCACTCACCCAATCAAACCCCTTCACTTCGAAAATGAGGAAACTGAGGCCCAGGAAGGGGAGGTTCCTTGACTGGAGCTTGGCCCTGAGACCGGCTCCTCTGACTCAGATGATTTTCTCCACTGCTCCTTCATGCCTTCTTTGCTGTCAGAGCAGAACTGCTCTCTACACTTACTGCCCACTGGGTTGGCAAAACTGACTCAGGTGTCCAAGTGTCCCTGAAAAAAGAGGGCTGTTCTTGTAATGGTGCAGCAGTTTCATCCCCTCTCTCTCTCTCTCTCTCTCTCTCTCTCTCTCTCTCTCTCTCTCTCTCTCTCTCTCTCTCTCTCTCTCCCTCTCTCTCTCTCTCTCTCTCCCTCTCCGTCTCTCTCTCTCTCTGTCTCTCTCTCTTCTTTCTGTCTCTGTCTGTCTCTCTCTTCCCTCTCTATCTTTTTCGCCAAGTGCCAAACAGTATCCCCCAACCTTATCTCAGGAGACAAGGGAAGAAACACGAAGTCTCTGCTCTCAAATAGCTTATTTGGGAGAAAGGCTTCCAGATGTGTTACAGTATAATAAAAATAAAAGGGGGTATTAGTAAGGGCTGAGGTCACACAGCCTCATGGAAAGGGCAATAGATTTGGAGTCAAAGGATCTGGGTTCAAATCCTGTCTCTACTACTGACTGCTCTCTTGCCTCTCCAAAGGACTTTCTCAACCATACCCCCCCTCCCCATTGCTCTTTTCAGTCTCCTTTTCTGTGTCTTGTCTTCCCTCATTCTTTCCATCTGTGTAGTTAGGGCTTAGCACAGTTCCTGGCATATAGTCAATGCTTAGTAAATGTTTCTTGATTTTTTTTTATCTCATTGGATTCTCGAAATAATCCGAGGAAGGAGGTGCTATATTACCTCCATTTTACAGATGAGGAAACTGAGACAAATAGCAGTTAAATGACTAGGGTCATATAGCTAGTAAGTGTCTGAGGCTGAATTTGAATTCAGGTCGTCCTACCTCTCTATCTCAGATTCCTTTAGCTCTAAATCGGTGATCCCATGATGGGAAGATGCTAAGTCTTTTTCCTTCTCCACGTCTCAGTTTCCCCATCTATAGAATGGCAGTGGTGGTGGTGGTGGGTGTTAGAAGACTAGACATTTTCTAAGGACCATTTCTGCTCACAGTTCCAGTGAGTAGGAGGGCCAGTGTAGATGGGAGAAATCAGATCAGGCGGCCTAGAAGAGGTGGATCTTAAACTGGGCCCTGAGCCATCAGAGGTGGCATTTGACTAGGTAGGAAGGGGGAGGTGAGAGGGAAAAGGGAAGGGAAACCCTATGGGGGAGGGGAGGGTGGGGCACCATGAGCTGTTCTTACTCGGGAGAGGGCCCTACTTCCTTGGAATGGCCTAGTCATCTGTGACTGTGGCTCACTCGCCTTCATTGTCTCTTCCTGAAGTCTTGGCCATGGGACATCTTCTGGTGCTGCTCCCTTGAGATAGGAACCCCCCAACCCTGCCAGCTAGGAGGCGGGTGGGCAGGACATTCTCTCTGAGGACTGCTCACCTCTCCGCATTCACTCTGGAAATGGCCAACGTAGGTGTGCTTTTCATCTCTTTCTCCAAGGGTCAGTTGGGGCAGAGGACAGGCACCCTCTCGGGGCTAACTGGGGGGCTGTCGGTGGGATATTTGGGAGGGAGAGAAGTCGAGAAGATTTGGAGTCCTACTCCCTGGTGGACTTGCTCCCAAGCCCAGGATCTTAGACCTTAGAGCTGGAAGTGAGCTTGAAGGTCATCTGGGTCAAACTCGTTTGGCAAAGTCAGAAACAGGCCCAGGTTCAAGCTTGTGTCTTCAGACTTGCCGGCCAGGGTACTTCTATTGCCATGAAGTTGTGTGGCTTAGTAGCAAGAGCCCTGGGCTGGGGAGTCAGGAAACTTGGGTCCACAGTCTCTGTCATCTTGGACCAGTCCCAGTCACGAGTCTCCTCCTTTGTAAAGGAAGAGGAGGGGGTCAGTCTGTTCCAGCTGACGTGGCTGGGACACTGGAGGCTTCTGAAATTTCTCTCCACCCTAGACTGGACCCTGCCTGCTTTCTCTCCTGGTAGGGGTGGCAGGGATTTGAGGGGTTCCAATGTGGGTGTTTTGTTTTTCTCCCCCTTGGGCTGTGAGGCTAGCTCAGTGCTGGAGCTGTTACTTTCCACCTGGCAGGAAGCTGGCGTGGCCTTTCAGGCTTGTTTAAGGGGGCTAGCGGTAACACAAGAAATACTGAAGAGATGAGGAGCTGGCAAAGACTCAAGCTGAAGTGTGGGCAGCTCAGGGCATGCAGCCACACTGAGCCAGATCAGCAGATGGGGGCCGGCAGGAGAGGGGAAGAGGTGGTTTTGACTTTCTTCTGCCTGGTCCTTGGCTCAGAGCCTCAGTAAGAGAGGGCGCATCCTCCTGTTGGTTCTAATTCTTACTTACAACATCACTAATGTGAAAATATGTTTAATAAAAATGTATATGTATAGCCTAGATCAGACTGTGCGCCATCTTGGGGACGGAGGGGGGGAAGGAGGGGGAGAAAAATTTTAAACTCAAAAGCTTGTGGAAGTGAATGTTGATAAATCAAAATAAATTAATTAAGAGAGAGAGGCTGAGGCAGGTGCTGCTAACCTCCCTCTGCCTCAGTGTCTCTGTTTGTACTTTGAAACATAAAAGGGTCTGTGACCTCACTGGAGGGGGGAGGGGGCTGTCGCTCCTCAGGTGCTGATCAGAGTCACCTGCTCGCTGTGGGATGTTCCACAAGTCACTCAATTTCTCAGAGTCTCAGTTTCCTTCCCTGTATAAACTGGGGATTGGATTCAGTGACCTCTAAGATCCTTTCTAACTGTGATCCTGTTATCTTGTGAAATCCATCTCCTGTGGTTCTGGCCTGTGTCTGACATGAGTCTTCCAGGCACGCAATGCTCTGGGAGCTGTAAGTGCATTGATAGGAAAGCATAGGATACGGAGCTAGCCTCACTCTGAGTGTGTGTGTGTGTGTGTGTGTGTGTGTGTGTGTGTGTGCATGTGTGTCTATATGTATGTGTGAGTGTGTGTGCATGTGTGTGTATGTGTGTCTATATGTATGTATGAGTGTGTGTGTATGTGTGTCTATATGTATGTGTGAGTGTGTGTGCATGTGTGTGTATGTATATGTGTGTGTGTGTGTGTGTGTGTGTGTGTGTGTGTGTGTGTGTGTGTCTTCGGTCCAGAAGGGTACAACCAGGGAGGCTGATGGCCTTGAGTTCACTGCAGAGGAGTGTCAGTGCAAGGAGCTGGGGATGGGGAGCTCAGGGGGGCATCATGGCTGTCTATTACACTTGCTCTGGTCCCACAAGGGAGAACAGAAGGGATGGGTGGAAGTTATAAGGAGCAGATGTAGCCTTGATAGAAGGATCACTTTTCTTTCTTTCCCAACAATTAGAACTTTTCAGAAGTGCCATGGCAGCCACCTGGAGAGGAAGTGTCTGCTCCTCACTGGAGGAGCTGAAGGACCACTTGCTGGGGGGGGGGGTAGTGAGGCATCTTTTGGGAGCACAGGGGGTCTAGGTGGGGGCTCTGCCGCGGGGGCACAGGGGGGTCTAGGTGGGAGCTCAGCCTCAGGGGCACAGGGGGGTATAGGTGGGGGCTCAGCCATGGGGGAACAGGGGGGTCTAGGTGGGGGCTCAGCTGGGGGGCACAGGGGTCCAGCTGGCTGCCCGGCAGGCGCTCTGTGATTTCTCCTTCCTAGCCTCCTTCCTCACAGATGGGGATAATGCTATTTCTTGGAACGGAGGCTAGATTCAGAACCAGAGGACCTGGGCTTGAATGCTGGCGCTGCCTCTAGTCTTTGTTTGATTTTAAGACAACCACTTAACCTTATTAGGCTCCGATTTCCCCGTGTGCTAAATAACAGCGGTATTGACCACTACAATAATCATGCTGCTGATGGTAACTAACATCTCCATAGCACTCACTGTAAGGTTTACAAAGAGCTTTACAAATATCTCACTTTGCCCTCACCAACTCTGAGTGATAGATCCTGTTATTATCCCCACTTTATAGATGAGGAAACTGAGGCAAACAGGGGTAAAATTGCTTGCCCAGGGTCATACATCTAGTGAATCTCTGAGGCTGGATTTGAATTCAGGTCTTCTTGAGTCTAGGCGCAGCACTCTATCCATTCCTACCTTTCAGACTTCTTGGACTTACACCCTTCCTTCCTCCTTACCACCCCCCAAACAAGACAATCCATCTCCCTACTGTGTGCCTACTATATGCCAGGCACTACATTCCCTTCCTTAGCAGTGAACATGTAATGAATCCTTGCTGACTGACTGACCTAACTTCTAAGGTCTTTTTCAGTTCTGAATCTGTGATCAAACACTCCTGTTCTTGTTGGCCTGTGGGGGGATGTGCTAAGACAAGGCAGTAGGGACTTCACTTTGTCCCCACATGGTCTCTCCCATGTCCCACCCGCCTCCCAGGTTTGGGGAGCTTTGCCTGAGGGAGGTAAGCCTGGCTGAGGGAATGTTACTTTTCTGCTCTGGGCCCAGGGAAAAACCAGCCTGCGTCTTCAAAACGTATGCAGCGTCTGTCTTTGCCAGACTACTCACTCTCTGGCACAGTCCAGAAGGTTTTCTCTCCTGACCCTGCCCAGGCTGACCTCCCCAGTTCCTGATGTAAGCCGAGTGTCTAGACGGGTTCAAGCCCTCCATGTGAGCGTGGTGCTTCCTTAACGACCAGGGAAGGGGCGGAACCGGTCAGCTGTGCCCTCAGACCGGCAACATTTGGGGGGGCAAATAGTATCCATTCAGAGCCTAGAGCAAGGGGCTATTCTCCTGCTCTCCTCCAGTCCTGTCAGATGCCACAGACCTCTAGCAATGCCTCCTGTGACTACCACTTAGACAGCCCTTCCTACATGGGCACACCCACCCACACACTTCTATGCTGCGGCCAGTGGCTGCATCCTTCCAGCCCTCCTTCCCTAGCCCCACAGAGAGGCATTTCTGAGCTAGGAGCTGGATTTTTTCTTTTTCAGTGCAAGGAGTTCACGGCCCACACAGGCTATGAGACCCTTCTGCAGCGGCTGCTGGATGGGAGGAAGATGTGTAAGGATGTGGAGGACCTGCTGAAGCAGAGGTGAGAAGGACTGCAGGGGTGGGGAGGACACGGGTCACTACCCAAGCACCAGAGGATGTGGCTGGAGCTTCTGGCCTGGCCTGACCTCTTCCACTCTTAACTGCTGACAGAAACAGTGGGAGATAGCCACGGAGAGGGAGCCTCTCCTAGTCCGGGCTGGTGTACTGGAGCTGTCAATGGATTTGAGGACTGGGGGAAGGGGGGGCCTCGGGACTCAAAGGCAGCCTTCCTGCCTGCCTGCCTGCCCGGCTGCCCGGCTGCGACCAGCAAGGTGTCACGGCACCCGAGGCATGGCCTCACGCAGGCTGGATGTGGGAGAAGCTGACAGCCCAGCCTGAGCTCATTTGCATCTCCACCACTTTATCTTTGGAAATGTAAATTAAGAGGACAGGGGAGGGGCAGGTCCTGAGGACCTGGGGAGTTTGGGAGGGTGAGGATGACAGTCTGGGCTGTGAGTCCAGTGTTTGTGTGTGTGTGTGTGACTGAGGGGGGAAGCCCTGGGGTCAGACTTCAGCTCTATGTTTATTGGAGTCCTTGTATATGAGAGTCTGTGACCTCAGGCAAATCATTCCATTTCCCTGGGTCTGAGCTTCCTCCTATGAAAACTGGTGCCAATAATACTCACAGTACATACCTTGCAGGAGCACTTTGGAATAATAATAATAACAATAACCTTCATATAGTGCTTTAAGGTTTGCAAAGTGCTTTTCATACATTGTCTCATTTGATTTGCTCCTTTCAAGAACTCTGTGAGGGAGGTGCTGTTATCCTCCTATTACAGATGTAGAAACTGAGGCTGAAAGCAATTAAGGGTCACACAGCTAATGTCTGAGGCAGGATCTGAATTCAGGTCTCCCTGCCACCAAGCCTGGACTAGCCATGATGCCACCTTACCTTCAAACACTGGAGAAATAGGAGTTGTGATTCCTTATGAGAATGAGGCTCCTCAGAGGAGCGTGTGGCCCACGACAAGTCACTTTGTCTCACGAGGCCTGTTTCCTCCTCTGTAAAATAAGGGCTTTGGACCATGTAACTCCCGAGAGCCTTACAGCTCTAAAGCCATGGTCCTTGGGTGAGAGTTTGGGTGGGGGACTCAGGAGTCTGTGCATAGGCATGTGTGTAGGTGTGTATGTGCATGTGTGCATGTGTGTGTGAGAGAGACAGAGACTGAAAAAGGAGAGAGACAGAGACAGAGAGAGAGAGACAGAGAGACAGAGAGAGACAGAGACAGAGAGAGAGACAGAGACAGAGAGAGAAAGAGAGACAGAGAGAAAGAGGGAGACAGAGATAGGAGAGACTGAGAGAGACAGAGAGAGAGATAGGGGAGAGAGACTGAGAGAGACAGAGAGAGACAGACAGAGAAAAAGAGGGAGAGAGAGAAAGAGGGAGAGAGAGACAGAGAGAGAGACAGAGAAAGAGGGAGAGAGAGACTGAGAGAGACAGAGAGACAGAGACAGAGAAAGAGAGACAGAGAGAAAGGAGAGAGAGAGAATGAAACAGAGAGACAGAGAGAGACAGAGAGAAAGAGGGAGAGAGAGAGAGAGAGAGAAGAGAGAGAGAGAGACAGAGAGAGAGGGAGAGAGGGAGAGAGAGACTGAGAGACAGAGACAGAGAGAGAGACTGAGAAAGACAGAGAGACAGAGACAGAGAAAGAGAGAGAGACAGAGAGAAAGGAGAGAGAGAGAGAGAGAGAGAGAGAGAGAGAGAGAGAGAGAGAGAGAGAATGAACTGAGAGAGAGAGAGAGAGAAAGAGGGAGAGAGAGAGAGAGAGACTGAGAGAGACAGAAAGACAGACAGAGAGAGACAGAGAGAGACATAGAGAAAGAAAGACAGACAGAGAGAGAGAGAGAGAGACAGAGAGAGAGAGAGAGCCCGCGGGTCTCCCTGTCTGTGTGTGTTGAGCCCAGGTGGATTATTCACAGCTATTTTTAGAGTGTGTGGAGCTTCCCTGCTGAAGGTAGCTGCAAGCGGAAGAGATGCTCAGGACTGTGTCAGTCACTTTCCCTTCTTGTTTTCTGAGCTGCAGAGATAGCTCAGTCCTAGCTGGCTGGGTTCTCTCTCCCTCTCCACTGCCTACCCCACCCCCCAATCCCCATCTATCTCTCTGTCTGTTTCTAGATCCAAGATGGTGTAGGGGTGTTCTGTGACTCCATGGATCTTCCCCATCACCCAGAGGTCTCTGGCTCCCATTTCAGCCCCCAGTGCAAGGACCATCTCTCTATGGGAGACAAGGGGCCCCCTCACCCCCCACCAGGCCCGCAGACTCTCACACTGGAGCCCCTTTTCCTCCCCCCCAATCCTGCCCTACAAGTTTATCTCCTCTTGGCAGGCTGACTGTGATTCTCATCAGCAAAGATAATGATGGGGTTTCCTCATTGCCTAAATGACCTCCCCACCGACCTGAGACTCTGGGGGTCCCGAGCTCTGCACCCGACTTTGGCCCCTGGCTCAGGCTGCTCCATACCTCCATGCTGCTCCTTTCAGTTCCTTAACAGAATCTGACTTGGGGAAGTGGAGGCCAGCACCTGAGGAAGGGGCTGGGCTGTGTCAGGAGCCATTGAGGAAGTGATGGCCTTCTGGAGAGCAGGGACTGTCCTTTGCCTCTTTTTCTGTCCTCAGCGCTTAGCACAGTGCCTGGCACACAGTGAGGCCTTAGTGTTTATTGACTGACTAATAGATGCTGTACCATACCCATGGGCCTGGGGCTGGGGGTTGTAGGGAAGAGACCCCTAGGAGTCTTACATAGTTCAGGGGAGATCAGGAGGAAAAGCCCTGTGGAATGAAAAGAACTCTGGATTAGGAGCCAGTAAGCCAGTTCTAGGCCACTTCTAAGAAATTTGGCTTAGATCAGGGCTTGTTAACCTGGTCCATGGACCCCCACGGGATCTGCGGGTACATTTCAGGGGGTCAGTGAAATTGGTTAGGAAAAAAAAATACATGTTTATTTTCATTAACCTTTAACAGAAACTCAGCATTTCCTTCAAATAGGAATTAAAACACACACACACACACACACACACACACACACACACACACACACACTACTCTGAGGAAGCATCCACATAGGCTTCGTTGGACCAGCCCAGGGCTTGTGACACCCAGAAAGTTAAGAGCCCCTGGCCCAAATGTCTGAGGTCCCTCCCATTTCCCATCTGCTTGGGTTCTAAGATGGGGGTGCGTGCTTTGCAAAGGAGATCTCATTGTCCAGCCCAGTCCCATAAAACCAAAACATCCTGGTGTTGGAAGGAACTATAAAGACTTTAAATCTAACTTGCCCTTTGGACAGGGGAAGCACCCCCAAGAGAGAAGTGACTCGGCTAAGGTCATACATTCTGTTAGAGGCAGAAATAGCACACAGGTCTCCGAACTGCAATGCATTCAGATGACAAAGCAGAGACTCCAGAGAGAGAGGGTGAGCCCACCAAGCCATGGAATCTGGTGTTTTCTTTCTCAGGTGAGTTCACCTGTGTGAAGTGCTTTGCAAACCTTATGTCGCTGTTTGCCCTTCGTTCTAGAAGAGGACTGTGACATCGGGGAGGTGACGCCATGTGAACTGGATTTAAGTGAGGGAGGGCTGTGCAAAGTCACCAGCCTCACTCTCTCTTCTGGAGCCACCTGAGTCTAGGGGTCAGATAGAAATCAGGACAATTGGAGACGGCCCCCTGCAAACCTGAAAGCACTATATAAATGCTAATTATTGTTATTATGATTATTACGATAACTATTACTATTATTATTGCTCCTTTCTCAGTACCTTTCCCACTGGCTGTTCCCAATACCTAGAAAGCTCTCCCTGCTCACTTCTGTCTCCTGACGTCCCTGGTCTCGTTCAAGACTCGGCTGCATCCCACCTGCCTTTTCCTGTCCCTCCCTCTGAAGTTACCTCCCAATTACACTGGTATATACATGGTGTTTGTATATAGTTTCTATGTGTCTCCCATATATCTTTTATGTACATGGTTTTTTTGCATGTCTTCCCTCCCATTAAAATGGGGCATCCTTGCAGGCAGTGACCCTGTTGCTGATTTTCTTTTGTCTTCCAGTGCTCAGTATAGTACCTGCCTGGTCCATGGTAAGCACTAATTAAAGACTTGTTGACTGACTGACTGGCTGTCTTCCTCATCTTTCTAGTATAGCAAATAACTTCATTCATTCTGAGGTGTCCAAGGCTGGCTGTGATCCTCTCTCTTAAGGATTCTGTTGGGAGGTAATTCTTCTGTCCCCAAGAGATAGAAGTGCTGATGGTGGAATTTTAGGCATCAAATTAGGGAGAAGGCCTTCTCAGTATCTGAGGCCCCACCTGTATACATGCCTATGAGTAAGGCCAAGCCAGAGGCCCTGGAAGAAAGATGGGGAACAGGAATTCTCTGGGTCCTCATTCTGTCTTCTTCACATGCCCTGGAGGTGAAGTACTGGTGACTTTATAGGGGCCCATTCAGGAATTCTGTGTATTTTCCCAGGGCCCAAGCGGAAGAAAGATACGGGAAAGAGCTGGTCCAGATTGCCCGGAAAGCAGGCGGACAGAGTGAGATCAAGTAAGATGTGCTCCTCCTACTTCTGTCTGTGTGTCTGTGTATGTGTGTGTGTGTGTGTGTGTGTGTGTGTGTGTGTGATGTTGTGCCTTTAAAATATGTTTTTAACAAAAGCTTCCTTTGAAACAAGTTCAGTAAAGAATTCAGGACATGGAATCATAAAACATGGATCTGAGCCTGGCTCTGCTACTCACTAGCAGTGTGACTTTGGACAAGTCAGTTCACCACTTTGAGCCACAGTTTTCTCATCTGTAGAATGGAAATAACAAGTCTTGAACTTCTTAATACCTTGCAAACCCATCAGGTGCTGAATATTAGGGATAAATATGAGGGTTATTGAAGGCACGGAGGCATGGCTTCTTCTGTAACTGAATATTGCAGGGGGAGGCAGGGAGTGGGACATTGGGTGGGTGGAGGACATGGGGAATTCTAGAGTCTTTTGTGACGATGGAGACTTGATCCATTTTGGGCATGGGGCTTTATAGATTGAGAGCTGAAGGGAGGAGAAAATCAAATAAGAAGACTGACTTTTTCTAGACCTGATTTTGGGACTCTTAGACCTTGAAGTTCCAACCCCTGACCCAACTGTACCAAACACATTTCTGAAACAGAGAATTAGGGCCTTGAGGGAAATGGGAAAGGAATATTTGGTTATAGGCACGGTGAACTTGCTGGTGTACCCCAAAGGTAACAGCCCTGAGCCAGCAAGGGGGACAGAAGCTTGGAGGTATTTTTGGAGCCATGGGGAGAGGGTGCATGGGGCCATCCCCTGTGTCTTCAGGACCCTTTTGAGGCTAATGACAGTCACTCCAGAAAAAAAAAATGAAACTCAGAATCTTGTAGAAAATGAGTGTTGAAAACTGTCTTTGCATGTAGTTGGAAAAATAAAATGCTATTTACCAATATACATACACACATATAATGTGGAAATATGTTTACATGATTGTACATGTATAACCTATATCAGATTGCTTGCTGTCTTGGAGAGGGAGGAAGGAGGAGGGAAGGAGAAAAAATTTGAAACTCAGAGTCTTATGGAAAATGAATGTTGAAAACTGTCTTTGCATGTGGTTGGGGAAAAAAAAAAATCCTATTTGCCCACGACAGGCAGTCCACATAAGGCTGCGTGGGCCACTGCCTTAGGGAACAGGTGCGCCGACTTGGCCATGGCGAATTTGAACCCAAGGCCATGGCTTCTGTCACTGATGCCTCCAGCCTGCTCCTCAATGAAATGAAAAATAAACTGCTCGAGGACTGTGTCGTATTCCCATGTGCAGTTCAGGGCTGTAGAAGAAATACAATTTGTACTCGACTTACATTCGGACTAGATGAAACCTAAAGGCCTTTCTGGCTCTGACGCGTATGTAGCACTTCAAGGTTTTCAAAGAGCTTTACAAACATCTCATTTGACTCTTATACGACAACCCTGGGAGGCAGGTGCTATTATTACCCTCATTTTACAGATGGGGAAACTGAGGCAAACAGGAGTTAAGCGATTTGCTCAGGGTCACACAGCTAGTCAGCATCTGAGGCTGAATTTAAACTTCCATCTCCCTGACTCCAGACCCAGTGTGTCACCTCATTGTCTCTATAATGGGAAAGATATTGGATTTGGAGGCAGAAGACCCGGGGTTCAAGTTCTAGCTTTGCCTTTACTATCTGTGTGACCTTAGGCAAGTCACTTAACTTGGCTCCAGTTTCCCCATCTATAAAATAAAGTGGGGGAGGGGCAAGACCAGGAGCTGTTCCTATCCTTTCAGCCTGTGGACTGCCCCCACACTCTGTTAAGGCACCAGTAGCCCCAAGTATTTTTTATTTAGTGACAGGAGCCTTGCTCAGCTCCTTTTCTTGCTAAGGAGGGGCTGTGCTTAGAGCAGGGGAGGGGGCGATAACCTCGCATCCATAAGGACAGGGCCAGATCGCTGCTGCCATTGGCAGGGCTGTGAGGAGCCAGGCAGCCTGCACAGCCCTAAGTAATCAGGAATTGTGACGGCCTAATGAGGAAGGGTAGAAGGGAAGTCCCAGCTCACTGCAGCCCCGGCCACAGCCGCAACAAAACATCCGCAGACCCCCAAGGGTCACCCACCCTCGCTTCCTGTTCTGCCCGACTCCTTAATTGCATCCTGCTGCCCAGGCCCATTTATCACTCCCTTGCTCAGATTTTCAGCTGGATTTTTAATAGAGAGCCTGACCTCCCTCGTGGACGATTTCCCGGGCACTCATGCCGCTAGCAAGGGCCCATAAATCTATCGGGCGCCTGGGCCTCCCCTCTCTGTGACACGTCCCAGATTAAAGAGCCTTTAGGAAACCCATGAATTTGCTGGGAGTTGGACATTAACAGCATTCTTTGCGGAGTGTTACTGAGGGCAAAGGGGGCGGGGGGAGAGGCTCAGAATCAGCTGGAGGGGAAATTGTGGAGTCCGCAAGCTTGGGCAGCACATTAATCTTAGGGGCTGTGTGACCTTTTCTGTTCTTTGGCCTTTCCTATTAAACCTCATCACCCTCTGCTACCACCTGGGCTCCTGGCTAGGGCGCTGGGTTTGAATTCTGTCTCCAAAACTTTGGCAATCACTTAACTTCTGCGTGCCTCTGTTTCTCCTTCTATAAAATGAAAGGAGGGGAGCCCACAATCTCTAAGTCCTTTCCATTGTTGGCATGAGGGTCCACTCCCCTATTGTGCTTCAGGAGAGGCAGCTTGCTATATGAGGGAAAAGAACTGAAGTGGAAATTATCAGACCCGGCTTCCAGTCTTGGCTTTGCCGCTAACTCACTTTAAGATTTTAGGCAAGATTCTCTGGGTCCCAATTTCTTCTTCTTCTATCATGGGATAATAATTCTTATACTAAGTGTCTCAAAAGGCTACTGGGCCTCATCGCAATGATGCATGTCAAAGGACTATGTAAACCCAAGCTAATGGTCTGAATAAACCGATGAATCCGTGATCTCTTCCATGGGAACTTCTCTCCAGTAATGCTGATTACAACCCCTCCAAGCCTGCCCATCCTGGGTGACTCATCTCTGTGTTCCTCTGTAAGCTGGCTACGTGCCATCCATTCATCATGATGGGGGCTCTCCTTGATTTCTCAATACCACAAGGATGCTACTGAAGCCAACAGGCTGTACATTTGCCATCCCCCACTCTCCCCAACCATGGGTCCAGCCCATGTTCTTCTCCAATCACACACATTGGTGATGCCATCTGGTAGTTCAGTTCTTTGTTTTGGTACCTTCTTTGTCATGGGCGGTGGCCTGCTCACATCTATCTACCCTCCTCCTCTCCAGTGACTTCCGTGGGATACCCATTTTTAGTTCTTCATGGATTGTAGTGTCTCACGGCTCACAGTCATCCAACCATGGCAGGAGAATGTTTCTTTTTAGATGGCCTTGGTTTCAGAGAGGTCCAACTAATGCGCTATCCCTGCCCCCCTTACCCCCTGGAGATAATGTGGTTCCAGCGTAATACAACAAATCTTCCTTGAGTATCTACCACATTCTAGGCAACCAGGATACAAAAAGACACAAAAAACCCCATCAACTTTGAGGAGCATCGTTCCCCTGGGGAAATATAATGTGTACATGGAAGAAACAAAGGCAAGGCCATTTGAGAAGGGAAAGATCACTACCAACTGGGGAGGTCAAGGAAAACTTCATGGAGAAGGGGAGCCTTGAAGGAAGATGGAGATACTGAAAGTCAGAGATGAGGAAAGGGTACATTCCAGACATGCAAATATGCATGGACACGGCAGTGCGAGAGAGAGGAAATGCTAGATCTGGGGAACAGAAGCCTGTTGTCCAAGGGGACAACTGTAAAATGAAGCTGGAAAAGTTGAGAGGACAGATTTTGGAAAGGATTTAACATACAGCTACACTGAGGAGTTTGGATTTTGTCCCAGAGTCAATAGGGAGCCACTAAAAAATTCTGAGTTAGGGAGCGCTGTAGCCAAAGATGGCCCTTCAGAAGATTATTCTTGTATCTGTGAGGAAGGGTGAGCTCGGAACCAGGATGAGGAGGTGTCGCTGACTCACCCAGGCCATTGGTCAAGCCCTTTGATTGCTCTGGGGTTTGATTTCCTCTTCCCTACAATGAAGGATTTGGGTGGGTTGGTCACCAAGATCCCTCCCACCTCTAATGTCCAATGGTCAGTGTTCCAGGGCCCTCTCCATCGGACATTTTACATTCTGGGGCCCCTCCCAGCTGTGACATTCTAGACCTCTTCTAGCTCTGACATTCAATGCTCTCAGGTCCCTTCTGGCTCTGACATTGTCCAACTCTATGACTCGTTGCTCTCCTGGGATGCAGACAGAGGTTAGGTCACCTATTGCTTGAGGTGCTGAAGCTACAGTTATTTGTAGATAGAGCCCAAATCCTTGGCTGGAAAAGGGCGATCTCTGTTTCTGTGGCAGGATTACCTCCTGGGAACAGAAATAAGAGTCATTTTGTCTACTGCATACCAGAAACGAGTGAAACTAACAGCTTTTAGTCGTGGACACACAGTGTGTCCCCAGGAAAGGGCTCTGTCTGCTGGCTGCTACAATTCAACTCAACTCATTTTGATGAAGGAGAAAGGATAGTAGATTTCTAGAAGTGACTGTGATAGAAAAATGAAAGGCATCAATTTTAATTTTAATTTTCATTAGGGGCAGCACGACTCCCACTCACTTAAACCAAGAGCACCTACTACGTGTAGGGTAGTGCAGGCAATTCAGAGAAAGGTGAGATGCAAAGATCCCTGCTCTCTGGGAGCTCCCAGCCTAATAATGGTAACTGGCCTGTGGAGGGTGATTTCCTCACAGCAAACAAACAGCAAACATTATGATTAAGCACCTACTGTGTACTGGGTTCTCTGGACACAATGACAAAAATGAAGTAGCCCCTTCTCTCAGAGAGGTAGCTGAAGAGAATGTTGGACCTGTGATCAAGAAGACTTGAGTTCAAATTCAGCCTCTGACACTTACCAGCTGTATGACCCTGGGCATGTCACTTTACCTCTGTTTGCCTCAGTTTCCCCCACTGTACATGGGGATAATGAAAGCACCTACCTCCCAGGGTTGCTGTGAGGATCAAATGAGATAATAATTGTAAAGCACTTAGCACAGTGCCTGGCACACAGTAGGTGCTATATAAATGTTAGCTGTAAAATAAAACTGTCCCTGCTCTCAAAACAGTTGCTAGGCGACTTAGTGGTTAGAATGCCAGGCCTGGAATCAGGAAGACCTGAGTTCAAATCTGGCTTCAGACACTCACTAGCTGGATGACTTTGGGAAAGTCTCTTAACTGCTGTCTGCCTCAGTTTCTCGCCTGTAAAAGAGAGGCAATGATAGCACCTACCTCCAGGGGGTGTTGGGAGAATCAAATCTGTAAAGGGCTTAGCACGATGCTTGGCACACAGTAGGCCTTTAATAAATGCGCATCCTCTTCCCTACCCTTCCTCAAAGAGCTTACCTTGTCTTGTGGGAGGCAATGTGCAGGTAATAAAAACGGGATATGTAGCATCACTTTGAGAGGGGGGCAGCAGCTGGGGAGATCAGGAAAGGCTTCCCGTGATGCATGGCAGCTAGTGTAGATGGAGCAGAGGGGACGGAGACTCTGAGCCCAAGGCAGCAGATTACAGAATTTTCTGTCCATTATCTTTTCTCCTATCGGTTATCTCCCCACCTCCAGAGACCCTCTCAACATCAGGGGAACAGCTCCTTCTTCTGCGTTCCCCAAAGGCCTAGCACAGCTTTCAGGAGAAGTGCACACGATCTGCTAGGGATAACCCAACCCTAAATGTGATTCAGACCAGCAAGTGGCTCTGGCGGGGTTGGGAGAGCCTTCCAGAGCTGTCTGCAAAGTCAGAAAGCTTGTCACTGTGGCAGAGAGTGTGGGCTGCTTGACCACCAGGACCAGGAGTGATGAGGGAGGGGAGGCGGGAGAGACAGATGCAGGTGATCTGATAGAAAGCAGGGGCTTCCTACTGGAGCTGTCCGAAGTAGAGGGGCCTCCTCCTAACGTGGAGGTGCCCATCACTGGAGCTATCCTGGCAGAAGCCAGTGACCCATTGTTTTTTGGGGGGTTTTTTGGTTGTTATTGTTATGGTTTTTTAATTTAATTTAATTTAATTTAATTTTTAGGCAGTTGGAGTCAAATGACTTGCCCAGGGTCACACAGCTAGTAAGTATCAAGTGTTTGGTCTGAGGCTAGATTTGAACTCAGGTCCTCCTGAATCCAGGGTCGGTGCTCTATCTACTGTGCCACCTAGCTGCCCCAGATCCATCGTTTCTAATGATAGACAGAAGAGCCTTTCTAAGGTTGGACGGGATCTGTGGGTCATATGCAAATCAAACAGGATATGAGGACATAAGAACCCCTTCAGGTCACATAGTAACTTAGAAAACCACAAATTAACATTATCTATGTTTTATTGTATTTTTATTTATTTAATAAATATTTCTCTGCTTCACCTGATTCTGGCCACAATTGGAGTATTATATGGGGCTAACAGGGTGCACACCTGATGCCTCTGCACTCATGACCCAAATAATACAGGGTGTACCTTAAGATTTACAAAGCTCCTTCTTTAGGGACTTGAAATCAGAGGACCTTGGTTCAAATCTTCCCTTTGAGACTCTCTGTATGACCTTGGGCAAGTCTCTTAAGCACTCTGGGCCTCAGTTTCCTCATCTGTACAATGAGGGGGTTGGACTAGATCACCTGTAAAGTCCTGTCCAGTTCTAAATCTACCCTCCTGTGATTGTTTTTTCTTCACAACCACCCTATAAACTAGGCATTGCAGGGTTTTATTATCTCCATTGTACCAAAGATGAAGAAATGATGGCTCAAAGGTTATGTGACTTGGCCAAGGTCACACAGCTAGTCAGTGTGAGAGACAGGATTCTCTTCCCTTCATATCATGCTGAGATTGTGACATCCTTTGATTCTGAGAGTCAGGGTTTAAGGACCGATGTGGAAAAAGCCCTGGACCTGGGTTCCTGAAGTCTTGGGTTTAAGGCCAGCCACTGTGGAATGTGAGCACTGGAACAGGTCTTTGAGGTCCCTGCCAGGTCTAGCGTTCTGTGGTTCTGGGAGGAATGCAAGTTTTGGGGGAGGAAGAGAGAGGCAGACAGGAAGCTCAGAGGGGTTGGGCACAGTCCCGAGACGAAGTTCAGCACAAGGTCAGGTGTGTAGGACATGGCCAATGATTATGTGCTAATGCTAATTAATAAAAAATAATGATAATGGTAATAACTATCATTTAAGTAGTAAGCCTTAGGGTTTGCCAAGCACTTTTACAAATATCTCATTTTATCCTCACAACAACCCTAGGAGTTAAAATGGGGACAACAACCCCATTTTATGGATGAGGAAACTGAGAAAGACAGGAGTTAAGTAACAAAGAAAAAAGGAAAGGCGGGATGGAAGGAGGGAGGGATGGAGGGAGAAATGATGGGAAGGAGGGAGGAAGGAAGGGAGGGAAAGAGAAAGGAGAGAAGCAGGAAGGGAAAAGAATGGAGAGAGAAAGGGAAGGAAAAGGGCAAGAGAAAGGGAAGGAGGAAGGGAGGGAAGGAGGGAGAGATGGAGGGAGAAATGAAGGGAAGGAGGGAAGGAAGAAGGGAGGGAAGGAGAAAGGAAGGAAAGGGAGGAGGGAGGAAGAAGGGAGAGAGAAAGGGAAGGAGGAAGGGAGGGAAGGAGACAGAAAGGAAAGAAGTCCTAACATTTGGGAGAGGACAAGCCACCAGCAATGATTGAATAACCAAGACCCTTGGGGACTTTCCTGTGTGCCTGGGCACACTGGTGTCTAAGGTGAGCTGCCCGAGAGGCGCAGCGTTCAGTAATTTCTTTTAAACTGGGTCTTACTGGTCTCTTCAGTTTTGTACACATGACAGTAACTTCCTAATGCCACCCCTCCCCCAACACCCCCTCTTATGTCCCCCAACTCTCTGAGTCTCAGTTTCCTCATCTGTAGAATGGAGACAGCACCGATTTGCCAAGCACTTTGCTCACTGTAGGGAAGACAGATTGAGCTGGGGAGGAATGCAGCCTGTGGCCCTCCAAACAAGTGAGCAGCTCCAGTGAGTTAGTGGGGTCTTCCCTGCTGCTGGGCGGGGCAGGGCCTGTGGGATGAGGACCAGAACAGACAAGGCCTGGGAAGTGAACTGACCTTGGCTTACCCTCTGGGACACTAGGCCCTTGTCTTGAGTTCAGCAGGACAATAAGACTGCTGGGACTGGGAGAAAGGTAGGGGAGGAGACCCTCTGTGGCCTTTCTGGAAGGTGGAGTGAGACTCCTGTGGCTGGGGATGGGGAGGGTCCTGGATGTGGCCACCAGGCGGGGGATCTGCAGAGGGGCCGGGGTCTGTGCCTCCTGTGAGACCCTGGAGCCAGGACATCACAGCTTAGGAGATGGGGCAGGACCCACAGGCAACGGTCTTGGGTTTGAATCCAGCTCTGCCCCTCTGCACCCGTATGACCTTGGGCAGAGGACCTTCCCTGTGTGGGCCTCCCGTGTGTCATCTGTAAAATGTAGGGACAGGACTCGATCATCTGAAAGGTCCTTCTCAGCTCTCCCTGGCTCCCAGCTCCATTCTGCCTCTGTTCTCCAGCCAGTCACCTCTCTATGCTCGTCTCCTTGTGGAAGACAATGATGCTTGTCCCACCTCCCTAGATGGTTTCCACTTGGTTGTTTGGCCCTGAGATGTTGCCTCCTTTTCACGGCCTCAGTTTCCCTCTTCTGGATAGGGGAGGCGTAGGCTGGAATGGCCTACTACCACCACGACAGCTAAAGACTTGAAGGCAGAAACGGCCTAGCCCCTCTTTGGGGGGAAGAGCTCCTGCTCCCACAAATGTGCACACTTGTTCTCCTTCTGCCCTCGTTCAATAACCAGAGCCTTATTAGACCCCTTCTGTATACTAGGCACTGTGCTCGGTGTTAGAAATCCCAAGCTAAGAAACGAAGCTGTCTTGGCCCCCAGAGAGCTTCTACTGGGACAGGGACTGGAATCCCAGAATGCAAAGTAGGGAGTGAGGAAGAACTCTGGGAAAATATGAGGCGGGAGAGAGGACCGACAACAGGACAAATCAGGGAAGGCTTCATGGGGGAGACAGCCCTGGAGGAAGGCAAAGATTCAGACAGCAAGAGGAGAAAGAAGCATATTATAGATCAGGTGGATGAGGATTGGTCGAAAATTCACATGAATGAGTGCGTGTGTGTGTCTGTGTGTGTGTGTGTGTGGCAGCCCCTCCCAGCCTCATCAGCCTGGCACGCTTGACGTTGGGGGGCTCCTCTTTCCTCTAAAAAGGGGAACCTCCATTTGGCTGAGAAAGAGCAGGTGGGGAACTCCCTGGGTACATTTTTCCTGTCTTTGGCTAGGGACGAAATGGCGATGCCCATTTTAGTGAATGAAGAAAACAGAATAACATAGAGAAACTGAGTGTGGCTTGTCAGATACTTCACCCAACTTAACAAGTACCCGCCGTGTGCCAGGCGCTGTGCCAGGTGCCGAGGATGCAGATACAAAAGTGAGACAATCCCGGCCTTCAAGAAGCTGAGTCTAGGACTTTTCCTTGCTACATTCCTGACATCATGAAATTTTAGGAAAGTCATTGCACGACTTTCCTCATCTGTATAATGGGAGAAAACGTGTTACCATCAAATAACATCCAATTAATCAGCCAGTAATTTGACTCCCTTCTTGGCATGATGCCAGCGTGTGCATAGGAGGCTCTTTAAAATGATTTGAACCTTAAAGGAAGACACAGGCATCAACAAGATGTCGTTCACAGAATGGCAGCCCTGTGCAGGCCGCCGTAGAGAACCTCCAGCCAATTTGTACTTTCCCTACACCCGCTCGTCCTGCCCCCCCCAAAGAATGCAAGTTTCTGGAGGGCAGGACCTGTCTGCTTAGAGTCTGCATGTAGTAGACATCCCGTAAAGGCTTGGTGAATAGAGTTCAGTTCAATTGAATTCCCGACACTGATGAAAAGTCCAGACACTAAACAAATTTTTAAAAAATCCTCCAAATTCCTAGCGCCTTGGCCAGTGTTATGCTCTGGCCCTGAATGTGTTTGTTGAATTGAATTGGGAAGAGTGGTTTTCTGAGAATCGTAGATCATCAGAACCACTGGGTACCTCAGCACTCATCTGGCTCAACCCGCTTTCAGAACTGGAAACCGAGTCTCAGGATGGGAAAGTGAAGTCACCTGGTGATGAAGCATTGGCCCTCTGCTTCCCCATCCCCCCCCCAAACCATCTTCAATGATTGTGAAGGAGGCCCCCTCCTTCATCTACGTCCAAGGACCACCCAAGGTCCATGGGATGGATGGAGCTCCTTCTGAAGGGCGCAGGGGAGGCGGCCAAGCTCTGCCCTGGCCCTCCCGGGACCCCTCAGTGCCTTCCTCATCACATTCTTCAGGCACCCAGCTTCCTGTCAGGGAGCTGAAGCTGTTACCAACCAGAAAGAGAAACAAACAGTCAGAGGCCCGAGTTTTCCCCCCTGAGTCACCCTTACACAGCTGAAGGAAAGAAGTCAGTGGTTTTCCGGTCGGAAGATATATATTTTTTCTTCTGTATTCTCTCCTCCAAGGATCTTCTGAGCATGGAAGCAATGAAAACCCTGTCTCTGGGTCACAGTAATAATAGTAATAACTAGCATTTATATAGCACCTGCTGTGTGCCAGGCACTGTGCTAAGCACTTCACAAATATCTCATGTGGTCCTTAGAACGACCCTGGAGGTAGGTGTTATTATTATCCCCATTTTACAGATGAGAAAGCTGAGGCAAACAAGATAAGTGACTTGCCCAGGGGCACCCATTAGTGTCTGAGGCTAAATTTGAACTCAGGCCTTCCTGACTCCAATCAGCTGCCTCAGTTATGGATAAGGGACCTTGCCCTTACCAGGGCCTGAGCTTCTGAACTGGAGAGCAGATAGGGAGGGGAGATGCTCCTTTTCTGAGCTTTGACAAATTCTAATTCCTACTGGAAGGCAGACTGAAATTCCAAAGAGCCTTAGGAAACATATCAGGGGATAGAACATAAATTTGGAGTTGGAAGGGACCTTGGACATGACCCCGCCCAAACCCCTCATTTTACATATGAGGAAACTGAGGCACGGAGAGGTTAACATGCACATACTAAGTATCTGGGGTAGGATCTGAACCCAGTTCATCCCAAGCCCAAGTCTGCCCTGGGCTAATTCGAGGTTTGACGCCTGCTGACTGCGATAGCAATGGAATGAGCGGGTCTGGAGGATGAGGAGGAGCTGAGCGTCTTCCTGGACAGGCAGGACCTTGAGAACGGGGAGAAGGCCTTTAGTCCATGTCCCAGGAGGGCCAGTGGAAACAAGGGGGGGAGATTTAGCCTGGGGGGTGGGGGTGAGGCAGGGAATGGGCCTTCAGGAGCTCTGCCAGCCTGAGGCTCCGGAGCCCGTGTGGTAAAGGGCTGTCCTCAGGCAGACTTCAGGAGCTCCGAGGCTGCGTGGTGAAGGGCTGTCCTCGGGCAGCAGGCTTCAGCTCCTTCTCCTCAGCGTCAGGGAGCAATGTGAGCTCTCCCCCCAGTGGAATCAGCTGCCTCGGGAGACTGCCAAGAGGCACCCGTTCAGGCGTGATTGGGCTCGATGGCCTCTGAGGGTCTGGGGGCCACCGCAGCTGCTTCTAACCCCCATCCTGCTGTCCCCTGGGAGAAATGAAACGGGTCCCTGTCTCTCCCTGGGCCTCAGTTTCCTCATTTGTAAAATGAGGGTAAACCTATTGGCACAGCCTCTCTCCCAGGCTTATTTATTTATTTCCTTGTCAAATGCTTTATTAAGGCCTGGCATTCCCATGACCTGCCAGCCAAGGAAGGCAGTAAACCAAGACAATGAAGTTATCCCAACACGACATCATTTCTTCTTCTGCTCCCAACTGAAATGATCTTTTAATATTCAGAACCACTTCTTCATTACCCCGACTTAATAGTATTTTTATTTTTTCCAGTTCCATGTATAGTTTTCAACATCCACTTTGATAAGATTTCAAGTTCCAATTTTTTTCTCCCTCCCTCCCCTCCCCCTCCCCAAGATGGCATGCAATCTGATGTAGGCTCTACATGTGAACATACTTCTACATTAGTCTTGTTGTGAAGGAAGAATTCGAACAAAGGAAAAAACCACGAGAAAGGAAAAAAAAAAGAAAATAGTCTGCTTCCATCTGCACTCAGACTCCTAAGTCCTTTCTCTGGATGTGGATAGCATTTTCCATCATGAGTCTTTTGGAATTGTCTTAGATTCTTGCATTGCTGAGAAGGGTTAAGTTTATCAATATTAGTCATCACACAGCATGGCTGTTACTATGTACAATGTTCTCCTGGTTCTGCTCACTTCACTCCGCATCAGACCATAAAAGTCGTTCCAGGTTTTTCTGAAGTTCATCATTTCTTATAGGACAATAGTATCCCTTTACATTCACATACCACTTATTTAGCCATTCCCCAATTGATGGGCATCCCCTCAATTTCCAACTCTTTGCCACCACAAGAAGAGCTGCTATAAATACTTTTGTACATGTGGGTCCTTTACCCTTTTTTATGATCTCTTTGGGATACAGACCTAGTAGTGCTATTGCTGGACCAAAGGGTGTGCACATTTTTATACCCCGTTAGGCATAGTTCCAAATTGCTCTCCAGAATGGCTGGGTCAGTTCACAGCTCCACTAACGATGCATTAGTGTTCCAATTTTCCCACATCTTCTCTAATATTTACCATTTTCCTTTTTTATCACATCAGCCAATCTGAGAGGTGTGAGGTGGTACCACGGAGTTGTTTTAATGTGCATTTCTCTAATCAGTAGTGATTTAGAGCATTTTTATATGACCATAAATAGCTTTAATTTCTTCATCTGAAAATTGCCTGTTCATATCCTTTGACCATTTATCAGTTGGGGAATGACTTGTATTCTTATAAATTTGACTCAGTTCTCTATATATTTGAGAAATGAGGCTTTATCAGAGACAGTCCCAGGCTTATTTAGAGGAAAAGGTTCTAAAATGTGGGCATATGAGCTGACAGAGGTGATACGGTGGGTGAGTAAAAAGAAACCTTTGAAGGGAAATCAGACACAGATCCAAACATCTCAGAGGTGACTGTGGAGGCCAGATGGAAAGAAGATTTTACTGGCCCATAACTTCCCATGAGCAAAGTGATGATACACCATGGGCTGCACTGATGGGGCATGTGGGGTGGGGGACAGACAGAGAGAAAGAAAGAGATAAAGACAGTAGGAGAGACAGAGAGAGACAAAGACATACAGAGATAGACAGAGACAGAGAGAAAGAGAGAGGAGAGAGACACAGAGACAGAGACAAAAACCTAGAGACTAAGAGAGACAAAGACAGAGACAGAGACAGAGAGAGTAGAGGGGGAGAGAGAGATCTTCCTTGGATTCTGCTCAATCCCACAATTGTTTACTGAAGATCTCCCTTGGGCCCGCCCTTGATGGCCCCTAGGAAGGAGACAGAAGAGCCAGACAAGGTCTGTGTCCTGAGGGAGCTCAGAATCTTTCCCAGGAAATAAGATTAGCATGTGATAAACATTTAGAAAATAGTTTAGGACAGCGTAGAATTACTCAGGTGGGGGGGGGCCTGGACGGCTGCAAAACCCCCCTGGAATGGGAGCAGGGAGGCCTGGCTTTGAAAGCCAGATCTGTCATTAACTTACTTCCTGACTATGGACAAGTTAATTTTTCCCTCTGTGGGCCTCAGTTTTTCCATCTGTAAAATGAGGACAATAGACTCAGTGATTTCTCACGTCCCTTTTAGGTCTACTATCCCATATTTTGTGTTTGAAGTTTCCTTCCAGCTCTGATGTCCTGTGTACTAAGGTTTTCCAGACCTAATTTCTATGTTCTAAGGCCATCTGGCTCTGACATTCTATTTCATCTCTGACATTCTACGTTCCAAGGCCCATCCATTCCTAACTTTTTATGTTCTAAGGGCCCTTCCAGTTCTGACATTCTGTGTTCCATCTTCTAAGATCTTTTCTGTCCTGGACATTCTATATGCTATTTCTGCACTCTGACATTCTGTGATCTGGCTAGTCAACCAAGCTAGGAAGACCCCACTATGGCCTCCTTGATGGGCTGTGTCCAAGGTACTGCAGGGTAAGTGCAGAGGGGTTCATCACCAGAGGGTTGGTCCCCAGGCCGGGGCTGGAGGGGCAACATGGCACTGGTCTTCAGGTCAGAGGACCTGGGTCAAACATTGGCTTCGTTACTACTCTGTGACTTTGGACAGGTCACTCAAACTCTGTAGGCCTCAGTTTCCCTATCTATAAATGGATGGGGTTGGGTTGGATGGTGTCTAAGGCACCTTCTTGCCCTTTGAATGAGCCTATGAAAAACATTTCAGCTGCAGCAACTCACGAAGAGCCGCTCTTGGCTTGGATCAATGAGCCAATCCAACCAGGTTGACCGTGACCATGCAGATGAAGCACGCCTCCATGCTAGACCACACCTCAGAGGTCAGCTGGTCCAACCTCCTCATCTTACATTTGAGGAAACTGAGGCCCAGAGACCTTAAGTGAGTCATCCAACATCAAGTAGGTAACAAGGAACACAGACAGGATTTGAATGTGGGTCCTTTGCCTCTCAAGTCAGTCTGGTGAAGCTTATGGACTCCTCAGAACAGTTTTTAAAATTTTTAAAATTGATAGTTTAAAAAGTGCTAAATGATATTTAAATGTTAGTGAAAACAAAGATGTCATTTTTCCATCCAAATTCATGGATCATCTGAAATCTATCAATGGATGCCTTTGAGGTCCTTGGACTCCAGGTGAAGAAGTCCTAATGTAGACCAGCCTCCTCATTTTTCAGAGAAGGAAACTGAGGCCAAGAGGAGTGATTTGTTCAGGTCACATAATAAGTTAGTGCCAAATCCAGGACCAGGACCGAGGCCAGAGCTCTGTCCACTGCAGCCAGGTTGAATGACCTTGAGAAAATGGAATCCAAGAAAGAACCTTAGAATCACCTAGTCCAACCCCTTTCTTTCTGAGAGAAAACAGAGGCGCAGAGTGGTTAAATCACTGCCATTCTTGGGGGTCTTAGCTACCCCTCCAACAACCCCACCCCATGTTGCTGAGAAGATGAAATGAAATAATAGGTAAGAAGGTGGAATTATTAGATTTTGGGAAGATGCAGCCCCTCAGATCCCCCTCTCTTGTGTCTAAAGACAAAGGAATCCATACTTCTTCCTCCAACCTCTCCTCTTCACCCCACCCCACCTTATACCCACACCTTCCTCAGTCACCTGGGAACTCCCAGCCCCTGGAACTATCAGGGAATGGGACTGTTTGGTGCATTGGCCACTAGAGGGCAGAATCCCCCTTTGATATTACTGATGGGTTACCCAGGCAGCAAATCTGGCCAGGGCTTTAGTCTTTGCTGTGAGAAGGGGGCAGCCTCATCCCCTTGGGACCATCCACATTTCCTGGATAGGGAAGACAAATCCCTGTGAATAAGAGAAGACATTTTCTAAGCTGACAGCCACCTGAGAACAAGTTGAGAAACCGGGGCGGGTGGGGGGGGGGGGATGCTGAGTCATGAAGACAAGGGCACGAGGACCCCAAGGTGCTCGGGGGGGTTTTGGATCCTGGGTCTCTGGCTCCAAAGCCAAAGCTCTTCCATTGTACCACACTGCCCAGCAGGGAGGGGAACTTTGAGAAGACATTTGGTGGATGGAAGGAGATGAGGAACTCCGCCCATTTTTTTTTCAATTTAACTAAAGGCTCCCTTTGAATTCACCAAAATTGGCCAGGACTAGTCATGCTAAATGAAGTTGTAGGACCCGAGTAGCAGCAGGGATGCTGTTACCATGTCTCCTTGGCCATCAAATCTCAAGAAAACATTTGATATTTCCAAGTAGACTGATACCACCATTCCCTCTCCCCTCACTGGACCCAGACCAGAAAGCCTGACTCAGCAGGAAACGGATACCCTCCCCACCCCCACCCCACAGGAACCTAAGGCCAAAGTTAGGGACTGACTGATCCCCGAGCCCTTGGACCTAGAAAGCAGAACAACAGTGAGGGGTGGGAACCACAGAGAGGCTGATTTGGGCTTCCTGAATGCTGGAGCGGTGGGCCACCTCAAGAGGCTATAATAACTGATATCTATGTGACTCTGGGAGGCTGGCAAAGGGCTTTAATAACCTGATCTCATCTGAGCTTCACAATGACCTTGGGGTAGATGACAGAACTCAAGATCAGAAGGTGAATGACTTGTCCAGGGCCACGCAGCTAATAATTAGCACCAGAGGCAGGTGAGCACCTGATAAGGCGAGTCCCCTCTCCCTGAAGGTCTTCAAGCAAAGGTAGCGTGACCTGTGGTCAGGGACAGTGAAGTTTTTGTTCCAAATGGGTTGGACTTCATGGCTGCCAAGGTTATCTCTACCTCTGAGTCATTCTGCGATGATGCAGGGAGTCCAGTTGGGAGTCAACTGCTGGAGTCCAGGAGGGACAAGGGGGGCGTGAGTGAGGGTGAAGGCCACCGGGGCGCAGAGGAGAGGGCTCTTCTGGTGAGGTGATTCCACCTCTCATTAGGCTGTGGTGAGGCTGTCCTGCTCATGGTGGGGGGTACAGCAGGGAGTCTTAACTTTTTTTGTGCTATGGGCCCCCATGGCAGTCTGGACTTCTCAGAATGTTTTTAAATTCATAAAATAAACAGGATTACACAGGAAACCATTTATATTGTTGAATCATAGTTATCAAAATATCAAGAAGACAAGATTGCAGACCCAGGTTAAGAACTTCTGAGAGGTCTTGGAGGACCTGTGACCTCTGACAGTGCCAAGTCCCTCCTCTCTCCTTGCCTCAGTTTCTGAGTGTCCCCTCCTCCCAGGTGACAGTCTCTGAAGCTGGGGCCCTCTCTGTCCCTCCTGCCACCATGGAGGGCATCCCTCTGCCTCTCACCTGAGGGAATGCTTCCTGCCGCTCACTGGCATAAAGTTTCCATTATTGCTCTGCCTTGTCCATACCCAGGGAGTGGGCGAATTCTGAGGCTGCCCTGTGCCTCCCTGGCTGCAAGGGCTCCTAGCTGCAGCCCTGAGGTCGGTCTGTGGTGGAATGCCCAGAATTCCCTCTTTGCTCATCCTGCCCTCATGTCCTGCATTACTTGGTCCTCTGTCTCCAATTCATCCCCATCACTGGGCTTGGGGCATGCCTGTGGCTCTGTGTGAGTGGATGTGTCTGGCTCTCTGAGTGTGAATGTGTGTACATGGTGTTGGGGTGTGGGGGGGTTGGAGATGCTGAAGGCATTTTTGTTTTTAAAAAAAATGCACTGGACTAGATGGCCTCCATGGTCCTTTCCAATGGCCAGTGCGTGGCTGGGCCAGGATTTGAACCCAGGATCTCTCCCTCCAAAGGGAGCCTTCTTTCCCTTACATAGTACTTGCTCTCCCTCAGGGCCGCAGGCATGAGCTCCCAGGGGTTTTCTCTGCCTGGGGTTTTCCTCCCACCCTTTCCGGGAGATCCACAGTTACAGAGGGAGACCTTTGTGTGAGCTGAAAGCTCTTGGGAGGAGGCATGTATAAAAGCCCGGGCTTCAGTCTGCAAGGGGCTGACAGCAGTGGGTGTGATACCCCAGAAGGTAACTGGCATTCTTTTCCCCATGGCCTGAGGGGGGAGCCCAGGTAGGGAGGAGGTGAGCACAGTGAAGGAAAAACTACATCAGTGATGGTGCTACTGGACACACACGTTTCCAGAGAGCCCAGATTCATTGCCAGAGATGCATTAGTACGCGCTCTTTTCACAGTCCAGACACATATACATCCAGACACACTAATGTGCACAAATACAGACTCACATTACACTCAGGTATGCACTCAGAGGCACACATGTGTGCGCATGCCATACCCATGTGCAGAACACAGAGAGACATATCTACAGAGGTACACATGTATAGACATGTAGTATACATGGACATGTGGCCACAAAGGGGTACATATGGGCTGTGTGTGTACACGTGTTTGGAGACCCCAACATACATGCACACGCATGTGGGTGCTTGCTTATAGACATGCTTCTGCATGCGTGTTAAAGGTCATGCTGTAACACATGTGCTTGTGCTTGGGGACCTACACTCATGGGCGGACACATTCACTCACCCACCCATTTATAACACACAAACACGCATTGCTCCGAGAGCCCCCAGGTCCCGGCTCAAAGGGGCTGGCTGGCCGCTGGGCAGTGCCCACTTCCCGCCCGGGGTCTGCCCTGGGGCACTGCTCTGCCCCTCCTCTTCCCCCTCCATTTGCCACGTTGGTTAAATCAGAGCGGGCTCTTCTCGAAGGCGAGATGGAGCAGGCTCCTGAGCTGGCATGAGGGGAGCTCCCATCCCAGGGAGGAGGCCCCAGGGACCCCACTCCTCACTTTCTTCCCTTTGATCCACTGTGTATCCTCGGTGCCTGCTCGGTACCTCGCCTTGGCAGGATGCCGTCGCAGGGCTGGAGAACAGAAGCCGCCGCCGATTTTCGGAATCCACTTTAGGACATTGGTTTTATTCCTGGAAAGGATGGTGATGAGGCACAGATGGTGGTGTCGTTTCCAAAGGCCATCCTAAAGGGGAGGGAGTGGAGGTTAGAGAGAGGGGCCCAGGCCTAGCCTCGATGTCCTTGTGCATAGGGGCACTGCCTTCCTCACAGGCCCAGTGAGCTTGCAAGCCTCAAAGCACCACAGAAATGGGAGTTATTACTATTAGGTCTTTTCTACCTCTGCTGCGCGACCTTGGAGAAGGCCCTAAGCCCGCTTCCTGCCCTGTGAAAGGGAGACGATGGCTTGTGCCACCTACGCCACAGGGTTCCTAGGATCTCAAGAGCATGGGGAGAGGGAGACTGACGGGATTCTCAGCACCTCAATCCAGGCAAGAGAGAGTTCTAACACTGCCCTTGTCTGTGTGACTAAGCCAACGCGATCTACACTCATTCAGTGCCGACTGCATGCAAGGGCTGTAGTCAGCAGTGGGGATACAAAGGGAGCTACCTCACAGCCCCTCCTCTCCAGGACCTCGCCGTCTGACTGGGGTGGTAACAAGGGGGAGGGTGACAGGCACAAAGCAGGCGCCGCGGCAAAGTCTTAGGAAAAAGGAAGGCAAACATCGTTTTCATCTGAAAGAGCAGCAGCCGTGGGCATTCTTCCAATTGCAGACCCTGAGATGAAGTCCCCAACGCCTCCAGGGGCAGGGAGCTCCCCGCCCTCCTGATTTCCATGTTTGTGATTCTACTTTGAAAAGCTTTGGTCGTCAGCCAGTTTTTCTGCCCCCGCCCCTGTAACTTTCATCCTCTGCTCCCCCTCCCCCCTCGGGGGTCACCCTGGACAAGTTTAGATCCTTTTACACGTCGCTGTTCTGCCATTTTAGTCACGCCTGACTCTTCGTGACCCCATTTGGGGTTTTCTTGACAAAGATACTGGAGGGCTTTGTCATTTTCTTCTCCAGCTCATTTTACAGATGAGGAAACTGAGGCAAACAGGGTTAAGTGACTTGCCCAGGGCCACACAGCTAGTGTCTGATGTTGGATTTGAACCCAGTACTCTATGCATTATGGTGCCACCCAGAAGGCCCACATCTTGTCCCCTCCTTCCTCACTCCTCCTCTTCAAGTCTCTCTGCACTAAACATCCCCAAATCAGCCAACTAACCCCCCTAAACCAAGCTATTTGGTCCCTGTTTCCTCCTGGCACCCTGGATGTACCCCTGCTTGACAATGTCATTCTTAAAACGGGATGGATGCCGAGGACTGAACTCGGCGCTCCAGGAATGGTGTGACTGGAGCAGAGGAAACAGACCGTCCCCTCCCTCATCTCAGACACTCTGCCTCTCCCCACACAGCCCTGGGCTGCTGCACCATGCTGAGCTTGGGGTCCCCTAGGACCCTCAGCAAGCAGGCCTGAGAGATTGGATTGTTTGGAAACCAGCACGGCAGCTGTGTCTCCAGCACTTTCTCCCCAGTGACCTGCTGGTGTTTTCCTTTGCAGCACGCTGAAGGCCTCCTTTGAAATCCTGAAACAACGTAAGTCTCTCTGCTGCTGCTCCCTTCATCTAGTTAATTTCACGGTTCCCCGGACAGACAAAAGCACTTTGATGGAAATCAGGAAGCGGGACCCAAATCTATTCGTGGGCCACCCATCCAAAGTTTGGCTTTTGGCAAAGATGCCAAGGGCTCCTCAGCCTGGGGCCCTCCTCAGGCACGCCCCTTCTGGAGACCCTGCCCTCTGGCAGCTCACTGTTTCTTTCCCTCTATAGCCTGGGGTTACAGAGGGAGGGTGGGGAGCTAGGAAGCATCATGATGCAACAGAAAAGATACGGGGCTCCCAAATTAGGGGACCTAAATTCAAATGCAGACTCAGCTACTTAGCTACTCAGCGCCTGCGTGACCTTGGTCAGCAGTAAAAATGAAGAGGTCACACTAGATCATAGAATTTAGAGCCGGGATGGACCAGGCCTCTTATTTTACAGATGAGAAAACTGAGGCCCAGAGAGGTTTAATTGGCAGAAATGGAAATCAGATGGGGGGGGGTTTGACTCAAAATCCACTGCTCTAAGACACAAGGCTGTCTTATTTCCTCTTTTAGGGCCTCAGTTTCCCCATCTGTAAAATGGAGGAGGCTGGCTTAGAGGGTGTCCAAGGGTCTTTCTAGCCTTGGCATTCTGTGATTCTTTAAGGAAACAGTAACAGAGACTGTCTTCTGGGCCCAGACTGAGGGGCCTCAGAGAAAGGGAAACAGGGAGGGGTTGCTGAGCCCAGCTACAGGCGTCCAAGGCCCTCTGTGATCCTCTTAAGCCTGTGCTCTGCCCTAGAAATTGAGAACGTGGGGAACTCTCACATCCAGCTGGCCGTCATGCTGAAGGATGAGCTCAAGAGCATTGAAGAGTTCCGAGAAAGGCAGAAGGAGCAGAGGAAAAAGGTGAGGCCGCTGCGTCAGCCCGCTGGAGCGGGCACCCCTGCCCTGCCCAGCCCCAGCTCTGGGGTGACTGGGCACCATGAAGAGAGGGGCTGGGCACAGAAGGGGAGGGAGACTAGGATGAAGACTGCATCTCACCTGCAGGGACAGCTGTCCAAGAATACATGCAATCATTATCGTTAATAACAATAATAATAATAGGACGATTATTGTTATGAGACAGTGCCCTGACCCCTCAACAGACCATCCTGCCTGATTAACTTCTCAGTTCATTAGATATACAGAAGCTGTTTGAGACTCGGCTCCACTGTCTGCCTGGGTTCTAAGCATTTATCCAATGCCTTCTGTGTACAGGAACTGTCAGCCAGCCTGCAATGCCACAAGCAATTACTAAGCACCTACTATGTGCTGGGCAAGGAAGTGCTAAACTCAAAGAAAGGCAAAAACATGGAGTCTGGCTTCAAGCAATTTCTATTTGATTGTGGGGGAAACAACATAAGTAAATGATGGTGTATAGAGTGTCGCAGACCATGGGTGTGCCTCAGAAGCCCAGGGATGGGGGGCAGCTAGGTGGCGCCGTAGATAGAGCACCAGCCCTGGAGTCAGGAGGACCTGAGTTCAAATTTGGCCTTAGAGACTTGACACTTACTAGCTGTGTGACCCTGGGCAAGTCACTTAACCCCATTGCTTAGTTTAAAAAAAAAAAAAAGAAGCAGCAGCCCAGGGATGAAATGCATTGGGCAAATAACCACAGCAGCTTCAGGCGGCTGACTGTGAGACTCGCGGCCTGAGCTCGGTAGATTGCTTATTGATGCTCTGATTTCACGGGTGCAGGCCAAAGGTCCGGCTCACACCCCCACGCACACCTGAGCTCAGAGAACCTTCTGGAGTCCAAAGCCAACGTGGTGATGAGTGGCTCTGGACAGGTCCAGGATGGTCCTTGGGTGACCAATGTGTGACCGACTGTCTGTTACCAGGCCTCCACTCGAACCCTTCCCTGTTCCACTGCCCAGTCCTTCAAGAGTCCCAGCTGACTGGGTCACCACCATGAGGCCCCAGGAGAAAGCCCGTGGAGGAGAATTAATAATGGCCGGCATGCCTATGGTAGCTTATGTCTACAGAGCACTTCAAAATAAATGAGCGCATTTGAAAGGAGATGGTGGGGCTCTGGCATGGGTTCAAATCCTGCCTCAGCTACTTTCTATCCCTGTGACCTTGGGCCACAGATCTATTCCTCTATAGGCCTCAGTTCCCCCTTTGTGTAAAATGAGTGGGTGGGATGGTGTGGACCCTGAGGGCCCATCCTGCTCTGAAGCTAAGATTGAATGACCCGGCATGGCAATTCCAATAAGGCAGCTGGTACAAATATTATTTGCACCCCCATTTTGCAGATGCTGAGACTGAGACTCAGAGAGGGCCACAGGGCTGTGGTCTGTCTGTGAGGGGCTCATATAAAATTTTTTTCATTTGTTTTTGGCAATGGGGTTAAGTGACTTGCCCAGGGTCACACAGCTAGTAAGTGTTATGTGTCTGAGGCCAGATTTGAACTCAGGTCCTCCTGAATCCAGGGCCGGTGCTCTATCCACTGCACCACCCAGCTGCCTCTCATATAAGATTTTAAGGAAGAATCACCCATTGGCTAGATTAGCACCAGCCCCACCTAGTCCTCAGAAAAAAACTTTCCTGTTACCAGTTGCTGAGACTGGCTTCCTGACCAGAGAGGTGGGGTCAGAGTGCACATATCTGGAGTTAAGATCCCAGCCTTCTAACAGTCAAAAAATCCCTGACTTTGGGCATGCCCCGGGATGGTGCTGACTATGGAAAGTGAAGGCAGGGCTGCAAAGGGATGGTTAATGCAGCCTAATACTTCTGACCCAGATAGGAGAGGATAAAAATCATCCAGGAGAAAAATTGGTTATAAAATGTCTAGAATATTGAAGCAGGCACACACACACACACACACACACACACACACACACACACACACACACACACACACTGGTGTCCAATTATTTACCTGGGCACAAGAGGGAGTGTGGTACAATGGCTAGAACGCTTGATTTGGAGTCAGAAGCACTGGGTTCAAATCTTGTATCTGCTTCTGATTTATCACTTGGGTGACCGAAGTCTGAAGCAGCTTCATCTGTAAGTTGAGGCAGGAAGGCAGGGCAAGGCACTTAACTTCCTGAGCCCTGGTTTTCTCATCTGTAAGTTGGGTACATGAATACCTCCAGTCTGGCCCTTCTTCACGTTTTGTTGGGATACTGTGGAGCCACGTCAGCTGGGGCCCCACGGCAGCAGGGAAGGCAGACCTGGTCCCCACAGAATGGCATGAGCAGGCTGGGTGCCCCCCCCCCGAAGCTAGCCTGAGCTCCCTGGTCAGGCCCCAGGAGACCCTCAGCCAGCCAGCCACCGATGGAGGGAGTCCACGGCTTTGGGGTCTGCGGGGTTTTCTCAAGAATGTATTTATTTTAGATTTCTGTGCTTGGAGGGAAAAAGAAGGGGTCTGAGTGAAGCCCAGAGGCAGCCACCACAGATACCACACAAACCCTGTCCCTCCCAGGTGAGGGTCAGTGGGAGGGCAGTGCAGGACTGACCAGCAGCCAGGGCTCCCACCCAGGATTTCCCAGCAGTGACTGGACTGTTCAGCTCACTGCAACTGAGGCCGGCCTTTGGGCTCGGTTTTAAGAACTGTGGGCAAGCCCTGCTGCAGAAATATCGATGGGGCCTCAGCAGGAGCAGCGGCTTCTGGGAGACAGCACAATGAGACCAAGAAGGAATGAGGGTCAAATGGACCTTAGACCGTCAGAGCTAGGAGGGATGGTAGAACATAGAACCCAGACCATCAGAGCTGAGGAGGGCCTTAGAACATAGAACCCAGATGGTCAGAGCTAGAAAAGACCTTATTACCTAGAACCCAGACTGACCGCTAGAAAAGACCTTAGAACCTAGAACCCAGACTGTCAGAGCTGAGGAGGGCCTTAGACCCTAGAAGCCAGACTATAACAGCTAGGAGGGACCTTAGAACATAGAAGCCAGACTGTCAGAGCTGGGAAGGGCCTTAGAATCTAGAACTCAGACTGTCAGAGCTGGGAAGGCCTTTAGAATCTAGAACTCAGACCATCAGGGCTGGGAAAGGCCTTAGAACATGGCACAAAGGATTGTAACCAATGAGCCTGCATCAAGCACCTACTGCGTGCCAGGCACTGTGCTAGGCACCCTGAGGACAAAAAATGAAACAGCCCTCAGTGCTAGCCACGCAGGGTGGGGCAGAACCAGATCCCTTTGGGTTCCATCTCTAAGCCGTACGTCCTCGGACCCTGGTGCTGCTCGGGCCCCTCCAGGGCTGGGAGCCATTGCTCACACATTGCCTGTGTTTCTTTCAGTACGAGATAGCCATGGACCGAGTTCAAAAGAGCAAGCTGTCCCTCTACAAGAAGACGATGGAGGTGAGTCTCTTGGGTCACCAGGACACAGTGGCAGCTGACGGAGGAGCTCTGGGGTTGACCCTGGGAGCTGGCAGGGGCCAAGCAGAAGAGAGGGAGCGGTCGGGTCTGCGGAAGACATCGGGAGGGGGCAATTCTGAGGGTGGGTGGGCCCCCCTCCGTGAACAATGGGTGGACTCCTGGGTTACTGCACCCACAGGGTGAGATCTGACGAGTGAATCAGCAGCAGTGATGGGTTCAGGCTGGGGTGGGGTCCCAAGTAATTAATACACACTCAGCACCAGACCCATCTCCTTGCCTGGCCCAGATATCCAGCTGGGATCTGACAACAGACCCTGACAAAATATTTAATGTCCTTCAGGACTAGGGAAAAAGAGCCTGAACTAAGAAAAGGGGGTAGAGCTTCCTAAGGAAAGGTCAAGGCCCTTCCCATTCCCCCCCCCCACCCTCTCTGTAGCCCCTTGCAGAGTGTCAGTGGGGAGGGCTAGAGACCTGAAATGATGGGAAGCCTGGGTGAAGGATGGCCTTCTGCTGGAGGACCTGGGGAAGAGCATCCCGGCCACACCAAGATGGTGCTGAGAAGCTTGCCTCTGGAAGCCTCCCCTCCTCGCTCTCTATTCTTACTTCGCTACCCCAGGGCCCTTGGGCTGCTTTGGGCCCCTCTTGCTGCTGGGGAGGAAAGACTCTTATAGACTCCTTTCTGTTGGATGCGGGAGGGACCAAGTTGGCCACTGTAATGGAAGAGCCTGGAAAGAACTCTGAACCCAAGGGGACAAATGGGGGAATTTCAGGCACCATGGGAGACATTCTGGCACTGGGGAGTCTTCCTAGGAGGAGGGCACACTCTGCCCAGGTCTCTCTGGGAAGAAGTCTAAAGTAGACTTTGATCATGGGCTGCTCCATGTCATGGAACCTCCAGGAGGACTCCTCCTCCACTCCCAGAAACACTCGCATATGGGCTCATCTCCATCCTTTGACTCTTCCTGTGATCCTTCCCCATCACCCCACCCCCACTCCCACCCACCCGTGGCTCATCCCTTAGGAGGAGGGGCCCATGGAGAGGAAGGGGGGAAGAGCCTCCTCTCAGAACCTCTTTCATCTTCCCTCCACAGTCCAAGAAGACCTATGACCAGAAGTGCAAGGACGCAGATGAGGCGGAGCAGGCCTTTGAGCGCATCAGCTCTCAGGGCAACCAGAAACAGATGGAAAAGGTACGCGGCGCCTGCCCAAACCAACCAGGTGTGAGAGATGGGGCGGGGAGAGGCTCAGGCCTCCTGGGAGGACATGGCCATCTGCTCCATGCAGGGAGGGGAGAGGCAAGTGAGCTGCAGGCGCCACAGGGGTTCTCTCTTTTGTCCCCCTTCTCCCATGATTTCCATCACCAGGCCGCTTCACGCTCTCTCTGTCAGGTTTCAGGAAAGGAAGAAATGATTTTATTTCCTGCCTAGGCCGGGAAAGCGGGGGGCATTTGGTGCTCTAGGGATGCAGGCAGGGAATGGAAACAGGATAGCCCTAGTGGGTCTGGGCTGGGGCTTGTTAGAGGGGATGCGAAGGCCTTCCTGCAGAGATATCCAGAATGGGAGGGGTGGCTCTGTGAGGTTTGGGGGGGACCTGCGGGTCAGGGTGAACTTCTCTGATTCTGAGGTGACGGAAAGAAGGAACAGTGGCAGTAGGGGAGAGTGGGGAGAGTACTGAAGCCAGAAAGACCTGGGTTCAAATCCTGGCTCAGTCACTTCATAGTTCTGACCCTGGGCATCTCTAACAGGAGACAGCTGGTCTGGCGGCCTCCAAGCTCTCTTCCACTTCTAGATCCAAGACACTGAGATTTTATGGAGCTCTCCCATTTAACTTGGTGTTCACAAATACATAATTAATAATTAGTAAATAATAATAATAACTATAAATAATAAAGCATTTTAAATATGCACAGGAGCAAATGAGAAGAGAGGACACAAACAGGACAGTTTCATCCTGCCTGGCTAAGTCTAACCAACACTTTAAAAACTAAACTGTGCATAGCAGAGGTTCAGCTTCATACACAATCCCCTGCCTCTCCTTTCTGCTTCCTGTTTCTTCATATACTGCAAGGTTTGTGTTGGTTAGTAATTCTTAAGTACGTCATGTTTTTTTAAATGTAAAAAGATCCCTGTTTCAGGAGAGCCCATTAGCTCCTGGGGCAGCCCGCCTGCTTGTGGAGAGCCCTAATTGTCTGTTTTTCCTTAACACTGAGCCCAAATCAGCCTCTTTTGTGACTTCCACCACCCATCCTCCTGGCTCTGCCGTCTGGTCGCCGCTCTCATTCTTATGGCACGCTCAAAGGCTTGTTTATCCATGACTCTGGTAATGCAAGAATTATTGTCCCCATTTTACAGAGGAGAAAACTGAGGCTCAGAGGGGAGGTGACCTGACCAAGGTCACAGAGATAGTAAATGCTGATGTGGGGATGTGAACCCACATCTTCCAAGTCCAAGCCCGGCCCAGTTTCTCCTACAGCTCACTGCCTCTCAGACGTGTTGGCCCCAAAGGGCAGGTTGTGGAACCTGCGGAGAGACAGGTTTTGGTTCTATGTACAGGGAAAACTTGCTTGCAGTTATGAGATCACAGACTTAGAACTGGAAGGGACCTTGGAGACCTGTGGTGCCATTTTACAGATGAGGAAAATGAGACTGAGAGAGGTTCCGGGTCACACAGTTGGTATGTGTCTGAAGTGGGATTTGAACTCAAGTCTTCCTAATTCTTAGCCCAGTGCTCTATCCACTGGGCCATCCATCCCAAAGTAAAATGGCCTTATTCCACAGATGGTGAGTTCCCCATCACTGAAGGTATTCAAGCAGAATCTAGATGACCATTTATTGGGGTCATATTGGGGATATGACCCCAACTGGGGGTCACTACTGGGGATGCTGTCGAGAAAAGTCCTACTCTACACGCAGATTGGGCCAGACATCCTGGCGGGTCCCTTCCAACTCAGAGAGTCTCCGACTTTCATTTTATTACATGGAGAGACTGCATGAAATCATGGAAATACTGGTCTATTCAGAGGAGATGGTGGAGTCCAGTCCATTATTGGACTTAGACTCAGGAGGCCTGTGTTCAAGTCCCCGTCTGTTGCCTTCTAGCTGTATAAGCCTGGGAAAATCACATTAGCCCTCGGAATCTCAGCCTCCCGATTCTATAAAATGGAGGCAATGATGGTCACACCACCTACTTCACAGAGCTATTGTAAGGACAGAATTCACAGAATTCAGTTCAAGCAGTTCTAGGACCAGATGCCATGATCCCCATGGTATGTATTCCACACAATTTTTAAGACACAGGACCCACCCTCAGGGAGATCTTATCGACCTGAAGAGGAGAGAAGATAATATATGCTTCAGGGCTAAAGTGCACAAATCACAGACCCTTCATGCCCTGGGAGTCACATCAGTGGGGCTGGTGTGGCCTGGAAAGCCTTCAAGAAGGAGGTGGGACTTGAGTTGGGCCTTGCAGGGTGGCTGGAAATGAGGGTGGGGCACCGCAGTCAATCCCTGAAAGAAGAATGGCCCAAAGAGAGATGCAGAAGAGCAGTAAATACTATGGGGCCATGAATGAGCCTGCTGTGCACTGGGGACCACAAGAAAGGCTTCCATGAAAAAGGGGCTGGGGCCCAGACGTGTAAGATGCCATGTTTTTCTTCTTTGTGTTCTAGAGTCAGAACAAAGCAAAGCAATGTAAGGATGCGGCCAATGAAGCAGGTACAGCCCCCCCCTTCCCACTCAGCAGACCCCTGCCCTTCCCTTCTGAGGCCCCCAAAGCACCCCTATCCCACGCCCCTTGGGAGACTCCTCAGGCCACACAGGTCTGCCTTGAAAAGGGTAATGGAGGTCAGGGCACCGGAGCTCCTGTTCTGCGTTTGTCATTAGGGAAGGGAATAAGCTTTTATTCAGCACCTACTGTGTGCCAGGCACTGTGCTATGTGCTTTTCATAAATGTTACCTCATTTGATCCTCACAACAACCCTAGGAGGTAGGTGCCACTGTTATCCCCATTTTACAGACAAGGAAACTGAGGCGGGCAGAGATGAAGCGCCCGCCTTGCCAGGGCTGGATCTGAACTCAGGTCTTCCTGACTCCAGGCCCAGCACTCTCTCCACTGCACCACCATCTGCTTGACCTTGTGGCTGGTCACTGTGCCCAGGCTCACGCCTCTGCCCTTGAATCCTCTGCCCGCTTGCGATTCTGCTATGCCAGTCCTGGCTTCTTAGATCTTCACCCACATCCCTGCTTACAGGATTGCGCCTTACAACAGAGATGTCAGCCTCAGGCAAAACTCCCAACCAGATTAAAACGTCCTTGGGAAATGTGTTAACAAAATAAATAAAGCGCTGCTCCTGCACACAGATAACACATAACATCACAGAATATGTATTCTATCATCATATAATGCATAGACACTACACGAATATAATAACATAGATGACGTTAATTTGTGGTTTTCTAACTCAATGTGCAGCCCGCAGGGATCATTTCTATTGAGTCTGACTTATCTGTGCCCATGATTTATCCCTCCTTTTAGACGAAGCATCTTGAGGACAAGGGCTGCTGTTTTCTATCTTCATATCCTCAGTGCCTCAAACAATGCCTTGTACACAGTAGTCACTTAATAAATGCTCATCGAATTGAATGTTATTAAAATCAAAGACAATGAGTGATGAAATGCCCCTGTAACTGCAGTAGGTACTGCAAGAATTTGAGAGGAAGAGATCTTTGAGGGCTGGGCTAATCAGGGCAGGCTTCCTAGAGGAGGTGGGCACTTGAGCTGGGCCTCAAAGAGTGGATTTTATTTGGACAAATGAGGGTGGAGGGAGGGTGTTCCAGGCAGAGACATTCTCTGGTTGGACTGTTTTTCATCTTTGTCTGGCACAGTGTTGGGCAGTTCAGGGTTGGGAGTCATACTTCCTGGGTTCAAATCCTGGCTCTGCCACTTGCGACCTATGTGACCTTAGGCAAGTCACTTAGCCTTCTTAGGCCTCAGTTTCCTCATCTGTAAAAAGAGGAGGCTGAACTACATGGTTTCTAAGACCCCTACCAACTCTAAATCTATGATGCTAAGGTCCTATGGGCTGGTTTCCCAGGAACAGAGAGCACATGTTGGGGCCTGCCTGGCACTGCAAGCGAGGGATGGACCACAACAGGGTTCCTCTGGCCACTGACTGATTAGGTCCAGCCCCTGGTCAAGGAGATGACGACAGTTGGCTCTCGCCAAGGGGGCCACTAGTGGGCTGGTATGTTTGCTCTTACCTGCAAGGCTATCTTGACTTTCAAACTAAACCCAGCAACTTTGCAGACGTACTTGCCTTTCAGAGCGGATGTACAAACAAAATGTTAACCAGCTGGAGAAAGCCCGGTGTGACTGGGAGCAGGAACACCAGCAGACCTGTGAGGTGAGTGGTACCCTAACTAGAGCTAGCCTGCAATGGAATGAATGGGGGGTGAGGCCGTCATCACTGGCAATGACCACCAACCAGCCATCCTGTGTCAGAGATGTCAGAGAAGTGATGCCTTGGGTGAGATGTCAGACCAGATCCCCTCAAAGCTCCTGAGCATCCCTGATTACTCTGGTTGCTATCATCATCATCCTATAGAAGGGGGGATAAGCCATGGGCACAGATAAGTCAAACTCATTAGAAATGATCCCTGCAGGCTGCACATTGAGTTAGAAAACTACAAATTAACATTATCTAGGTTATTATATTCATGAAGTATCTATATATTACATTGTGTAATTATAGAATACATAGTATGTGATAATATATGTTATCTATGTGCAGTAGTAAAACCAACAGGCTTCTTGGCAGAGGTGGAGGCCTATGGGTGTGAATTACTACATAGTTGATACATTCGTTTTGCTGAACTATTTTTTCCTCTTTTTTAAAAATTCTTTATTGTAGAGGATGGCTCTGTGTGTGTGTGTGTGTGTGTGTGTGTGTGTGTGTGTAAAGAGAGTGAGAAAGACAGAGATTGGGAAATGAAAGTGATATAAAAAAAAGATTTCATCATTTTTTTTTAACAACCAAGAGAGGAGATTTTAATTCAGTATTGGGAAAAATGATCAGAGTTGTCCAGCAAGGGAATGGGCTGCCTCTGAAGGCAGCGAGTGCCCCGTGGCTGGAAGCATTCAAGCAGAAGCTGGATCTTCTATCAGGGTGGCACAGAGGCCACCCTGCTCATAAAATGGTTGAACCATGTGACTTAAAACCCTCTTCTAAGAGTCTTTGACTCTATAAAGGTTTCCTGGAGGAGGCAAGAAAAGTCTTAGCTAAGAGATGGTGAATGAGCTAGAAAAGAAACCCCTCCTGGATTCACCAAACTGAACAGGGCTAGAGATATAACAGAGAGACAATAGTGACCCGTCTGGAGAGCTCTAAAGACAAAATGCCCCACGGAATAGTGGCAGGTCCCACGGCTCCTTCTACCTGAGCTCCAGCGAAAAAGACAAAAGAGATGACAATAGCAACGGTAATAACAAAGCAATTAGCAACTAACGATAGGAGTAACTAACATTTATGTAATACTCGGACTATGCAAAGCACTTTGTAAATGCTACATCCCTGGATCCTCTCGGGAACCCGAGGAGATAGGTGCTATTATGATCTCCACTCTACAGATGAGACAGCTGAGGCAGACAAAGACAACTAGTAAGTGTCCAAGGCAGCATTTGTTCTCACGTCCTGTACTTTATCAACATTAAATGTAAAATAATCATAGAATGATGGCAACTTGTTCTAGAACCATTTCTATCTAAATTTCATCAGACAAGAACACTTTTTCTATAATAATAGTACTTAAGATGGCTCATATTTCTAAAACACTTTGAAGTTTACAAAGTGATTTCCTCACCACAGCTCTGTGAAGTAAGTAGTACACATATTATTATTCCGATTTTACAAAGGAGAAAACTGAGGCTTAGAGAGAAGTGACTTGAATAAGATCACACAGCTTGTAAATGGCACATTCTGATTCCAAAACCAGTCCGGTGTTCTAGTGGATCATGTTACCTAAAGGATAGGCTGATAAGGCATGAATATGAAAAAATATATATATCTGTCAGCCAGGGGGGCCTGGCCCCGATGAAACAGAGCTAGGTGGTATTACAGAATAACAGATCATTCCTCAGCCCCACTTCAGGAAATCTCTTTCTGAGTTTAGGCCTTTCAGCTCCAGGAGTTTGACCGACTCACCATTCTCCGGAACTCCCTCTGGGTCCACTGTAATCAGCTTTCCATGCAGTGTGTCAAAGACGATGAGGTAGGTATAGCTCTCTGCTCCTCCACCTGACCAGTTCCCCTGCTTGCATTTCCTTGGTAGCCAAGGCACTAGTCGGCACCCCTCTACCCACTGGTGGTCTAGCAGAGGCCCAAGGTGAAGGGCACTGATCTCAGCTACAGGAGCTTTTTCCAGGAAGGAGGGTTTCAATGGACTGCTTCTGGACGGCTTTTCAACAGCACTTAAACAAGAACAATTCTCTCTTCACATGGCAATAACAATAACTAACATTAGAAGAACACTTTAAAGTCTGTAAAGCACTTCCCATGTATTATCTCACTGGATCCTGATAATGACCTTTGCAGCAGCAGCTTCAATGACAGGCACACTGACCGAGAAGCAACAGTCTGGTTTAGCAGCTAGAGAGCCTACCTTGAAGCTATGAAGACCTGGGTTTGAGTCTCTCCTCTGACACTGGCTGAGTGACCCTGGGCAAGTCAATTCACTTCTCAATGTTCGAGGCAACTTTGTAACACCCCAAGTTACAGAACAGATGCTAACTTCATTGGTGGAGGGAGATTCCTCATCTGGGAGTTCTCTTTACCAGTGAAAGCACAGTTCAGTCCTTATCCCTACTGACCCTACAAAGTAGGCGCCTTCATTATCCCTATTTCACATATGAGGAAATGAGATTTGAGTGACTCCCACAATCACACAGCTGATAAATGCCTGCAGCAAGATTCAAACTCGGGTCTTCCTGATTCTAAACCTCTCTATGCATCGTACCACCTCATCTTCTCCTAAGAGCTTTCTTAAACAAGATTTCATCTGAACCTCATTACATTCTTGGGTGAGCTAGGTGGCAGAGAGATGATTGTGTCTTTTTCATAGAGGAATGAATGGGGCCCCAGAGAGAGCCAGTAACTTGCCTCGAGTCAGTCAGGGAAGTAGCAGAACCAGGGCTAGAATCCCCATCTCTGGGCACCCTGGCCCTATTCTTTCTCTGTGCCTCCATGGCAGTCTGTCTCCTTTGCAGTACTACGAGAATGTCCGGATAAGTCTAGAGGGCTGCAGCATAGAGGCAGACATAGACTTCTTCATCCAGAATAAAATGACGGGAACAGAACGGCCGGGTGAGTCCAGTTTGAAGTTTTTCCAGGAGTGCTTGGGGGAGGGGGAAAGGGGAAGGGGCACACTGGGCTTGAGATGAGCCCAAAGAGAGACTTCTACACCACAGCCTCAGCCCAGGACAGACACAGAATGTTGCCCTGAGATGATTTTAAAAAGGAAAAGAGTATGAGGCAGCCCTGTATATTAAGAATACATACTCAGTAGAAATCTATCCTGCCCTACAGGAAAATAGATAAAGAAGAGGATAAGAGAAGGGGGGCAGATAGAAGGGAGGGCAGATTAGGGGAAAGGGTATTCAGAATGCACACTGTTTGGGGGTTGGGGAAGGGATGAGATGGGGAGAAAATTTGGAACTCAAAATATTGTGGAAGTAAGTGTTGAAAACTAAAAATAAATAAATGAATGAATCTTTAAAAAAAAAAGAGAGTACATACTCAGAGAAATCTAAGAAGGAAAGGAGGAAATGGTAAAGAATATTTGGGACCAAGGAAGTAAGGAAGGAAACAAACATTTTTTTAAACACCTACTCTGTGCTAAGCACTTTATAATTACTACCTCATTTGGTCCTCACAACGATCCCAGAAGGCAGGTGCTACTGTTATCTCCACTTTTCAGTACAGACAACTGAGGCAGGGGTTAAGTGACTTGCCCAGGGTCGCACAGCTAGTAAGTATCTGAGGCTGGATTAGAACTCAGGTATTTGGCCTAAGATGCTTACTAGCTGTGGGACCTTGGGCAAGTCACTTAACCTCTGTTTGTCTTAAGGAAAGGCAGGAAAGAAGGAAATGGCAAACCACTACGTTAGCTTTGCCAAGAAAACCCCACAGACAGTACTGGACTGCTATGGTCCATGGGAACATAACTGAACGACACCTTCCTAATAAAAATAATAATTAATAATAGCTAACATTTACATAACATCTACTATGTGCCAGGAATAACTATTATCTCATTTGAACATCGCAACAATCCTGGGAAGTAGGTGCTATCATTACCCTCATTTTACAGAAGGGCAAACTGAGGCAGAATGCCTTGTCCAGAGTAAGTATCTGAGGCTAGAGTTGAACTGTCTTCTTGACTCCAGGCTCCAGTGCGCCCCCTAGTGTCTCAGGTGGTAAGTCCAGAGCCAGCATCTAGAATCTGAGTATCAGAGCTTCTTGAGAACCAGCAGGGCATCATCAAGATCAGGTCCTGCCAGATTAACCTGGGTTCCATTTTGACAACAGTCAATTATTGAACTGATAGTTCAGAAGAATACTACGAATATAATTAACTAAGAGTTTTAGCAAAGTGTTTGCAGTATTCTCAAGTGGAATCAACAAGCATTTATTAAGCATCTACTATATGCCAGGCATTGGGGATACAAAGAAAGGCAAAAGCCAGTCCTTGCACTCAAGGGGCTTACAATCTAATGGGGGAGAAAGCATGCAAACAACCATATACAAACAAGCTATAGACAGGATAAATTGGAGGAAATATCAGAGGGAAAGCATTAGTATTAAGGGGGGTGAGGTAGGTGGAAAAGGCTTTGAGCATAAAGTTTAATTCTCTTGTGAAAAAGAGACACATAGGCTAAATGCTTGGACAGTTAAATGAACTTGGAACTGGTTGAATAACTGGACTCAAAGAGTAGTCTTATGGCTCAGCATCAGCTTGGAAGGTCTCCAGTGGGGGGCCTGGGGATCTGTGTTTGACCTGTGGAGTTTAACATTTTTATTAAGGACTTGTATAAAGGCAGAGATGACATGCTCACCAGATCTAGAGATGACCGCAAGCTGGAAGGCATAGCTGGTAGATTTAGGACCCCAAAAAGGCTTGACAGGCTAGAATACTGTACTTTACTGAATAAGATGAAAGTCAATAGGGCTAATTATAAAGTCACATTTGGATTCTAGAAATTGACTTTGTGAGTACAAGAAGGGGAGAGACATGATTAGACTTGAGTTTATGTGGCAAAGATGTAAGCATGTTCACAGGCTTTTTAAGCTCGATAAGAATCAAGTTTGTGATATGGGGCCAAGAAAATGAATTCAGCCCAGGCTGAATGAAAAGAGGCAAAGCCCCCAAGAATGTGCGGGGTGGTCCCCAGGTCACCCCAAGGAGTGACCGTCTTCCTGTATTCTGCCCTGGCCAGACCATATATGGAATACTGGGTTTAGTTCTAAGTATCACATTTTAGGGAAGACATTGATAAGCCAGACAGCAGAGAGCCATGGGCAGCTGTTAATGGCAACGGGGCTCCCATCCATGACTTCAAGGCTAGGGATGTTCAGCCTAGGTGAGAGAAGATTCTGGGGACATAACTGTCTTCGAGTATTCACAGAGGACAGTCTAAAGTTCTTCTGCTTGGCCGCAGAGCAAGCGGCAATGAGTGGGAAGGTATAGAGAGGTTTGGCGTCAATGTCAGAAAATGTCAGAAAAAACTTTCTGATGATTAAAACTGGCTGTAAGTGGAATGGGCCGCCTCAGGAGGCTGTGTGTGTGTGGGGGGTGTTTCCTGCTCTGGACATCTTCAAGCAGGAGCTGGTGACCATTTGTCAGTGTGTCTGCCCTTTTATAGGCCTGGTTTGGACTGGATGGCTGCTGAACTCTGACACTCTGCCGCCCTTTCTCTCCATGCCCTATTCCAGGTGGTACAGAATCAGGGCACCACCTGACTATTGGAAAATGGGGTCTTCGAGTCCAGAGGCCAGGCTTTGAGTCCTAGCCCTAACATCTGCTTGCCAGGTGACCCTGGGAAAGTCACACATAACTTCTCTGTGCCTTAGTCTCCTTATCTGTAAAATGGGGGTAAGGATCCTAGACCTGCGTTTGCTACCGTAAGAAAAATGCCACAGACATGGGAGTCATTTCCTTTGGCTCCAGAGGACCAGAGATTTAAAGCCAGAAGGGAATTTAGAGGTTGTTAAGTCTGACCCCCACATTTTATAGATGAGGGTACTGAGGCCCCAGAATATGAAGATATGCTCATGGTCACCCTGGTGGGTTCATAAGATCATAGATTCAGGGCTGGAAAGTATTTCAGAAGTCACTGACTCGAGCCCCTTCATGTTATAGATGAGGAAATTGAGACTCGGGGGTAAAAGGATTTGACCAAGGTCATGAAGTGTTTGAAGCAGGGTCTAAACCCAGGTCTTCCTGACTCCCAAGTCCAGTCTTCTATCAACAACCCCAATGCCAGGATGTCCCTACATCTCTCAGCAGGAAATGGGATTTGTGCCCAGGGAGGGACTTCCTAGAGCTCCTGTCCTAGGGGTGGTGAGAACTTTGAGATGCCCATTCCCCGCCTCCAACCCCCCTCTAACCTATGGCCTTCCCTCTGGTGGAAGGGCTGGGCCTGCCTGGGAAAGGCCCCCTCCGCTTTCCCTGGACAGTGGGAAGGTTGGTTCGCCCAATAGCAGCGGAATGAGGGGAAGCAATGGGAGGTGCCTTCATTGGCCGTGAAAACCCTTCCTCACTCGTCTCCCTTTTTTCTCTACCAAATATACAGAGGCCATTCTCTATGAGAACTACTATGATCGAAACCCCAATGGAGGATCCCACAGTCCCAGTCTTTACCCTGCGTGTGGCATGATTAAGAGGTGAGGACCTGGGGGAATCCGGAAGGCTGAGGGGTTGCATGAATCTGGCAGGGGTGGCTGGACATCTGACCCTTGGACTTGCCAAGTCCATTCTGCCCCACGTGCAGCAGGAGCTGTGGCCACAAGGGGATGCACTAGCCCAGGGGAGGCAGGTTTGGGGCAGACTGCACCCAAGGTGCCTGTAAATACATCCTCATTTTAAATTGTTATTTTATCTGTTGTTTTTACCCCCTTCAGATCACAGGACTTTTCTGTAGCTGGTATCCCTTAGAAAGATCCTTCTCTGCAGACCCTGCCCCATTGTCCAATTTAGTGTTTAGTATCCAAAAAAGTCACAACAAAGATGAGGCAACAGTATCTTTGTCCCTAGGGGACTGAATTTAGGTGGTGCCTAATTTAAAGCACTTAACAGCCCTTGAGCAGCATAGAAACAACAGAGCTCAGCAGCTAATTACCAAGAATTTTTTTTTCTTCACTTGTGATTTCACTGGAGTGAGGCAATTCCCAGTGGGAGAGTATGCCCCCCCAAAATTCCGCAACCTAATAGTCTTAGAGAGTTACCTGGAACACTGAGAAGTTCAGGCTGGACTTGAACCCCAGTCTTTCTGAGTCCAAGGCCAGCTCTCTACCCATTGTGGCGTATAGCTTTTCCTTCCCTCATCTGAGAAAGCAGAAAACTGAGGTCCAGAACAGTCAAACGAGCAAAAATAATTAGGCAAACTAGGAAACCACCAGGTGACAAGCGGGGGTGAGCTCCGGTGACTCACACCCAGGAGCCTCTATCAGGGGCTTCACACCAGTATGCCAGGGTCTTGGTCCTTTCCTTAGGGAACAGTATCCTGCATCATCTCCCCAGAGGAGGTCAGTGTACCCCGGGGTCGTAAGCCCAATAGGTAGTATTTGCCCTCGGCACAAAATTTAGGCTTCCTTCCAGGTAATGTATTTTAATGATCCAAGGGTTTCCACCCCTGGAAAGGTCCTTCTGACACCTGTACTAATCCCTTGTTCTGCTGCTAAGTTTCTGCGAAGTCTCGGCCAAGACATTTCCCCACTAGGGCCTCAAGTTCCTGGCGGCTGATGTTTGTCTAGCAGAATGCAGTAGAGTGAGTTTTTCATATCCACCCTCTCACTAGGTCCTTGTGATCTAGGGAGGGCAAGGGCTATCACCCTTATTTGACAGAGGAAGAAACTGAGGCCAGAGAGGTGAAAAGCCTTGCCCTTTGCCCCAAAGCTAGTAGCACCCCCCCAACCTACTCTTCTGACTCTAAGGCTCTCACCCCTATGTCCCACCAAGACCTTTGAAAAACACCTGAGGCTGAGTTATAGTTACCTTATTTCTGTGTGAAGCCACACCAGTACCATATTTCTCCTTAATGCAGCATCTCCTAAATGTGTTTTTTATTTCTCTGTCTGTATTTCTAACCTGCTTTCCAAATTCTGTGTTTCATGTTATGTTCGCACCTGCAAACTTCCTTGATGCCCTCTTACAGGCCTTGAGGAAAAAAAAATGCTCCAACAAACACCTAAGCCTTCCTAACCCGGGACCGACAGCAGTGCACTGATAAGGAGCCCAAGCTACCTTCAGTCGGAGAGTTTTTCATCTGGGTTTCCTGTCTGCCTTTCCCCCTGAGCCCTGTGCTCAGGCTGTCCTGATCCTGATGCCTGCTTCCTCTTAAAAAATGTTTTATTGTTGCTGTAAAAAAATGTGTCACTCCTATTACGTTACCTTTCCCCCAGTATTCTCCCTTACACCCAGGAAGTATGGTTGGCCAAGTGAAATGGGCACTCTGACCACGTCCAAACAGTGGATGCCTTCTAATGGAGGCACGTCCTCCAGAGTCGAGATCAATCATTGCATTGATTTGTGTTGTAGTGTCTTCTAGTGTTTTTTCCTCTACTTCCACTTTCAGCTTTTCATTGCCTCTCTTGTCAGAACAGATATGAGTTATTTCCTGCTGCCTACATACAGAAGCACAGGCCCCAGAGTCAAAATCAAGTAACAATTTCCCATTGCTTTAGCCCATTCAGATTTACACAATGTTTTCCTCACACCTGTCCTGTAAGACATGTGGATCGAGCATTATTAGGACCATTTTATGGAGAAGGTAACTGAGGTCCAGGGACTTGCTCAAGGTCACACAGTTTAGCAGCTGCTTGGTCATTTCCCCATCTCCTTCCCACCTTCCTGCTGCCCCCCAGCCTGGTGCTCTCATAAGTATAACCCCAACTCACATTTCTACAGTCCTTTAAGGAAAGTTTACAAAACACTTTATAGAGAATACCCAGTGAGGAAACTCCCTCTACCCGTATAAATGGGTACCTTATCTGCAACTTGTAGTCCTAGAGAGTTTCCTGGGGCCCAGAGGTTCAGTGACTTGGCCGAGGTCACACAGCCAGGACGTGTCTGAGGTGGAATTTGAACCCAGGTCTTCCTGGCTTTGAGGCCATACTGCCTCTTAAATTGGTGCTATTATTATCACTATTGCACAAATGAGGAAACTGAGGCTCAGAGTCTAGTGACTTGTCCAGGGTCACAAGGCCAGCATGTGTTAGAGGCCAAACTCAACTCCGACCTACTCTCCTAAATGTATTTCCTTTGATCTGTGAGGTGGCTGACCTGAGACCAGAGAGGCTTGACTCTGAGCTCAGCTCCCTATCTGCCGGCCTCTCGGGGCAGATGCCATTATTCCCATCTTACAGATGAGCAAACAGAGGCTAGACTTGTGAGTGCACTGATGTGAGCTGATGCAGTGCAGCACCTCGCCTTTCCTCAGGCACTGAGAAGATAAAGGGGAGGTGCCCGTGGTTGGGGAGTTGTTTGGTGTGAGGTAGGTCAGCCCTCCACCCACACCCCCCCCCATGCTTTAAAGAGTAACCATTGTTCTCTCTACTTTATGAACGGATTGCCGGGAAGGCTTATTGGAGGAGGTGGTACCCAAGAGGAGCCTTGGAGTATGGGTGGGATTTCTGAAAGTAGAGAGTGCAGGAAGGGACTGTGTTTGGGGGACGAGTGAGGAGTCCGGAAAGAGTTCCATGAAAGGCAGTGTGGTGCAGTGGGCAGACAGCTGGCCCAAAGCCACGAAGACCTGGGTTTCAGTTTCTGCCTTTGACACATACTGCCTGTGTGGCCCTGAGCAAGTCAAACCCAGATAGAAGTGGATCCTGCGCCTCTGCCTCCACTTAGAAAACCACACATCATCCTCATCTCTGCTGTGTTACATTTTTATTTATTTTGTTAAACATTTTCCAATTCTGCCCCTGTGAGTCTGACAGCTCTGACTAGGGACTCTCTTGAGATGGCAGCTTCACTGAAGGTACCAACCTGCACCCGTAGAGGGATTTCCTCACTTGGGAATTCCCTATGCCAGAGAAATCACAGGTCCCTATAGAGTGACATGCAGGGGAGTCATGGGACAAAAAGCAAGTTGGTGGCAAAGAGCCTTGAATGCCAGAGTAAGGAATTTGCCATATCCCCTCACATCACTAACCCATCCACCAAACTGTGGAATGACTTTAAATATCTGTACACACACATACATGCATGCACACGTACACACAATGCACATATACACACATACCACACACTGTGGAATGACTAAATATCTGTACACACACACACACACACACACACACACATACACACACACACTCTCTCTCTCTCTCTCTCTCTCTCTCTCTCTCTCTCTCTCTCTCTCTGTTATGTAATTCCCACCTGCGGCTCAGGTCCCAGGTTACCTCTGCTGAAATCTCTAGAAAAAGCTTCCTTGATCTAGAAAAAGCTCCCCTTGATTTCAGGTGAAAAGCTGAAAGGAAGGAGGGAGGTGATGTGGACTCTCTCTGACCAGAAGGAAGATTAGGAAGGAAAACCAGCAGCAGCAGCCCCTCCCCACACACTGGGGCAAAGTGGGTTTTCTAAGGGATTTCTGGCTCCTGGCAGTCACTATCACAGAAAATGAGTGCTGGGGACGCGCGCGCGTGTGTGTGTGTGTGTGTGTGTGGTGTGTGTGTGTGTTGTGTGTGTGTGTGTGTGTGTGTGTGTGTGTGTGTGTATCTTGGTCTGTGTGCCTTTTGTTATGTAATGGCGTAGCAGATAGAGTGCTAGGCCTGGAGTCAGGAAGACTCATCTTCCTGAGTTCAAATCTGGCCTCAGGCACTTACTAGCTGTGTGACCCTGGGTGAGTCACTTAGCCCTGTTTGCCTCAGTTTCCTCATCTGTAAAATGAGCTGCATAAGGTGTCAAACCACTTCAGTATCTCTGCCAAGAAAGCCCTAAATGGTGTCACAGAGCTGGGCAGGACAGAAATGACTGAACATGTCCACTGTGTCCTTTGCCAAACTCCTGCTCATGTCAGGAGGGCCTTCAAGGCCACTTGCCTGGAGTCAAGACTGTGAGAAGCCTCAGAGAATAGATTTGGTCTCTCTTGCTGCCCCTCCCCCATGGACTAGCCATCCCCTTCCCCTCCCCCCCACTCCTAGGGGTTTTCTGGTGGAAAGAGCCTCCACTGTAGCCAAAAGAGCTGGGATCCCCATCAAATCCCTGACCAGCTGTGCAGCCTTGGACAAATTCCTCCCCCTCTCTAAGCCTCCTTCTCCTCCCAGAGGAGAATAACAGCCTTTGCGGCACTTGTAAACTCGGCAATGCTGGAGGAGCTGACGCTCTCGATAAAAGTCTACAAACCAGAAAAGAAAGGAAAGCGGCTGAGGAGAAGGCTCTTTTTACAGAGCCGTGGGGCCAGGGATCATGCAGTGTGGTCGGACTCACAGCCTGAGTCTGACAAGCATGACTAAGTCCCCATTCTGATGTGCCAGAGGCAGAGCATTCAGAAAGGAACCTGTTCCTGCCCTCAGGGAGCTTACATTCTAATGGCTAAAGGCTTCCAGATCCAAAGTCACAGGGCCCTCTGGGCTTAGACTCTCCTTTAGGCCTCCCCTTCCTAGGGCCTGTCCACCTGGAGTGTCTCCCTGCCCTGGCTGGCCTGGGCTGCATCTGAGGACCCGCCTGGGCAGGTGGGGCCAAGTGGGCCGAAGCTCCCTACTAAAGGGTAGGCCTCCAGGTGAGGGGCTTGGGGCCCCCCAACTCACTAAGAGGCCAACCAAGGCATGAGCCCACCTAGGAAATCACAGCTTGAGGGCCCTCGTGTTACCCAGGAGACCACTGAGTCTGAGGGTGGTAAAAGCAGCCTGTCTAACATCCCACAAGGTGACAAGTGAGATGTGAACCCAGGGCCGCTGACTCATTTTTCCATTTCTCACACTGACTCCTACTGACCTTTTGAAGTTAAGTTGGGGGACGTTTCAGGTGGACAAAAGCAGCCCAGGCAAAGGGACAAGGCCCTTCCCTGTGGGGGGTCCAGGTCACCTTAACCCAGGGCTCTTGGGACAGGGAGGGGCTCTGCCCCCACGTTCCCCTAGCCTCCCCCACAGAGTCCCTCTCCCCGGAGTCAGCATGAGACCAAGGCTGTGCCCAGGGAAACTCCCAGTATAGACAAAGCTTTCTCGCATTATCAGTTTAGCCCTGACCTCAGCCCAAGGCTTACCCACAACCAGGGCAAGGAGGCCACCAGCCCTGGCCGGGCAAGGGTGTGACTTTGGACAAGTCACTAAGACTCCCAAAGCCTCCACCTGCTCATCTATGAAACGGCATCACAGGCCATGAGCTAGAAAGGGAAGGGAGCTTTGAGGTCTGCCAGTCCAGGTGGGAGGGGGAGTGATCTGTCCAAGGTCACTTGGCAAGTGACCCAGGAGAGTCTGTATTTGAACTTGGCTCCTGTGGCTCTAGGAACAGAACAGCAGCCCCTCTGCAGTGATATTCATAGTTAGCAGTCCCTCCCCACACTTCCCCTAGGACTGTGCTCTGTAAATCAGTGGAAGCTGCTCTGATTATTTCCTAGGGCATAGGGCCACTCACCTCCCCCCACAGAAGTGCTGCTGGTCTGGGGGACGGGGAAGTACATCGCCTCTCTTTATCCTGCCCATCCCCCAGGGTCAGTGGGGACTCAACCTGGGCCACAGTTCTCCTCTCACCCCGCCCCATGCCTATCCTTCTCTAGAGATTCCCCCGTGTGCCTACATGGCTTCCCACTCTGCAGGTCCCTCCTAGACTCACAGGCTTCCAGATTTGGAAGGAGCCTTAGAAATCATCAATCCAATCTTTCCCAAACCAGGAGCCCTACAAACGGCCATCTCTACTTGGAGACTTCCTGTGATGGGAGGCTCAGTACCTCCTAATAATAATGATAGCTGGCACCTCCTGTGTGCCAGGCATTGCATGGAGCACTTCACAAATACTATCTCCTTTGATCCTCGTATCAACCCTGCGAGGCAGGTGCTATTATTACCCCCATTTTACAGGTGAGGAAACTGAGGCAGACAGGTTAAGGGACTTACCCAGGATCGAACAGCTCCTAAGTGTCTGAGGCTGCATTTGAACTCGGATCTTCCTGACCCCAGGTTCAGTGTTTTATCCAATGCTTTCTCTAATAATCCATTCCACTTTTTAACAACATGAATGCAAACCTTCCAGCAGAGGGAATTCTGAGCCTGAGTCACCTGGACGAAACTGTAACAGAACCTAGTTTTCCCTCCTGAAGACAGGTGGGATGGAGGATGGAGGATGGGGGTGGGGAAGAGGAGAGCATGAGGACCAGACCTAACAATGAAAGGCGGCTTCGAGGGATGAGAGGGAAGAGGAAAGGCCCCAAAGACTTACCAGGCCAACCTCTCACGGTACCAGAAATCTCACTCCTATAACTTTAGTCTTTTGGGCTTTTGAGTTCCCCCAAATAAAGCACAAATACTCCCTGTGTGATGGGGTTCACCTACGATTCATCAGTTAAGACTGTAGCAGGAGTCAGAACCCACAGCACTGAGGACAGGATGTGGGTGGCCAGGTGACAGTTTGAATGGAAAAGATCCAGGGGTCTTAGTGGACTGCACGCTCAATGAGAATCGACAGAAGAAGGCAGCCCAGAACCCTAATCTGACCCCAGGACTCTGCCTTAAGAGAGCCAGAAGAGGTGATAATCCTCCCCGCCCCAGTCAGGCCACAGCTGGAGTGCTGCCTTCAGTTCTGGCAGATGTTTTAGGGAGGGCTCTGAGATGCTCAAATGCACCCAGAGAAGAAAAACCACCTGGGAGGAGAGCAGGAGTGCAGACCCTGCAGTGATCAGTATGTGAAAGCCCTGGGGACGTTTGGCTCGGAGAGGGGAGTGGTGATAACCACCTTAAAGTATTTGAAGGGCCGGCCCAGGAAAGAACTGAGACTTCTTGACACCAGAGGAAAGAACCCGGAATAAGGACAGGAGGTTAGAGGGGGCAAGTTTTTTTCCTTGGAAAAGGAAAAACTTCCTGAGTTGTCTACAAGGAACGGACTGTCCTGGTAGATATCGAGCTTCTCATCAATGGAAGGATTACATGTAGACTGGCTGAGCCCCTGTCTGGGATGTAGGAGAAAGGACTCTTGCTCAGGCTGAACTGGATGACCTTTGTGGTCACTTCCAGCTCGAGGAGCCGGTGATATGGTGAGGGCTGGCTGATGCTCAGGACTTGGGAAATGGGACAATGGGTGAGCTCTTAAGGGAAGGACCAAGGCTGTTTGAGGCTGAGGAAAAGCACTGAGGGGGAGGTAGGAGGGTCTGGGACAAACTTTAGGGACGTCACGGTTTTGTAGGACTTACAAGTGTTCTGCTGTCCACCGTCGTGGGTCACATCTGGACAGATGGTGGGAAGAGGGGCCGCAGGAGAAATCTGCCCCTAGGGGCTGGGGAGGGTGGGGAGCCGAGAGAGAAGAATCTGAGAATGTTCCCGCCCTCCAGATGTCCTCCAGGCTTTCACAGAAGGAGTGTGTCCCAGCTCGAAGAAACCCCAGAGATCGTGCTAGTCTAGGGGTGAGCAGAGACAGCCCTCGGGCCAAATCTGGCCAAGAATGGTTTTGCATGTTCAAATAAAATGAACATTAAGTAAAGCTTTAGTGTAAAGAAATAACATAAGTAAATGAAGCTTTATTTTAAAATTTTTAAAAAACCGTTCTTAGATCTGTAGCTGGACAAAACCAGGTGCTGGCCTGCTGGTCACTGCCTACTGACTCCCTGGCTTCCTGTGAATCCCACCTTCTCCGGGAAGCCTTCCCAACCCCTCTTAATTCTACTGCCTTCCGACTGTTACTTATTTCCTATTTACCCTGCTTATATATTGCTTTGTATGTGTGTGTGTGTGTATTTGTTTACATGTTGTCTTTTCTATTAGATTGTAAGGTCCTTGAGGGCAGGGAATGCCTTTTGCCTCTGTATTGTATCCCTAGCTCTCAGCACAGAGCCCCGCACACAGTAGGTGCTTAATAAATGCTTTTTGATGGATGGATTGGAAGTTTGCCAACGCCCTGACCCAACCTTCACATTTTACTGAGATGGAAAACCAAGGCCCAGAGGGACATGGTAATTTGTCCAATATCACAGAGCGGTAGATCTGAGACTTGAACCCAAGTCTTCTGGCCATAAAACGTCCCAGAGAACATCTGTAGCCCTGTTTTTTTACCCTTGCCCAGGGTAATACTCGTAAGACTCAGAGACAGAAGAGAATAACTGGAATCCCAGTTCTGGCGCTTTTTAGCCGTGTTCCCCTCTCTGACCCGCAGCGTTCTCCATCCGTAAAATGGGCATCTTGTTGGAAAGAAAGCCAGGGTGAAGCTTTAGGCCTTACATGAATGTGGGTGGCTCATCCCTGGGGTCTTGAGAGAGAATTTTCCCAGCCTTCTTTCCTTCTCACTCCACAGGTTCTCAGGGTTGTTACACGGGAGCCCCAAAAACATCACCGAGAATGTCGTCCCCTCCGCCCCTCCTGCAGGTAACTGTACCTTCCTTTCTGGATAAAAGCTCAGAGCTTGAGGGGGGCAGGAAGGGTGTGAGCGGGCCCCTGCTCCTTGTGGCAGGGCTCCCAAGAGGGGCTGATACGAGCAACCATGGAGTGGAGTTATGGAAGGAGGGACAAGGAACTCCCACTGAATCAGCCACAGAACATCGGAGCTGGAGGGGACTCCAGGCATCACCCTGAACAACAACTTTCCTTGACAGTGAAGGCGACTGAGGCCCAGAGACAAGGGAAATGACTCCAAAAGTCACACAGCATATTAATGGTAGAACCAGCCCTGGAACCTGGGTCTCCTCTCTCTGGGCCTTTCCCAAATGCTGTTTGAAGCTGGCTTACTGGCCCCATTGGCATCCAAAGATGCTGAGATTCTGGGCCTGGGTGGTGCCACCGAGAACAGCTGAGGATATTTTTCTGTGTTTAATTTAGGAAAGTGAGTGGGAGGGAACCAGAGAAGGCACCCACAGCAGCTGAGGCTCTTCCCCTAAGAGTCTGGCAGCCCAGACCGGGTAGTGATTGTTGATCCCAGGTGTGGCCCCAGTGAGAAGGGCGGAAGACCAGAGAGAGAGAAAGGGGGGGGGGGAGAGAGGGGGAGGGGGGAAGAGAAAGAAGAAGAAGGAGGAGGAGAAGGAGAGAAGAAAGAAGAGGAGGAGGAGGAGACAGGGGCAGAGAGAGAAGAGAGAGAGAGAGAGAGAGAGAGAGAGAGAGAGAGAGAGAGAGAGAAGAAATATCCAAATGGCAATGGGGGGGGCGCCCTAATCCATCATAGTTGAGCACACTAAGCAAGCATAGTGAACAGAGAGCCAGCCTCAGGCAAAGAAGTCGTGCCTGTAACGCTTGGGGCTGTGTGATTCTGTGCAAGATAATTAACTGGTCTGGACTCCAGGCAACTCAAAAAAAAAAAAAAAGGAATAAATTGCAATAAAGGACATTTCCTCCCTGGGATGAGGCTCCGGGCATCGGTGGCCTCACTGGGTGGATGTGAGGAGTGAAAGTACTTCACAGTTGGCCAATATGCCAGAGGGCCTGAGGCTTCAGGGAGCGGTGGGAATTAGACAAGGCCTGAGGTCCCTTCTGGCTCAGATTTTAACAAACTCCTGCCCTCGAGGAGTTTACAATTTAGATTGGGGGGAGGGGCATTTGGGGGTCCTTTTCAGGAGGCTCCTGGGGTCCAGTGGCTTTGTGCTCTCAGGGGGGGCCAAAAGTGCCAGGGAAACTCACAGCACTTTTCTTGGTCAGGCCTCATCTCTGCCCCTCTGCAGAAGAACGACATTGTCTACGCAGACATTGTGCAAACTAACTTAGCCCCAGAAACCTTGGCCCAGGACTACAGGGTGCTCTATGACTACACAGCCCAGGTGAGCATGAGGAGAGGGCCTCAGTTTCCTCATCTGTAAAATGAGGATGATGACAGCACCGACTTCCCAGGGTTGTGGTGAGGGTCAGACAAGACAAAACTTGTAAAGCGCTTAGCACATGCCTGGCACATCATAGGTGCTTAATAAGTGTGCGTTTCTGTCCTTCCCTCTTAATGCCCTAATATAAATTAGCTTGCCAGAGCATCATGATGAAGAGGAAATGGCTGTGTGGGATGGAGAGGAGAAGACTGGGGGGAAAGAGAAGGATGTGATACTGTCTTCAAGTCGTTGGAAGCCTGTGGGAGCTTGGCCTGCCCTGGGCAGAACTGGACATAACATATGGAGGGTGGAAGATTGGGTGAAGGGAGGGAGTACAAGTTACAGGGAATCTAATTTCAGCTCAGTATAAGCACTAAAAACTAGAGCTGTTCAAAAGTGGAATGAATTGGTTCATGAGGTAGTGAGCTCCCTGTTGTATGAAATGCTTAAGAAGAGGCTATATGTTCCTCAGTGAGGGTGGGAGGCTGGCTCTTCCGAGGTCTCTGCTGACTTAAAACTCCCATGATTCTATTTCAGAATGCTGATGAGCTGGACATCACTGCTGGAGACATCCTGGCCGTCATCCTGGAGGGGGAGGATGGCTGGTGGACTGTTGAGAGGAATGGGCAGAGGGGCTTTGTGCCAGGCTCCTACCTGGAGAAGCTCTGAAGGAGCCTTGACCCCCCCCCCGCCCCCGCCCCCCTCTGGATCACGCTCATTGCCCTGGAAGAGATGCCTCCAACCCCACCTGACTTCACTTCTGGGGCAGCTCACATCGCTGGGCTGAGCCTTTTCCACTGCCTCTAAGGGGCCATGCCTAGGGAGGTGGGAAAGCAGCCATGTGTGACAGGGACAGCATCGATCAGGAGTCAGAGAGACGGGGGCTAGTCCCAGTTCTGTCCTTAATTCAATATGTGCAAGCCTCTCAGACTGTTTTCCCATAACGGGATTAAACAGTTAGATTAGATCATTTTTAAGTTCCCTCCCGGCTCTGACATTCCTATTCTAAAGTCCCTTCCATCTTTAGCATTCTCTGTTCTAATGACTCTCCCAGCGCTGACATTCTCTGTTCTAATGACTCTCCCAGCTCTGACATTCTCTGTTCTAATGACTCTCCCAGCGCTGACATTCTCTGTTCTAATGACTCTCCCAGCTCTGACATTCTCTGTTCTAATGACTCTCCCAGCGCTGACATTCTGTGTTCTAAGGTCTCTCTCAGATCTGACATTTACTTCACACACACACATGCACGCATGCACGCGCACGCGTGACAGTTAAGAGCCAAAGGATGCGGTCCTTCCTGCAGGAGCTCAGAGGAGAGAGAACAGGAGGAGACAGAGACTTCCTGGAGGAGGTGGGATATTGGCTGGCCCTGGAAGAATGGCAATATCCGACAGGGAAAAAAACTGGGTGGATGTTCCAGGTTAGCAGGAGGAAATGAACCAGGAATGGTATAGAGAGTGGGAACAGGGGTCTGGGGGTGGGGCAGAGGGACAGGGAGAGAAGTAGCCAGACTAAACTGGAGACTATGGGGGGCAAAGTGATGTACGAGGAGGCTGGGTTGGAAAGACAGAGAGGGGGAGGGAGAGACAGACAGAAACAGAGAGAGAGAGAGAGAGAGAGAGGGAGAGGGAGGGGGGGAGAGAGAGAGAGAGAGAGAGAGAGAGAGAGAGAGAGAGAGAGAGAGAGAGAGAGAGAGAGAGAGAGAGAGAGAGAGAGAGAGAGAGAGAGAGAGGAGGAGAAAGGAAGACAGACAGACACGGTCAGACCTACAGCATGGACTTGGCTGGGTGCCCCCCACCCCTTGAAGAGATTCGTTAGGCTCAAAAGTGTTAGAGCCCCAGTAAGGCCAAGTCCCACCTGCATTACTTCTGGTGTGATTTTAGGCAAGTCACCTCCCCTCCAAGGAACTCAGTTTCTTCTCCTGTAATAACACCTGTGACCCGCCTCACAGGATAACTGTGAGGCTTAAATGAGACAGCGCCTGCTAACACGCTTTGCAAACTTTAAATCGCTTTCTCAAAAGTGCTGTTTTTGTTGTTACTATTAGCACTCACCACACTTTACAGATCCGGCTCATGTCAGAGATGGGATTTAAAGCCAGATCTTTCCCTTCTCCCCTCCACCCCCAGCCTAGGGTCTCACAGGTCTCATCAGCAGCAAATGTTTCCCTACATCCGACCTCCGTGTCTCCTGTTAAAAGATTATAAATACAAACTGGAAAATCCAGACACTTCCTGCTTTTCAGAAGCTCAATATCTATAAAATAAAGATGAAAAGAGGTGGGGATGGGGGAGAAGGTAGCCGTGGGGCACAGTGGAGAAAGTCCAGAGATGCCTAGAGTGGAAAGACAGATTTTAGCTCAAAAACAGAAAAACCTTCCAACAATTGGAGTCATCAACAAGCATTTATTGAAATACCTACTGTGCTAAGCACAGTGGATATAGAGGCAGGCAAAAAAACACGGTTCTTGCCCTCAAGGAGCTCACATTCTAATGGAAGGAGGTGGTACACAGACAACATGTAAATCCTAGGTATATCCAAGAGACAGACAGACAGGTAGATAGATAGACAGACAAACATAAACACACACACACACACACACACATATGTATGTACACACACAGGGTAAGTGGAAGGTAATCTCAGAAGGAATTTAGGGGTGGAGGTGCAAGAAAGGAGTGGTCAGAAAGTGGAATGGGCTGCTCCAGAGGTCAAGCAGAGACTGGACAACCACTTGTCCATGATGCTGTAGAGGCGATTCCTGCTTGGGTGTTTCCTGGAGAAGGAGGGCTGTGCCACCATCTTCCACCCCCAGTTCCAGCCTGCCAGGGTGCTTAGAGCACAGGATATGGACTCAGGAAGACCTGGGTTAAAATTCTTCCTCTGACACATATTAGTATGATCCTGAGCAAGTCACTTTACTTGTCTGATCTGCAGCTCCCTCATCTGCACAATGGGGATCATTACAGGACCTACTTCCCAGACTTGTCGTGGGCCCAGAATGAGTTAATCTTTTGTAATGTGTTTTGGAAACCTTCAAAGCTTGTACAGATGTCAGCTGTTACTGCCAGTCTCCCAGGGGACAAAGGAATAGATCCAGGCTGGCTGCTGAGGGGCTCAGCATTCAGTCAGTCACTTCCCTACCCTAGCCTCACGCCAGGACCAGATGCAGAAGTCTCTGAGATGCCACCAGTCTCCCTGTTCTGTACAAGTCCTATAGGTCCACATTCCTCGACAACCCCACTAGTGGGAAGGTGAACCATGGCTCAGTTTGCATCATACTGCTTGTGGTCTAAATAAAGAGTATGGTCTTCATTAGGTTTTTTGCATAATTGGAGAAATCACACAACACCCAGACCCAAATCTCCGAGCTGTTCTTCTCTACTAAAGTAAAAAAATAACTAGACTGACTCAGCTGGCATGACAGACATTGTGTTCCCTTTTTTCTTCTAACTTCTCGCCAAAATTAAATGCCTTAAAGATGATGTGATTTCATCAGTGTGGGCCTCCCACTAGATCTGGAGTCAGAGCAACTGCGTCCAAACCCTGACTACTTCTGTAACCCTGGGTGAGCCAAATCCCCCCTCCAGGCTCTTATCTCCAAGACAAGGGGTTAGAGGAGCCCAAGGCTTCTTACGCTTTTCCCCACGCTCCTGACCCCTTTTCTGCATTTAGGGTTAGGCCTGAGGGCATGCACGGCACAAGGTGCGCAGGCTTTGTGTTCAGAACCAAGGCTGCAGTAAAGCTGCATCATTCAACACAGACAGCGCTGCCAGAAACACCTTGGACTCACTACACATTTGGTTTTTAATTAATTTTTGGTCCCTGAGTATTCAGAAACCTCTCACCGTTTTACCCGGTTTAAGAAGTGCTAGACTACATGGTCTCTAAGGCCTCTCTCAGCTCAAAATCCATGATTCTGTAAATGAATCCCATCATCCTCTGCCCTGGTTGGAAGTCATTTGGAGCAGCTTGCTCCCTTCTGGGCATCAGTTTTATGAATAATACTGAAAAGCAGAGGAGGGAGATGAGGCTGAGGAGGGGATTGTGCCTTAGCCTGAAAAGTTGCAGAATTGGTTCAGCTTCCTCTGAGCAGCCCATGCTGGCTCCTGCCCCACTGCCTGGGAGCAGTTACCCAGAGAGACCCAGGACAGGGTTTCTGAGGTGCCCCATCCTACCCCGCCAGACTCACCTGAAGTTAGAACTGGCCAGAGTAATGCAAGGGTTTATGGGTGGGTGTAGGTTTGTGTGTGTGTCCCTACAGACCCATCTCCGAGCCCCTCTAGCTCCCTTCTCCTCCCTGACTGGCTCATTGCCCAGGGGACCACGGCACAGCAGGAAGCCCCAGAGCTCTGTCTGAGGGTGTGCCATACTGATGCGTCTTTATCTCTTGCTATTAACTCAGTCCAATTACATGTTCATTTTGACAGTGCGTGTATCTGCACATATATGGTGAATGTAGGCGTGTAAATGTCTTTGTTACTAAACTTGTTGTATGACCTTGGGCATGTCACTTTATTGCTATGGGCCTCAGTTTCCTCCTCTGGACAGCAGAGAAAGAGGAAGGAACTTGTGTCTGAGATGACAACTTCAGCTCTTCCTACCTTCATCACAGGCTCTCCCCTCCCACTAAAATTTATTCTACATAAATTCTACAAGCATTTATTAAGTCTATGCTAATAATATGCATTTCTATTGTTTTTTCCAAAGGGCTTTGTGAAGTAGACAGTGAAGGGACAATTATGTCCATTTTACAGGAGAGAAAACCGAGGCCCAAAGGGTTAAAGTGATACAGCTAAGAAGTGGCTGAGCAAGCCCAGACTGAGTCCAGGAGGAGCCTCACTTTTCCACTCCTCTCCCTCCCCAAGCTGACACTTCTCCCAATTTCTGGTCCCTTCTTAAATGTGGGGCTGGGTCCCAGAGGGTGAGCCTGCCTTCAGTCCCTCCATGGAAACTGCAGACAAGGAGCTGCTAAAGAATCGAAATTGAAGGTAACCCAAAGGGGAGAAGAGCCACTTATGGTGGTTGACAACAGGCCGCCATGTTTTCACCAATAATGCTTGTTAGAAGCATACTCAAGGAGACTCACAATGGGAACAAAGAGGTGGGAAGACCATGTGGAGACGGAGGGAAGAGGGTGGGTGACCCCCGGAGGGCATGAGTGCCACTCTGCCACCTGCAGAGATGGACAGAGGCCTGGAGGAAAAGGATGAAAACTGCAGAGAAGCAGGTGTATGGGGGCTGCTATCTGACGTGTGAAGGACCCCAAATCAGGGAGGCCAGGGGCCACAGAAATATCACAGCACAACGGTGACGTTTGAAAAGATGTACTCCAGGGGCGGAGCCAAGATGGCGGAGTGAAAGCAGTGACTTGCTTGAGCTGTCCCCCAAACCCCTCCAAATACCTATGAAAAATGGCTCTAAACAAATTCTAAAGCAGCAGAACCCACAAAAAGACAGAGTGAAGCAAATTTTCAGCCGAAGACAGCCTGGATGGTTGATCGAAAAGGTATATCGTGCCGGGCTGGTAGAAGAGCACAGCGTGGCGTGGGCGCGCAGGCCGCAGCGAACCTGGAGCAGGCCTCAGAGGACTGAATCACAGGTAGCTGTGGTGGTTTCCAGACTTCTCAACCCAGGAACGCCAAAGACAACTTAGAAGGTCAGTGGGAAAAGTCTGTTTCTGCGCTGAGAGCAGAGCTAGGTCTCAAGAGCCAGTTCCAGAGCACAGAGCTCAGGGCCTGGGCACCGGGGCGGTGGCTGCGACCTGAGCTTCTGGCCCACAAACTGAGGGGGAATCAAGTGGCTGATCAGAGGGGGAATGCAGGGATCTCTTTGCCAGTGCTGAGGCAGGAATCTCATGCTTTGTGTGTGCTTGGATCTGGGTCACAGTTTTGGACGGGAGTCCTGGGGTGAGAAGGAGAGCTGGTATGGTGGAACTTGTAGTGGCAGTGGAGAGAAAACCTTCTTCACAGTTCCAGGACAGAAAGGAGTGCTTGTGGTCACTAACAGACCACAGCACAGGCCAGGAAAGGAGCAAACACCTCGCCCCTTATCATACCACCTTGCAAGAACTGAAAATTTACAGGTCCCTACAAGTATCTCTGAAAACAGCTGTACAAACCCCTGAAGCTTGGAACAGTACATTCTCCACATTGGAAGCAGATTCATACCTTAACAAAGAGTTTAAAACTCAAGTAATTGGCCGGGATCATGAGCAAGCAGCGCAAAAAGAGTCAGACTATATTAGCTTACTTTGGTGACAAAGAAGATCAAAACATACAACCAGAAGAAGACAACAGAGTCAAAGCTCCTACATCCAAAGCCTCCAAGAAAAATATGAATCAGTCCCAGGCCTTGGAAGAGCTCACAAGGGATTTTGAGAAGCAAGTAAGGCAAGTAGAGGAAAAACTGGGAAGAGAAATGAGAGTGATGCAAGAAAATCATGAAAAACAAGTCAACAGCTTGCTAAAGGAGACCCAAAAAAATACTGAAGAAAATAACACCTTAAAAAATAGCCTAACCCAAATGGCAAAAGAGGTCCAAAAAGCCAATGAGGAGAAGAATGCCCTAAAAAGCAAAATTGGCCAAATGGAAAAGGAAGTCCAAAAGATTACTGAAGAAAATACTTCCTTAAAAATTAGAATAGAGCAATTGGAAGATAGTGACTTTATGAGAAATCAAGACATGTAAAAAATCCAAAAGAATGAAAAAAGAAACAATGTGAAATATCTCATTGGAAAAACAACTGACCTGGAAAATAGATCCAGGAGAGAGAATTTAAAAATTATTGGACTATCTGAAAGCCATGATCAAAAAAAGAGCCTAGACATCATCTTTCAAGAAATTATCAAGGAAAACTGCCCTGATATTTAGAACCAGAGGGCAAAATAGAAATTGAAAGAATCCACGATCTCCTCCTGAAAGAGATCCCCAAAGGAAAACTCCTAGGAATATTGTAGCCAAATTCCAGAGTTCCCAGGTCAAGGAGAAAATATTAAAAGCTGCCAGAGAGAAACAATTCAAGTATGGTGGAAACACAATCAGGATAACACAAGATTTAGCAGCTTCTACATTAAAGGACCGCAGGGAATGGAATATAATATTCCAGAGGGCAAAGGAGATAGGATTACAACCAAGAATCCCCTACCCAGCAAAACTGAGTATAATCCTTCAGGGGAAAAATGGTCATTCAGTGAAATAGAGGACTTTTGAGCATTCTTGATGAAAAGACCAGAGCTGAATAGAAAATTTGACTTTCAAATACAAGACTCAAGTGGAACATGAAGAGGTAAACAGGAAAGAGAAATCATAAGAGACTTATTAAGGTTGAACTGTTTATATTCCTGCATGGAAAGATGATATTTATAACTCATGAGACCTTTGTCAGTATTAAGGTAGTGGGAGGGGAAAATTATATGTAGAGAGATAGATAGATAGATAGACAGATAGATAGATAGATAGAGGGCACAGGGTGAGTTGAAGATGAAGAGGTCATATCTGGAGAATAAAATTAAGGGATGAGAGGATTATACTAGGAGAAAGAAAGGGAGAGGTAGAATGGTGATAAATTATTTCACAAAAAAACAGAAAAGTAAAAGCTCTTACAGTGGAGGGGAAACGGGGAAAGGTGAGAGGGAATGAGTGAATCTTATTCTCATAGAATTTGGCTTAAGGAGGGAATAACATACACATTCAATTGGGTATGGAAATCTGTCTTACCCTACAGGAAAACAGGGGAGGACAAGAGAGCAGGGGGATGATAGAGAGGAGGGCAGATTGGGAAAGGGGGTAATCACAGCAAATAATTCTGAGGAGGGACAGGGTCAAAAGAAAGAATAGAATAAATGGGGGGGCAGGATAGGATTAAGGAAAATAGAGTTAGTTTTTCACATGTCTACTACGGAAGTGTTTTGCATAACTGCACATGTATAACCTATATTGAGTTGCTTGCCCTTCTAATGACGGTGAGGGAGGAAGGGAGAAAATTTAGAACCCAAAGTTTTAAAAACATGTTCAAAGAAAAATGTTTTCACACGCAACTGGGAAATAAGAAATACAGGAAATGGGGTACAGAAGTCTATCCTCCCCTACAGGAAAACAGAAGGGGAAGGGGATAAGAAAAGGGGGAGAGAGATAGAAGAAAGGGAGACTAGGGGAAGGGGTATTCAGAATGCATGTCATCTTGGGGGTGGGAGGGGCGAGATGGAGTAAAAATTTGGAACTCAAAATCCTGTGGAAGTAAATGTTGAAAACTAAAAATAAATAAATTTATATTAAAAAAAAAAAGAAAAAAAGGGGAAAAAAAAGATGTGCTCCCCCCAGTACACAGAATGTAAAAGATAACGACAGCCACAAGAGACCCCCATTCATACTAAATCAAAGAGCTCGCATTTATAGAACATTGTGAGGTCTGTGAAGCACTTTACAATTATCTCATTTGCTCCTCATGACAACTGGGGGGGTTGCTATTATTCCCATTTTACAGATGAGGAAACTGAGGCACACAGGTTAAGCGACTCGAATTGGGCCACACTTTGAGGCTGAATTTGAACTTCCTGCCTCCAAGTCCAGCGCTCTATTCACTGAACCACCTTGCTGCCTCAGCTTTCTCCTCCGTAAAATGAGATCAGACTTGGGGGTCTATTTCTGAGGCTCTCGAAGCTCTGGTCTTGGTCCTGCTTTGCTGTTGTCACACAGGAGCCCCTCTTTTGGAGCCCCTTCCAAGTCCTAACACAACATCTCCCTCCAATTCGAACCCAGGTCTTCCTGACTCCAAATCTGGCATTCCATCTGCTATACCATGCAGTGTCTTTTGAAGTCCTTGCCTTCCTCTGAGCTCAGCTCAGATGCTACCTTCTCTGGGAGGTCTCCTCTAAGCCCTGTCCCTACCCCCCAGCCAAAAGTGGGAGTTCCCCTTGCCCCCTGCTACCTAGCTTGTATGACACTTATCCCATCTCCCCCCAGACTAAGGGGGGCACTTAGACTGGTCTAAACCCACTGAGAGGAGGACTTGGGTTATCTGCCCTCTTTGGGTACCCTTCATCTGCCCAAGCCTGGAGCTATTCTGCGGAGGAATGGCCCTGTGTTGTGTGCTACATGTGTGGAGGAAGATATGACTCCTGACTGGCTGAGAGGATGCTGAACGCAGCAACATCCTGCTTTAGCTTTCTGTGAAGTCTTCTGGGAGACACATGGAGGAAGGAGCCCTAGGGAGATGGTCGAGACAGAAAGTCTTTTGAATGGTGGACCGGATCCTTCCGAGCTGACCCTATCACGTTCCTTGACCTCTGGGGCTCGAAATTCTACGATTTTTTTTTTGTTAGGCAATGGGGTTAAGTGACTTGCCCAGGGTCACACAGCTAGTAAGTGTTATGCGTCTGAGGCCTGATTTGAACTCAGGTCCTCCTGACTCCAGGGCCGGTGCTCTATCCACTGACCCACCTAGCTGACCCTGGGGCTCGAAATTCTAGACTGCTAAGTGGCCCTCCCCTGGGCGAGATCATTGTCCCTCCAGCCCAGATCTCTCAAAGCTCATTTCCTCTTATGTACTATTTGGTGCATTCAGATCTATAGTATTGTGACTTCTGTTTGTTGTTTTGCTAGGATAAATGGACTTATTCCCTATTCACCATTTATGATGGCATTTTGTATAAATCTACTGGCCAGCTACAAAACCCCCTGGGATTTGTAGTTCTTCCTAGCTTGGGAAGAGAAAAAAACGAACGTGAGATTGACTCTTGAACAACTGTGGGGGAGGAGGGAAGAGTGGCAGAGGATTTTATTTTGTTTGATTGATTTGCCTGCTGGGTGGGGGTGGGAGTTTGAGATGAGGTCATCCGTGGCAGCCACAGGAGCCTGGAGCAGCAGCCAGTACCCTGGCCCTTCTGGAGTTCTCGTCTGTGAGACCCTGACAGGTGACCTTCACCTGAATGGACAGTCTAGACAGGGAGCATGACTGGGTGGGCTTTATCTCGGGTCTTGGAAATAAACAAACCTGCTGAGAGCAATAGTGGACAAGCCCCACCCTGCCACAGCCTTATTTCTGCTTCCTTAAATTTACTGCGTTAAAGTCTACCTTTGCCAGATGGACTACGACTTCTGACCAACACCTGGCCTCCACCCGGTCCTCACATTGCTGGGTGTTCCTTTGTTTGCAGCATGAAGGAGACCTTTCCCAGCCCAGGGTGAGGAGGATGCATAAGCCTGAGTCACGTCATAACCAACCTCCTAAGAGCAGAATCACGAGGAAGTCAGGTTCCTGAGTAAAAATCGACTTCACAGACCCAAGACAGCGTTACCCCAACTCAGGGTTACAAACATTTGGTGGGAAGGAGCCAAATAGCTGAGTGTGAGCTTCCCCGTAAGAGGGAGGAGGGAACCATCTCCCTTCTGAATCCCTCAACGTCAGACCCCTAAAGAAAAGACAGTTAGTGAATAGCAAATGGACACAATTAGAGCCAGATGGTTTTCTTGGAGACAGGAAAAACTGCCCAGCCTCTGGTTGTCCTGCACCGGATCTACCCCTCTGCCCACCTGGCACACTGGTTACTTCTTATCCTTTTCTGCAAATGTGGGCCAGACCCAGACATCTATCTGTGCCACCCACAAGCTTGTATGTGTGTGTGTATATGCACACACAAATATGCACAATATGTATATATAGACAATGTCTATATATACATATATACATATACAATACAGATATGTATACACGATAGCTATGTATACACATAAACAATGTATATGCACACATACTTGGGTATATATACATAGACAATACAGATAAGCATACACAATACAATATACACATACACACATGTGTGCAACATATATGCACATACGGGCATACACACAACACACATGCACATACACACAGACATGATGATGCCTGTAGATACAATATAATACATACGTGTATATGTAAATACACATATGTATGTATATATAAACAATGCATATATACACATGTGAGTGCACATACACTACATATATATGCATACAGACATGTATACATAACATGTATACATACATGTGCATGTACATATACACACATGCACAACATATGTATCATATATACGTAATACAATGTGTATAATAAAATGCATATATGTATATAGTACATATATACACATACACAATGTATATATATATATGCATGCACGATATATATATATACATATATGCGTGCACACATACAACACGTATATACAAGTATGTCTATTAGAACACATGTGCGCCACATAACTACTACTGTATTTATGGCATGAGGTCCTGTACACGGGAGGTATTTAATCCATATCTGCTGCCACGTTAGGGAGCCCAAGGTGGACCACCTCAGAGCACACCACAAACGCCACCTTCTTGAAAGGGGGTGGTTTGTGGGTCAGCGTAAGGATGCACCCACCCCTTCTCTGAGCTGGGGGATCGTGGGAAAAGCTTGGAGAACACCAGTCAGTCAGTCAGTCGGTCGGTCACCAAGTGCTCAGACACAGAATTGTTCTGGCTCCCTGCCCATTCTGGGAAAGATTTAGGAGGTCCAAACCCAAGGACAGCGGCCTCCCGTGGTCACCACGTGGTCCCCGAGGTGGCTGCTGGTGGTCTTGGTCTGGTGCTGCCCTCCTCCTCTCTCTGACTCCCTCCTACATCACCTCCTTCTCCTGGAAGCCTTAATCCTTCTGGGCCTGCCCTCCCCTTTCCCGTGCTTAGCCCCCAAAGCTGAAAGGGTCATCAATCCAGCAACTGGGGCATACGTGGAGCACCAGCAAGAGTGCAGGATTTGGAGTCCAGAGACCTTCAAGTCCTGGCTTTGCCTACTAGCTGTGTGGCCTTGGGTAAGTCATGCAGCCTATCTGTAAACAGAGAGGGGTCAGACTGAACAAACCTTCAGAGATCTTCTGTCTCTAAATCTATATGTGACCCCACGAAGCAAAAGAACCTTGGCGAGGCTACAGGGTGTGTGTGTGTGTGTGTGTGTGTGTGTGGGCAGGGAAGGAAGGGAGGTGCTTTCTCCCCTAGATTATTTATAGGTGGCTGGAAGCAGAAGAGACCTTAAAATGACAATCGTTTTATTTTGTAACTCTGAACGCACTGTTATAAACTCTGGCTATTACTGTCAGAGACACAGCAGTATAGTGGCATCAGACTTACAGAGAAACCCTGTCTGCCACACTGACTCAGAAAACCACAGATTCACATTGTCTGTGCTGTGTTGTACTTTTACTTTGTTATTCCATTTTCGCTGTCTCGGCCTGCACTGGGGAGTTTTTTGGGCATGCAATGGAGTCAGACACCTCTGGAGTGGATAGAGACGCTGGCCTCAAGGCCAGGTAGGGCCGGGTTACAATCCTGCCTCTGACACACTTGCCCAGTCACGTCACAACCTCTCTGGCAAGTTTCTGGGGCTGTCCGCTTTGGAGAAGGTGCTGACCTGCATTTGGAGAGTTTCCGCAGACAGAGAATCCCCCATACTGATAAAATCACAGGATGGTTCCTAGTTCTATTTAGAATCATCATCATTATTAGTGTGCATATTAATAACAATATTAATTAAGGTGCTTCATGGCTTGTTAAGCATTTCACACATACTACTCCACTTGACCCTCACAACTATGCCGATAGAAGAACTACAGAGGTCACGGTCCTCTTTTACCCACGAGGCTCTTGGAGTTCACACAAACTCAAGCGTCCTTCCTCCTAGATCAGGCCTCCTTGCCCAGCAGCCACTGCCTGTCATTATCACAGCCTCATTTTCCACCCGGAATCATCCCAAGCCCACTACAAGTCCCCCACCCCATGCTCTGACCTGAGATCTAACAGGGTTTCAAGGGGGAGGGGTCTTATGGAAATATTCTTTGAGGTACCCGAAAGCCCATCAGACTCAGCAGGGCCAGAAAATCCAGGTTCATCCACTTGCCCTGGGCATTTAGCAATGATACAAAAAATATTAAGAGATGCATTCACTTAGCACTTGACAATTCACAAGTAGCACTCCCTTGCCGGCTGACCCTGGACAAGTCACTTTTTGTTTCTGTTTCCTCATCTGTACAATGGGGGTAACAAGATTTTCACTATTTACTACCTCACAGAGCTGTTTCCAGGAAGGGGCTTTGCAAAATGCTAAATAAGTATGATTGTGTGATTATTATTATCACTATTATTGCCGCCCCCCCAGCTTCCAAGGCAACAGCTGGCTGCAGCCCCACCCACAGGGAATAGGGAGATTAACAGCCCAAATGACAGAAGAAGGTGGCAGAGGCTAATGCCTGAAGCACCCTAGCGCTGGATGGAAGACAGCCAACTTAGGGTGAGCAGCCCGGCCACAATACCAGCACCCTGGGCACCCTCCCCATCTGCCAGCTGCTATTTCACTACAGCAAACTCCCAGCCGGTCTGAGAGGGGCAGACACACAAAGAACTCAAAAGGCAGTTTCCCTCCTGGTCTGTTATCACAGTTCATGTTCACAGGGATGAGACCTGTCCAAAGGTAGCAGCAAAGGCCGGAGGCCCCTTGTTGGGGATGTCCAAAGACAGAAAGGATCTTTCGTGATGCTGGATGGCCCTGGAGGTCCCTTCCTGATTCTGGGGTCCTGACCATCAGCCCTTTTCAAGGAAGCCAGCGCTGGCTGAACTCTTGTCACCTGCTGTGGGGTCCTAAGCAAAGCCTTTCCTCTCTAGCCTCACTCTCTTCATCTGTAAAAATGAAGACATGATAACTACTTCGGCCAATATTTGGTAGCCAAGTGGTCAATCAGCTGGACCAGGAAGTCAGGAGGGCCTTCCTTGAGCTGTGGGACCCTAAAAAGGAGCCTCTTTTAAAAAATTTTTTATTAATTCATTTTGATTTATCAACAATCACTTCCATATGCTTTTGAGTTGAAAATTTTTCTCCCCCTTCCTCCCCAGCACCCTCCCCAAGACGGCGCACAATCTCATATAGGCTATACATTTACATTCCTATTAAACATAGTTTCACATCAGGGAAGTTGTAAGTAAAAATTAAAACCAATAGGAGGAACCATTAGAAAGAGGAAACAAAACTCAACAGAAGAGAAAAAAATGATAGTGATTCAACTTCCATAGCTCTTTCTTTGGATGTGGACAGCATTTTCTACCACGAGGCCTCTGGGGATGTCTTAGATCCTTGTGTTGCTGAGAAGGGTTAAGTTTATCAATATTAGTCATCGCACAACGTGGCTGTTATTGTGTACAAAGTTCTCTTAGTTCTGCTCAGCATCAGACCATATAGGTCTTTCCAGATTTTTCTGAAGTCAGCCTGTTCATCATTTCTTATAGCACGACAGTATTCCATTACATTCATATACCACAACTTGCTGAGCCATTCCCCAACTGATGGGCATCCTCTCAACTTCCAATTCTTTGCCACCACAAAAAGAGCTGCTATGAATATTTTTATACATGTGGGTCCTTTTCCCATTTGTGTGATCTCTTTGGGATATAGTCCTATAAGTGCTATTGCTGGGTCAAAGGGTACACACATTTTTATAGGCCTTTGGGCATTCCAAACTGTTCAAGGAGCCTCTTTCAAGGTCAGTTTTTTCAGAGCAGTGCCAGGCCTGGAGGACTCAAGTTCAAACCCAGCCTCAGACACTTGATACGGACTAGCTGTGTGATGCTGGGTATGTCACTTAATACCAACTGCCTTGCAAAAAAACAAAATCAGTTTTTTCACCTGCAAAAATGGGGCTAATAATAACACCCACCTCACTGGGGTGTTGTGAAGACCAGAGGAGATGCTAGATAGAAGCTGTTTTGAAAACCTAGCGTGCTGTATACATTCCAATGATTATTACCTATGTTCTGAGGTCCCTTTTAGTTTTTTTACATTCTAGGGTCTAAGGCCATGTTGCAAAGCTGCCTTTTGAATCATCTTAGGAAGATCAGAGGATCCATGGATCACAAGCTGGAAGGGGCCTTGTAGGCCCAACCTCCTCATTTTACAGATGAGGAAACTGAGGCCTGGAGGAGTGAAATGACTTGCCTCAGGTCACACGAGTTGTGGGATCTGAACCTGTCTCATCTGACTGCATGGCCAGTCTTCTTTCCATGCTGGGCATTTGCTTACATTCTAGCTCTTTGAGGTAGAACCTGTGGATTGATGGTCTCTCTCTCTCTCTCTCAGAATGTTCTCCACTGCTGCCCATCTCAGATCAATGAAGTTTTATTCCAGTCGACCAAAGACTTGCATTCCACATCCATTGAGGAGGAGTTCTAACCTGGAAGCAGGTTAAGTGTGACGGCAGTGGGCAGCCCATTAGCCACCCCGTAGGGCAGAACCCTCATCCCCACAGGCTTCATTTATCCTTCCAGTAACACAACAACCCTGGAACACTGGGACCAGGAGACTTGGGTTTGAGATGTGAAGAATGGTCATTAATGGATTAATGTCTGGAGAGACATGGTTCTCTAGGGGCCCTATTCTTGACTCGTCCAACATTTAAATCAACGACTTAGATGGTGTGCTTGTCCAAATGGCAGAGCTCACAAAGCAGGGAGGGATAAGCTATGAGGATCATGCCTTGGGCCATCTGGTCTGATCCTATAATTTCATAGATGAGGAAACAGGTGGTCCAGCGGGAGGTTTTGGCTTATCTAAGCCAACTTGGTAGATGACAGAAGTGTCTGACCAGCTATGAGGAAGAGCCAAAATCTGACGATGACATTTATACCGTGAGCTGAAAGATCTGTAAATTTGCTCTTTAAGCTGCGGCTGGGGGACCGCTTGAGGACGACTCTGTAAGATTCCCAACCCAGGCTCTTTCTATTGGGCTACCCTGACTCCTCAGGCACTGGCTGCTGACTGAAAAAGGCGCAGGAAGTCACTCCCCATGGTAATGCACCCTACACAATGGGCCCAGGAACAGTGTACGTGATGGCAGAAGGTAGGCTTGACCAAGTAGAGGACCTAAGTTGGAATTTCACTGCAGACAGTTACTACATGTATTGTAGAACAATTAATCAATCAATGTGAATTTATTAAGTGCCTACTACATACCTGGCATCATGCCGGTCCATCCAAAGGTCCCTCCTGGTTCAAATGTCCTGCACAGTCAGAACAGAAGGGACCAGATGGCCAGGACTCCTCCAAGCAGCAGGGAAGAAAAAGGCTAGTGAACTATTGACACTTTCTTCATCTCTGGTAAATATCTTGTTATGTGCTCGACTATTCCAGGCCACTTCTCTCTCTCCCCTTTCCTTTCTTCTTCCTCTCCTCCCCTCCCTTGCCCTCCCCTCAGTCAATATCTTCATCATACTCTCTGGGAGGCATTGCTGTTCAAACAAACCCCAACTGGTACCAGGCAAAGGTGTGTGATAAAAGCATCGACGATGAGATCACTCAGCTGAACTGAGCACGGTGCTCTAAGCTCACAGTTTCACAGAAGGAACAGATGTTACAGATATATTGAGTCCAGCCCTCTTTATCTTCCAGGAGGGAAACTGAGGTCCAGAGCAGTGAAAGGCCTTGCCCAAGTTGATTTGGGAGTTAACTAGTGGGTTCAGGATTTGAACACTGAGCTAACTCCCTGAGTCATTACTAGGGCATGCCCAACATGGTCAAAATTTAGAAGGTGTCTAGGGCATATTATCTATTCTGGCTGCACCCTAGGTGAGCTCCACTCTGCCCAGCCCTCCCTGGCAAAGGCAATGTGGTCTCAAGACACTGCACCCTGGACAGGCATCGTCCCCAGCCTCCAGTGTGGCATCCAGCCCTCCGACAGCATGAGGAGGCCTTCCTGCCCCTTGGGATCCCATGTAGGTGAACCTCTTCCTTCCTCCTCCCTCCCTTTGCCCTGGGTGCAGTAATTCCTGGTGGTAGCTCTGCCAATGGGATCCATCATTCTCTTTCCCATGTACCCCCACTCCTCATCTTTTCATGCTGGGTTCCTGTGAGTTTACACAACTTGCCAAAAGGTCATATGAAGAGGGATTGGAAGAGCAGGAATTCCAAGCCGTCTGGCCCCAAACCAAGCCTCTCTCCAACATGGCCACGCTTTGCACTGAGCAAAAGGCCCAGACCAACAATCAGATGGCTGTCCTTGCCTACTTCAGGATTCTCAATTGTGTATGAGGTAGGGGATTGCTGCACTGCAGAAAATCCTTTTAGCAAATGCCTGATGGTCTTCCTGGCTTGGAGACGGTGATGGAGAAGTCTGGATCAAAGCAGAATGGGCATACAAGTAATTGGGAGAATACAGCAGCCTCCAGATCCAAGACCCAATGCAAGACTGTCGTCTCCTCTGACAAAACCGTAAGAGCCTCAGGGGTAGAGATTACCTGACCTTGGTCTTTCAGTCCCAGTGCCCATCACAGAGTACATGGCAGGTGCTTAGTAATTATCTGCTGTTGACTGGCTGAGAAAACCCAGACAGTGGTTCCGCTGAACACTCCACCACTCCACAGATCTGTGACCTGACTCTGACATGAGCCAGGTAGCTGTGGGCAACCACCAGTGACTGTCATGGAGCCCCAATTTCATCATTGATACTTAGACTACCTACCTCACAGGCACATGAGGTAATGCTTTCTAATCCTAAAGGAACACAGGAACGAATGCAACTATTATGAACCATAAAATGGTGGCCTGTATCTACAGCAGCGTTTCCACGAGGACTTTGACAAGGGCTGGTTACATCCCAGGATGCCTGGAGCCAAATGGACTTCATAGACTAGCCAGTCCAACTCAGACCCCAGATACACCAGTGGTTCACTTGGGAAATCTTTTTTGGAAGTACAGGCCAATGCTATGCCATGATGAGACATGACCAAATACAGGGTTGAACAAATCACGAATACAGTCAAGTCATCCACTGCAGTCATTTCTGCCACGCAGAAGTAACACGCTTGACCTTTAAGGACCCCCCCCTCCCGCAGATGAGTCTCACGTGCACATCCTGTGTGAGCTCACACTCACAGCCATAACTCCCCACAGGATACCACCAATGTATCTGCTGGCCTTTGAGAATCCAGTTGTCAGGAGGCAGCAGGACTCAGCCAGCTCCGAGGAAGATCTGGAAGGTCCCTCAGAGGTCATCCTCCTACACAGACCACTTCTGAACCGTCCCTGAAAGTGGTCACGAAGCCTCCTCTGGAAGCCCTCTAAGAATGGGGAATTCACCACCTCCAAAGCAACACATCCCATTTTGGAAAGTTCTACCTTCCCTCTGCCCCCATATTAAATAGATTGGAGCTCCCTCATACCTTTTAGCCCTTGCCCTCAGCTCTGTTCTGAGACCACATAGAACAGGCCTAATCCCCTTACCCATGACAAGCTGTCCCTTGAAGACAACGATCATAGTCCCTACCTTCTCCTACCCCCCAATTCCTCTCTTCTTGAGGTTAAATATTCCCAGCTGCATATGCCCAACAGGAACAGAACAGGGTCAAGGGGAACTGAAAGCCAGGCTAGGACATAATCAGGAAATCATTTGATATCACTTCCAAAAGTCATGGCCAGAGGCTGATCTGCCGGAAACTCTGAAGCTCATGGGGACGTGAAACCTGTGAGGCTCTCATGTCCTTCACTGTCCTGTTCCTCCTTTCTAGCCGAAATGTGGGAAGCAAAAAGCTTTGTAAACCTCCAAGTGTTCCAGAGATGAAAACAATCATCCTTCCTTACCTGCTCCCCAAAACGCCCAGCTGCATTACAAGGCTTTTTCTAACAGAAGGAAATGAATGATTATTAATGAGTTACTGTACGCTAAGCACGGAGGATATAAGCAAAAAGACAATCCCTGCCCTGGAGGAGCTGACATTCTAACAGGGGAAGACAACACAGAAAAGGGGTGGAATGAGGAGGAAGGTGTGCCCCTAGGTACACACTTTTGCGAGGAACAGGGCCAGGAGGAGGAGGATGGAGGCAGGCAAGCCTCAGCCCTTTGACCAAAGGGAAGGTCCAGGCTGAATCCGCAACAGAGGGGTCCCAGTTCTGAAGTCCAGAGGAAGTCAGGCACCAGGCAGGGAGGAGAAAACACTCACGTTAGAAGGAGTCCCAGGAAGTGGACTTGAGTCTAGCTTGCTACAGTGGACATTCAGTATGACCCACGGGTAGATTCCTTTCAAAATTAAATTAACAAGTGCTGGAGAGGAGGGTACAGAGCTTATGGAGGCATGCTGCCTACATTTCTTCAGTATCTGCAGGATCCCTGGGCTTGGCACCTGAGGTCACAACTTCTAAAAAAGCTCCATTTCTTAGCTCCTCTGCCACATGCTCTAACTGTTCCCTCCCTTCCTCAATGACCTCTCTGAGCCAGGGGTGCCGATGGCCAGGCCATACCAGGACCCTTTTCAGCCCCAGACGTTGTGAGCCCCTGGCCTCCCTTTTGAGCCATGATAAGGCTTACAGGTCACAATGAGTGTCAAACAGCCACTATCAGGAGATGAATTTATAAGCTGACGCTGCCAAAAAAAATTCCTCCTTTGGTGGCTGTAAGAATGGTAACAGCCATATCCTTTCACAGGAAAAGATTCAGTATTCTTTGAGAAAAGGATCCGGGACAAGGACGGGCTATAGAGGTGGGGGAGTGAGTGATGGAGGTATAAAAATAAGCCAGCTGGGCTGGGGGGGAGGGAGGGAGACCCCATGGAGCTGGGCCGGTGAACATCTCCACTGGCTGCTGGCCCACCTCAACACTCATAGTGACAGAAACTGCCATGCCTGGAGAGGGCTCTTTCTAAGCACTGGAAGGTTCCCAAGAGCCTGGAAGGAGCCAGAAGCATGTTAGAAAGGAGAGAAAAAGGAATCAGAGGACATTCCAAGGTGGGCCAATGGCCATAGGACACAGTGCCGCCATAAGGAAACTAGGAAGGTTTCCTGCCAACTCCATTAGAGATCAGACCTGCCTTCAGGGGTCCCCAGCCCCTCCTGAGGGACTTGATCACTGGGAGCTGGTGCAAATAATCCTGAGGGCTGCCAAGAAAAACAGAATGTTTAAAGCTCTCACGGCATATATCCTAGAATGAAAGAGGGGTAGGTCAGAGGCAAAATCTTCTAGCCCTTAACCTAAAAGAGGAGATACATCAAGAAGACACTGAGCCCCTGGCCAGAGGGCAGATAATGTACCTCTCCAGCCTCCAGCTGCCATCCCCAGCACCAGCCTCTTCTGGGGGCCTCCTGTCTCCACAGCCCTAGGCTGCACCCGGGTACCCACCTTGGACACAGGAGGGGTCTATAAAACTTTTTAAAGACCTGGGATTGTGAAGGGGAGGAATGAAGGTGGATAGGCTTCGTCATCCCTGCAGGGCATCACAGGAACCTCCCTCTGGAGTTGGAAAAGACCACAGGGCCATCAAATCCAACCCTCTCCTTTTTACAGAGGAGGAAACAGACTCAGGCAGTTACAGGACATGGTTCTAAGCAGTAGGGCCAGGACCCAAAGCCAGGTCTTTGGACTCCTGGTTCAGGACACTTTCCTTCCACAACACTTATCACTTGATGTCACTTGAATTCAATCAGACCCAACATTACTATCTCTGGAGGAAGAAAAAGTGCTGGCCTCAAGAGTCTGGACCCAAACCTGAGGGTCAGCTCTGACACTAATAGTGTGATTATGAGCCTGTTTCCTCACTTGTAACTGAACTGAATCCAAAATATTCATGGCGTCTACTATGTGCGAGGCCTGAGTGTGGTACCAGACTGGGAAAAAAAAAAGGGGGGGCCTGCCCTCAAGAAGTACACCTACTCTAACAGGGTAGACAACCAGAAGTAGGCACGCACAAGACATATCCCAAGCAGACAGAAGGGGACCTGAGGTGGGTCAGGCACTAGCAGCTATGCAAAGGCTCAGAGTCGGGAGACTGCACAACTGTGAACCACGTCTGGGAATATACCAGACCATGGAAGATCTGCTAAGATTTTCAGGGAGTTTTAGAAAAAGCACCCTGCAAACCCTAGAGCCTCCACAACTGTGAGGGATCGTCACTGTTAATAAGACAGTTCCTAGTCAAAGTACAGAGCAAGGGAAAGCCATTTGTGGTTCTTTGGAGGCCAGGAGATTTTCAGATCCTGATCAGACATTAGCTATGCACAACTGAAGAGGCATCTGGGCCTCCAATCACGTGTCCTGCAGAAACTCCCCAAGCCCCTGAATGAAGACAAACCCTACATTCTGGAGGGAGGACATACAGCCTTTATTTAGTCCAATTTACTATGTACAACTGAGATCACTTTTACACACTATCTCACTAGTCTACATGGGTACATTATTTCCAGATTTAAGACCTACACTCATAAAAAAACCACACACATATCATTACAGAACAGTAGTGCATACATTATACTCCTGAAAAGCCAGCTTTTATTTAAAAAACACTAAAGTTTGGAAGATGCCGTCAAATGGAGAGGATCTAAGAGAGACGCCATAGGATTCTACAGTCATTTTGTACAATTCCAATCATACTGGACTACAATATACACGTTCTAAAAGTGGACACTGGTGAAGGGCAGTGCTCAGGGCCCTTCGTGTAGCCTCAGCCTCCAGGAGGCCCACCCAGGCAAGCTTTCACAGTCGAGGGGACGCCTCTTTAAAGACCACTGTACTGCTTCAAACCAGCCAATGATTCTGAAATCAGAATGCTTCTTTGCCTATTTTTTTAAAAAATGGCTGCATGGGGGAAAGGTCATCAGGGGCTGGCAGGTTCATGGAAAGCCAGGTTTCTGTGCCCATCACCAGTGTCCATGAGAGGTGTTTCTCTTTTGTGCAAGGTGTGCTGCAGCGAAGTCTCCAGCCTGGAGAGTGGCTGCCAAAGACTTGCCCGACCCACCTTCCAGGTAAGGGAAACAAGACTGAGGAGCTCGGGGCCGCTGCCCTCTAGGCGTAGGTTCCACCGGTGATGAGCAGCTCGTAGGCAGGATCTCTACTCCTCCGGCACAGCACGATGCAAGCACAGAGCATACCCAGCAGCTGAGGGGAGAGAAGGAGCAACACTGGGTGAAGGCGCTGGCAGCACACGCTGGCTTAAGGAGAGCGAGAAGGTCCTGTTAAACTCTATTTCTGCTCAGAACGGGAGCGAGAACAGAAGGGACGCCACATGCTACAGGCTATAACAAAGCTTCTCCTGTCCTCGAAGTCCCCAGGACTCCCATCAAAGTCTGGCGAGGGGAGCAATTTACAATGCAAGCCTTGGGGATCCCACTGCACTGAACCACAAAGGTGGGACCAGTCACTACTATGGTCTTCTCTTCAAACTCCAGATGTTCCCCAGTTGTACAAAAGCTTAGTTAAGAATCCTGCTGTTTTAACAGACTCCACTTGAGGCCATAGTTACCAATTTCATTTAAATTCAAACTATGTCAAAGATTCCCCGAGTTCACTCAGAGGCCAACAGTTTTCCAAATACTGTCTATAAAAGCACATCAGACCTGTGCAAGTGAAAGACAACTGAAGTCTTCCCAATCTAGAACTTTCAGGGGACACTTAGCGCCCATTCACAGGACATCCACCATGCAAATATGTATGTGATGTAATTCTAATCCTAAACTAAAATTATTCAAGTTATGACTAATACCCTTTTAAATTAAGCTAGAAAAAAAATCTTTTAAAAATTTTCCTGATTATTCCTTCACACCAGTCATGTCAAACTCAAATAGAAAAGGGGTCCACTAAATCATATATAAGGATCCCAGCAGACTGTATAACTTAGCTCTAAAATCCAATATTATCTAGGTTTTATTGTATTTTTATTTATTTTATTAAATATTTCTCAATTTTATTTTAATCTGGTTCAGGCCACACTTAGGAATGTTGTAGGCTGCAGATTTGAGATTTCTTCTTTAGACAATGTGTTACAACCAGGCAGGGACAACTCTAGGAAATATCATGATGTAGATATAGGTATCCCATCAGATAGGACAAAGAGCATTTAGAGCTGAAATTTTACAGTACTGAAGGGACCTCCCTGGTCATCTCTTCTACTTCCTTCATTTTACAGAAGAGGTTAAATGATGTGCCAAAGGTCACAAAGGCAGAGGAACAGGAGAAGTGTCATTTAAATCTGGAATCCTTGATTCCAGAACAACTGTCCTTCCCGCGACATCAAGCTTCCTCTTAGCCCCTTACCCTCTTCTCAGGTGCCAAGCAACTTAGCTGAACAGAAACCCACAGTCTCTAGGACTCCTTCCATTTAAAAAGTTTACCACTCCTGAATCCCATTTTCAACAGTCTTGCCCAAATGGAATGTGATCATGGTTATTAAGAATTGTTTACATCCCATCACTCTCCTCCCCAGGAACACAGTACAATTTTAATGTAAGTAACTGAGGACAAAGCCTTAACCCAGAAGAAAAACCAATACTGGTAATTTCAGGCAACATGCTAAATTAGTAATACATCTGGGTATTAATTAGTGAATTCATGGAATCTCAATTCATAGATTCCACAGGACTTTACAAATGTTCTAGCTGGAATTTTGTAGTATTGAATATTGTATAAAATTTCAAATGAAAAACTTAGAAACATTATTTATTACATGAAGATTTTAGTGATAACGGTAACTCCTGCCATGGAATTTTACCTAAAAAAAGTTACGACTATCAAGTTCAATGACCAACTAACAATTTCCTCAAAACTAATTAAGACTGAACTCGCCACCACTTCCACTTCTGAATACTTTTTCAAAAAGGAAAATAGTAACATAATTTTTTTTAAATATAAAAGACTGATAACACCAATGTGTCCAACCACAGTTTTGGGTACATAAGACCCACAACGCAATTACTAAAAATATCATTTAGCTATTTCCTTTAATTGTCTTCACTATCTGTTATTAGGGCTAGTCAAATACAAAATGGACATGGCAAGAATCATAGCTCTATTAAGCATCGGACTGTTAAATGAGGAGTTGAACTAAACCTCCTTCCAGCTCTGAAGATACATGCTTCTAAAAGCTGACTGACATTTAAGAGAACCATAGCACTAGGACAAGGGAAGAGTAGTCCTTCTACCAGACCACATCTGGACACTGGGCTCTGTCATGCTGGAGGAGGGCACCAGGATACTGAAGGGCCTTCAGCTAAATCCTATCAAGATCAGTTGAAAAAACTGGGGCTGTTTAGATTAGAGAAGAAAAGGCTTAGTTAGGGGGAGAAGAGGTGCTCTCTCCAAATGTAGAAGAGATTAGCTTTGTCTTGGTCAGCCCCAAAGTGGGAAGAAGTAGGAACTATGTGGAGCTGGAAAGGCAGAGTAACACTTGGCATGAATGAGAGCTATCCCAAAATGGAACATGCAGCCTCCTGCAGTAGTGGGCACCCCTCACAAAAGCTCAGCAATCAATGGCTCAATGAGTCCAGTTTTGGAATTACACATCACTACGGCCAACTGATCAGTTTCCTTCATAATAAATGACTATCTCATAGAAAAATAATGAAAAAATTTCTTTTTCTTTGGTCAGACCTACTAGATTTCCTGAAATGGTCTAATAGCTGCTCTTAAAACAGATTTCACGCCTGGAGGATTTATTTTAGCAGAGTGCGTGGGTATTTTAAAATTATACTCGAGAGGATCGGTTTAATTGCTAGTTCAAACCTAAGTTTCTTAAATTATCTAGATTTTATTTGTCTATGTTAGTTCAAGTTAATGCATTTAATGGGGAACGCCTTTTTCAAATATCAACAAGGTGGATTGTGTACTTATAGTATTTAAACAGTTCAGGAATGACTCATTAGGAAGGCAAGCTCTTTATGTAACTGTTTCTGCACTACTGAGGATTGATTTTGCAACTCTATATAATAGTAATAGGGTGATCAGTAGAGAAAGATATATTTCATATTGGGTTATGTAGGCGAAAATTCACTGGGCCACAAAAATAAAACCTGAGGGTGGTCTCATCTCCCAGGGGAGATCTTGATCAAAACAGTTTCAGTAATTTTACATGCAATACATACATTAGCACAGATGTGAAAATCTTTTCAAGCAGAGCTTCTGTGATCATGAAACCATTTGCAGAGACCTCAGTTTTTCATATGACCTAGGTCCAACCCTCACAGATTGGCTTATTAACCAACTAGATGTTTCTTCCCTTCCCTTTCTGAAGGGATGTTTAATGTTTAATACTAATTTTGAACTCGTTTCTTAAAACAACAACAGAGGTGAAGTGGCTCGCCCAGGGAGACAATTCTGTACCACAAGTGGGATGTCCACTCAGGCTATCCTGATTCCACTGTTGATTCTCTATCTGCTAACACCATGTTCACCTCTCAAGTAACTGACACCAAGGAATCCAGAGACAGCGGTTCTGATCATGCAGTATAGCTGAAGCAGAGCAGAAATACCTTCTCAGCATTAGGTCTATGAGTGAACTTTTGTGACAGTGAACTTGAGTTTCCAAAACAATATTATTGTGATTTCGCCAGTATTTTTAATTTACACAGAATTCCCTGGAAATCAATTCAGACCCAAAACCCTTGATTTGTAACCTGGGGATTATCTAACTTCAGGGTGGTGAAAAAAGTGTATCCTTTTGTCTGGCTTTGCTACCACCACGATAATTGCTAGATGTGCCAATTAATCAGCAAGCAGTTATGAAGCACTTACTACATGCTAAATACTGGGGAGCTTCAGGGACAAAAAAAAGCCTTGCCCCTAGGGACTTCATTCTTTACTAGGGGAAACAACAGATTCGGATCGAAGCAGAACCAAAATGTGTCTGAAAGTCTCATACAAAAAACGGCATTAGCTGAGCGCTGAAGGGAGCTATTTTAGACAGCGGAAGTGAGGAGACTGAGTCCCAAACAAGCCTACACAAAGGCAAGGAGATGGAGCATCGTGGGGGACCGGGCAGTCTGAACACTGAGTGTGTGCAGGGGATGCCTGGGTCCTAAGGCTGGACATGGGGAATGGAGCTACACTCTAAAGGGCTTTCTTTATGTACCAAAAAAAAGGAGTGTGCATTTGCTGCCAATGAGAATGAGGAGCCAAGGGAGTATACAAAGCAGGGGGATGGCATGGTCACACCTGGGCTTTGGAAATATTCCTTGGGCAGCTGCATGGAAGACAGATTGGAGATGGGAAAAGACTAGGACAGATTCATTAGGAGATCACTGCAAGAGCCCAGAGAAGAGGTGATAAGGGCCTGAATGAGGGTGGTGGCCAAGCGAGGAGAAGGATGGGAACGGATCAGAGACAGAGCGTGGAGGCAGCAGACGGCGAGACCTGGCAACCCATGGAATATGCCACGTGAGGGACAGGGAGGAGTCAAAGCGGACTCTGAGGTTATGAACCTGGGTGACTGGAAGGATGAGGGTGAGGGTGATGATGAGGACAGGACCCCCATGGGACATCACCGACAATGTGGTTACTGACGTTACAATCTCATCCAACGGTTAAAAAACATTCTGCTTTAATCACCAGCTCTGTTTCCATAATGATATTTCAGCTGGAGATGGATTACTCTGCTGCTCACAAGAGCATCAGCGGTAATGACATCACTTCTGTTTCACATATGTAAGTTTTAATGAATTCAGATACACAATGCTGGATAAACGGGGGATGAAAGTGGAAAGAGTTCAAAGATGGAGGAAAAATGATACCACTTAATTTCTAACAAACGCACTCAAATAAAGTTAAGCCAATTTGAAAACAAACTGCTTTGTCCAACATGAAGTGGCTTTTTTTTTTTTGTCTTTTCATCAAAGCTCCTAACACAAGCAGGCACAGAGAAGCTCTGGACTGCCTCCAGTTAATCCTCCATCTACACTCTCAGCTGTCTGCTCTCCAACTTTCAGGGCTTCAGTTTCTCTGGACTGTCCACGATTTTGGACTGGAGACCAGAAAATGGAGGTGGGAAACCATTCACTAGACCCCAATGGCTTCTAACCAATCCAAGCCTACAAGGCTTTAGTGAATGTAGAACTCTAACCAAAGTGCAGCTGATGACTGGGAAAAGGGATCATATCATGAAGCATCTGTCTGATGGACCTTCTGTCGAGTCTTACCTGAATGGCAGCAAACGTCAATGCCGCCCAAATAACATACATCATGATATCCTGGAGCTTCTTCACAACTAAGGCTTCGCAACCCTGGAAAAAAAAAGACCCACCAGAATTAGATTCTTCCCTTAGTAAAAGCCCAGAGAGCTACAAACAACCAACTATTCATTGTCAAAAGTGGAACAGCGGACAGAGCACTGAGGAGGAAAACAAAACGCTCCAATAAAGCGAGGGCAAGGAAGACAAAGAGCCGCTCCAGGGACTGTCCAGTCTCACCGGTCACTCTGCATGCTGCAGATACTCAATGAAATTTAGCCAACGTAGTGTCTGCAGTGAAAGAACGCATTCGAGAGTGTTTTACGGCACAGAAAGGGCATCGACAACAGTTCTCCAGGCAGCCACAGAAGTGGCTGAGACCGTCCTGATGTGGCCACGAGCGCCAGGCTTACCTCTGAGTAGAGGTCTGCAGGGTGGGCCAGGCTCCCGTTGCAGGTGCTGGCCGATGTTCTGCAGCAGCTGAGGGGGACGCTCTGATTCTTTGTTTCTTTGAACCAGTCTGTATTCTCCCAGTCTGAGTAATTGTGAATTCCACAACAGTGCAGCTAGAAGAAAGACAAAGAAAATCTTACTTCTCACAAGACAAGGGACATGACAGGCTGGCTAGCTAACGTGGGAGCCTGAATTCAGAGAGCTGTAAAGGTGATAAAAACCCCTTTTTCTCTATGAGATGGAGAAGGCAGGTCCCAGGAGATGAGACCCCTTCTCCTAAGGGCCTCCTCAGAGCAGTGGTGACCCTGGCACCTGAAGGGCTATGCCAGCAGAGTGCTACCTGGAAAGACCCCGGGCACGGGCTGGCTCACAGACATGGGACCTGCCTGACATCTCAGAGATCAGTGCCCTGGAAGGCTGGCTACCACGGCTTCTGCAGACCATCTCAAGAGGTGTGGTGGGATTAGAGTTGGGATTGGCCTAAGTGGGAAGAGTGTCCCCACCAAAAAAATCCTTGAGGAATGGAGGAGAACAGAAGGGAAACAATTTACCAAGGTCACATTTATAGTCATGAACCAGAGCTGTTAAAATGTCTGTTCCAGAACATTCAACATTTATAGTAAAAATTCTCCTCTATAGCTAGATTTTTAGCAAATATAACCCATAAGATCTTTATATGTTAAATATAAAATATGCTGGCTCACTTCTGCAGGATGAAATGTGAAAACTGTTTTGTCCACGGGCTTGAGACACCTCCCTAAAAGCAAAAAGAGCCTCCCACTTATAGACACCTTGTAAACTTACCAAAGGAGGCCCCCCGCTACTAAAGGAAAAGTGCGTGAGCCCAGACAACTCGGCTGGGCCTCGGGGCTGAAATCAGATAACTTCAAAGCAAGGGAAAAGGACTGGTTTTAATTAGATGACTAGATAAAAGGTGCTCAAAGGGTGCGGAGCAGATGGGCTTACCTTTTGTGCTATGGACTTGCGATAGGATTATGAAGAAAACTAATTTACATGGAAATAAACAGTTGTCAAAATAGTTTTAAAAAGTCAAGTTCACAGACCCCAGGTTAAGAATCCCAGGTGTACTTCTGTGTGTGTGTGTGTGTGTGTGTGTGTGTATTATAGAGAGAGAGATAGAGAGATCACAGGGTGAGTTGAAGATGAAGGGGTGATATCTGGAGAATAAAATTAAGGGGTGAGAGAGGATTATACTGGGAGAAGGAGAAAGGGAGAGGTAGAAGGGGTACATTATCTCATAAAACAGACAAGAAAAGGCTTTTATAGTGAGGGGAAACAGGGGAAGGTGAGAGAAAATGAGGGAATCTTATTCTCATAGGATTTGGCTTAAGAAGGGAATAACATACACACTCAACTGGGTATGGAAATCTGTCTTACCCTACAGGAAAATAGGGGGGAAGGGGATGGGGGGGATGATAGAAGGGAAGGCAGATTGTGGGAGGGGGTAATCAGAAGCAAACACTTCTGAGGAGGATAGGGTTAAAAGAGAATAGAATAAACGGGGGGAGGGAGGAGGAGGATAGATAGGAGAGAAAAAAAAAGAATCCCAGGTATAGAAGGAAAAAACTCCAGGACACCACTAGTCAGTAGTCCCTAATGGTATATGGTAAGACTATAAAATGTTACTAGAGGAGGCAGGTGCACTCCCTGTATAATGCAGACATTCAGGACTACAGTAAACAGAAAACCATGCCAGCGTGTTAGGCTTACTTGTCTTTGTACATAATCAATAGCCCGACTGGCGGCATCCGGAGAGGTTCCATTATAGGTCTTGTACACTTTCTGGATGCGGCGATCAACTTCACTTTCCACCTAAAGACAACACAAGTAATTCATTCTTCAGTGATGCTGGGAAAGACTTGGCAGTAAGAAGCTACAGCTAAAATGCCTAACCAGCTGCTTGAGAATCGCTGAAATACCTTTATTCACCATACAAATCAAACTACCAAAGGATTATTTTACAGAGCTAGAAAAAACAGTAACAAAAATTATTTGCAAGAACAAAGTTAAGAATATCAAGGGAATCAGTGGAAAAAAAGTGTTAAGGAAGGCAGCATAACAGTTCCAGATCTCCAACTATATTACAAAGCAGTAATCATCACAATCTAGTAGCGGCTAAGTAGAGTGGTAGATCAGTGGAACAGATTAGGTACACAAGGTACAGTAGTAAATGACCACAGGAACCTAGTCTTTGATAATACACCCAAAGATTCAAGCTTTTGAAGCAAGAACTCAACATGTGACAAAAACTGCTGGGAAAACTGGAAAGCAGTTTGGCAGAAACTAGGTATATACCAACATCTTACACTGTATACCAAGGTTAAGGTCAAAATGGTGAAATGATTTAGACATAAAGAGTAATATAATAAATGATTTAGGTGAGTTTTATGAGCAAACAAGAGATGAAGGAGATTATGGGAAGTAAAATAGATAATTTTGATTCCATGAAATTAAAAAAGCTTTCACAAAAACAAAACTAATGCAGCCAAAATTAGAAGCAAAACAGGAAACTGGGGGAAAAAATCTGCAGCAAGTTTTTCTGATGAAGGCCTCATTTCTCAACTATATATGGAACTGAGCCAAACTTATAATATATGAGCCACTCCCCAGCTGATAAATGGTCAAAGGCTATGAACAGGCAGTTGTCAGAAGAGGAAATCAAAGCTATCAAAGTCACATGAAAAAATGTTCTAAATCACTACTGATAAGGGAAATGGAAATTAAAACAACTGATATACCACCCCACGCCTAACACATGTTAGCTCAGATTGGCTAACATGACAGAAAAGGAAAATGCTGGATGTTGGAGGGGATGTGGAAAAACTGAAACACTAATGCCTGTTGGTGGAGCTGTGAACTAGTCCAACCATTCTGGAAAGCAATTTAGAATTATGCTCAAAGAGCTATAAAACTGTACGTACCCTTTACCCAGCAACACCGTTACCATGTCTGTTTTGCAAAAGATCAAAGAAAAAGGAAAAGGACCTATTTATACAAAAATATTTTATAGCAGCTATTTTTGTGGTGGCAAAGAATTGGAAATTGAGGGGATGCCCATCAATTGGGGTATGGCTGAACAAACTGTGGTACATGATTGTGATAGAATACCACTGCGCTATAAGAAATGATGAGCAGCATGCTCTCAAAAAAACATGGAAAGACTTCCATGAACTGATGCAAAGTGAAGTGAGCAGAACTAGGGCAACACTGTATACAGTAATAGCAATACTGTACAATGACCTACTGTGATTGACTTAGCTATTCTCAGTAATACAATGATCCAAGACAATTCCAAAGGACCCATGATGAAAAACGCTATCCATTCCAGAGAGAGAACTGATGAACTGAGTGAAGGTTGAAGTATACTTTTTAAAAGGTTTATTTTTATTGTTTTCTTTTGCAAGTTGGTTAATATGGAAATATGTTCTGTATGATCTCACATGCATAATCGATATCAAATTGCTTGTCTTCTCAAGAAGAGAGGGGTAGGAGGGAGAGAGAAAATTTGGAATTCAAGATTTTAAATAATTATTGTTAAAAAATTTTTTACATGTAATTGGGAAATATTTAACAGAATACATAAAAATAACTTAAAAAACACTATCAATCTAAAAAATGTCTCTGTTTACTACTCTATTTTTTCCCCCTTTTTCATGCCCTATGTTCAACTGTAGGTTAGTGTAATTTTGTACCAACACTTAAGTTGGGAGCAAACTCTCGCAGGAATTAAAAACAATCTATGAAGAACTCACATTTAATACAACTACGTCTACTCTGGAGAGAAGAGAGCCATGTAACACCCTCAAGACAGATGCCCTAAATTACAAATTAATTTTATCTAGTTTTTTCAAATAAATTTTCCTGGTAGGTTCTCAGAGGACTTAATTTGCTTTTCTCTTTCTTGTAAGGCATGAGGACTGTTAGAGCCATAACTCAAAATGCTGCCTGCAAACATGTGCCCACATAATGACACAATCCATTGTTTCATTGATACAATGTTTAGACCTTGAGCCAAACATCTAGCTAACGGGGTAGGAGTCAACCCCTTGAAATTATGCCTCATGTCAAAGGTATGCACAGTTTTACAATTAGCAGCAGGGAAAACAGGATTTGGTTTTTGATGACATTTTTATCACTTGGACAATCAGCAGAAGTAACAACTTGCTTGCCCCAAAGTCCTTTACCGCAAATATATTCAATCAAATGATCAATAAACAGGAATTAATCAACACCTACTATGTGCTAGGCACTGTAACAGATACTGAGAATACAAAGAAAAAAATAAAACAAACCCTGCCCTCAAAGTGCTTACAGCAGGTATACTGGGGAGAACAAGGCCAGAGGCTTTTCCAGGGAATCTGCACCTTTGGGGAGCGGGGAATCCTTAACACAAGGGCTGGGAACTGGACTTTTATCAGTCCACTTCTAGGGCTTTGGGGAAACCACCTTATGCTAACCCAATTAAACAACAACCTGACAGATAAACTAGAATGCCAATTACTAATTCACAAAGAAAAGAATAACAATCGAGCAGAATCAAGTCTTCCCAGAAAGTTTCCTTAGAAAACCAGATATTCTGGGTCAGGTCAAATTTAGGTCAGTCCAGTGACTTAGGCTTCCAGTTAAAATGCAATGAAAACACCCAGAGACCATAAAATGCAATAAAGAATGTCTTCACTAATAAGAAAGGACATAAAAGGCTACAATCCTTTAAAGTTAAAGCTAGTAATTCAGATAAAACAGCAGGTGATTCTGCAGAGCAATGAGAATTCAGCTAAAGCCTTGGATACCAGTCCCCAAGAGGCCAATGATGACCTGGAGAACAGCTTCCCTGCTCCTCCTCACCCCCCTCAAAGGAAACCTGCCCAACCTACATAAAATGGGCCACTCCTTCCATACCAGATGGATGGTGTTTGTTGGTTACAGGGTCAAAATCCAGGGAGGAGGCCACATCAAGTCCTGATAACTTCAAGTAACCCATTCCTCCCCAAGAGGAATGTGCTAGAACACAAATTCTTACTCTTTGGCTCTCTTTCTTCCAGACTCCACGCTGACCAATTACCTTCTATCTCCATGTTATTACCATGGAAATCAAGCTGCAATCTTTAAAGCTGTTAACAGCTGCATTCAGACTGATGTGACAGATCAGTGGGTAGGGAGCAAATCCACTGTCCTGACAGTAAAATAACGCTAGGGTCAGGATTTCCTCTGTTTTTATTTATTGCAGGCAGTTCTTCATAACCACATAATAATGGCTTTTTTTTTTACCACATCAATGGATTTAAATAGTAAATGACATCTCACAACAGAGATTTAAACCAACAACGAAAGCATTACCACAGGGGTCTGATGATACCCTCATCACTGTTTCTAAACTTATAGTAGAACTAATATTCTCTAGCCCAGAGCAGCAAACCCAAGCCATTAGACTTCAGTGTCACCTGTGGCATAAAATTAGGGAAGATGGAAAGAAAGGGCAGGGTGGGGAGGGGAGAAGAGAAGAAGCAGAAAGAAGTGGTCTATACAGCAGGGAGTGACAGAGTCCCAACAGAAATCATACCTGTATAATACGGTGCCCATCTCTATTGCAGAATAAAATAAAATTTGACAGCTTAACACTTAGCATTCTAAAATGTCAGCACGAGTATTTTTTTAAACTAAAATTACTTAGAAATATAAAAAACCTGGTTTTATCTTTTCATGTTTACGTATAATTTATTTCCATATCTATGTTATTATTTAAAAGTCAAAGGCCACCCTCATTTCTATGAAACAACAGTAACTTTGTCATAAAATTCAAAGTCATCATTGACTTCTCTTCTCCCCTCGCTTCTGGTAGGCCAACACTAGTGGTACGAATGGCTTTTTGGAAGGAGTTTCAAGGGCTCATCCTAAGTCAATTTACATTGTAACTTCTAAAACCGTGATGCAACTTTCAAAATCCTATAAATGTAGTAGAATTGATAATGTGTTGCCCCATATCATAGGGCTGGCTGAAAGAAACCTCGCTACATGAGTAATTTCTGATCACTCTTGTAGTTGAGGAATTTTAAAAGAGTAGCTGAAATTAAACAGTACGTGATTTTTAAAAGCAAACATTTTTACTATCACTTGAAGTGAATGCTGTTCTAGTTGAATATAAATGACTCATAAAATGTTCTTCAAATTTAGGGCCTACCACACACTGAAGACAGATGACAACATTAAAATTCATACCTTTGCTCTATAAACGTATCCCAAAACCACAACGACAACCTCTGTGATGAAAACCAACAGCAGGATGATCACAAACTGCAAGGAAAAAATTGAGAGGAATTTGAATACGCAAACTTGAAAGCATAAACCCAATTCACTCAACAGAAAAGTCATCTAGTTTCAATGTGAAATATGGAGACAGTTTCGGAGGATCCACATTAAGAAACCCAGGGAACTCCATGAGTTGTAGAAGAAAAGCCCAAGAAATCAAGCAGGGACGTGCATTCTGACGCTGTGGCATCAGTGAGATGCTAACTTACTGTGGCAAGTCCACAGCGGCTTTCTCGGATGGTGGCACAGCATCCAATTAGTCCAATGATGAAAAGGAGGGTTCCTACGGCTATAATCACAACAGCAGGGATGAGTGTGTACACGTCTTCAAAGAAATGATCATAGTCATCATAAGTGATGAAGACATAGGCTCCCACATAGCACAAGATGCCTGCTGCTGCCTGCAGGAAATAAAATGAACAAATTGGGAAAAATCTTCTCCCCCCATCCAGCAACATTCCTCTCATCAGTTGGTAAGCTGTGATTTCACGATTAATTCCTGTTACACACAGATTAGCGAGGCTAACCGACTGACTGCTGACTCCAACCATTAGGTAAGAAAAGCACTCTGAAAACAAGTGGGCTGATTTCATCCTTTTTACATAACCACATGCATCTTTTGTTTTTCCACTGCATTTTAGGGACCCTTCATTCCCAGAATTGAAGCCTCCATAATAAAGAAAAAAGTTAAGCAAAAACAGCTGATAGAAAGACTGAGTCTGACAGTGTATGCGGCACTCTGTTCCCTAGTCCCTATAATTATTCAGAGTCTGACTTCCTTCTCAGGGACATTACTGCAGTCACTGTGCATCCTAATTCTCCCGCACCTGCTCACACAATCACCTCAGGCCCCTCTCAACTCTAAAGCTATGACAGGATGAGGATCAGCTCATACATGTCTTCCCACCTTTCTCTCAATTCCTTCTAAGTTGAAATCTATTTCCAAACCTCTATGCCCATCCTCTTCTCACCCCTCCCCAAGTGAAGTCTGAACTTAAGCAGCTAAAGCTGTTCAAATAAAACCATCCAGAGGCTCCTGGCCAGCCTCGTGCAGGGCTAGTGCCACACCCTCCTCTTTATGGACTGTGTTCCCCCAATAGAATGTAAGCTCTTTTAAGGCAAGGCCTGTCTTGCTGGCTTGTATTATACCTACAGAGCTTAACAAAGTGCCCAGCCCGCAGGAGCACCTACTAAACATCTCCCCTGCCCCTCTAGTTCCCCAAGGCGGCCCTCATTCCACTCTGAAATGAGTCTAATTGTTGGGCAGTTTTTCTTTATACCAAACTGAAATCTGGAACTTCCAGCCTCTGGGCTAAGTGGAAAAACTACTTTCTCTTCTACGTGTTATCCCTTCAAGCAGCTGAATTCTGCCAACTGCCACCCCACTCCCAAGTCTGTTATCTGTGGGAAAACACTCCCAGTACCTCCAGCCTATCTTTGGGTGGCAATGCTTCAATCAAGGCTGTTCACCATCCTGTTGCCCCCTTCCTTTAGATGGGGAACCACAACCCCATCGCCAAAATGCTTGATGTTTTACTCAGGCTGAGATACGGTTACAGGAACAGAGGAACAGATTCAAATTCAACAAACTCTTCAAAAACATGTATTATGTGCACACTATCACGCCAGAGAAGATTAAAAAGAAGATATGCTACTCCTGCCCTCATGGACCTTCTTAAAGGAAAATAAGACAACTAATTATACAACAACAAATAAACTTTTATTAAGGACCTACTATACGTGAAGCTTGCTGCTAAGGACTAAAGCTACAAAATGAAAAACGTTACCCAAGTTCCTTAAGGGGGATGGGAAGGGAATAAGCATTTATATAGAACCTATTATGTGCCAGGCATTGTGCTGAGCAACTTACAAAAATTATCTCATTTGATCCTCACAACAACCCCACAAGAAAGTGCCATAATTATTCCCATTTTACCGCTGAGGAAACTGAGGCAAATAAAGGTAAAGTGACTTAGCCAGGGTCACAAAGCTAGTGGATGAGGACACTGAACTCGGGTCTTTCTGACCCAAGCCCCAGGGTTCTATCCATTGTGTCATGAGCTCAGAAAGTGTTGTTGGTTAGAGGCACCAAGATGACCACAAGACTACACATCATTACAGAATTCTCCTATCGATGACTCGGTCTTTGAGACTCTGTAATTAGAATGTAGGTTGTACACTGAGAGAATGTATGTCACTGTTGTTCTGAGACATTTAATCCAGTTTTAAAGAACTCTGGGGAAAAACAGACCCAAGAAAGAAGCATGAACACTCCTGCTACTCCAGTGTGTCAGGCCAACGTCACTATGTGTGAACGAGCTGTTAACATTCAGGCTAATCTGCAGAACACCAAGAATCTCACGGGGAGGAGCAAGAACTGCACACCCAGAACTGGTGCTCCCTGAGACTCAGACCGTTTCAGTCTGAAAGTATAAACAACTCTCAGCTTGGACAGAGGTTGGGATTCTGCCCATTTCTTCCTGGGTAATATTTCTTTTTTGTCCCATTCTATTGGAGTCAGTCTCAGGTTCTTGGGTTAAGCAAACCTCAAAGAAAAGTTCCATCTGTGAAGTTAAAGAAATTAAATGACTTCCTTAGGAATATCATGGATTTTTCACTTCTGAAGCAGAAAAACGGAGCTGGAAAGGTTTGTGAGAAAGCCATCTGGTCTAGCTGCTCCCTTCCCATCCTCCCTGGTCTCTTCTCCTCTGCCCAAGCTGGGCAGTCTTCTTAGGCGCAATATTCAGACGTGCTCAGGAGACCTTGTGCGGCCTCGTTTGTCCTGAGAAGAGGACCATGACATCAGGGAGGTGATGCCATGACTTGCAAGTGAATTAGATTTAAGTGAGGAAGTGTGCAAAGTCACCAGCCTCACTTTTCTCCTCCAGAGCCATTTGGGTTCAGTGGTCAGATACAGATCGGGACAAATGGAGATGGCCCCACCTCATGTGGCCTACTGAATCTCCGACTGCCTCTACATAGGGGATGGCCATTAGTTAGAATCCTTTACCCCAGAAACACTGATTGTTAGTGCCAGAAGGTCTAATTTTACATAGGAACAAAGTGAGGCTCAGTGGTTTAAGAGGCATAAAGTAACAAAGCTAGTATGTGGCCTAGCCAGGACTTGACTGCTAATACACATAACTACTTACTGTGTTTCTAGCAATTAGACCTGTCCTACGATGGTCAGCTACCTTAGACAGAGAAATTAGTCTGAGTAACACGCTGGCAGAAGTCCTTGAGCTAGTCCCCCTATCAGGATAAGCAATTTACTGACTGTCCTCACCAGACATCTTTGACTACAGAGCTCAGGGTAGGAGAGCGGCTTTGGATTAAATGCTTGGAGATCCTTGAAATACCACTGATTACATGCTCATTAGCACTTTTCTCCAGAAATTAAGTGTAGGAGTTAGGCAATTCACAGCTTTGGTTCCCACAGCAACCAGAACTTGGCATTTCTGTGGATGTGTTTTTATTCTTCTGCAATATGGTGCTTCAAGGCTTTAAAAATCACATGCATGCACAGGAGAGGGAAGGAAATTAAGGTGGCTATGAGAACCTATTTCTAACTTCCAGACTCACGTTTACTATCTATTCTAAGGTATCAGGACAGAAAACACTTGCTTGAGTACAGCAGGACATAACTGCAAGTGTTTCAGATGACCCAATTTCAACTATATTTTGGGACTTACAAAGGAAATTTGTCTAGCTCTCTTGATTCTCCTACCTGTCTGACAGCTCCTTCTCGGGATCTTCCGATGGTTTATTATCCTTCTAAATCCTAAATATGGGTGGCCCTTGTCCCCCAAGGCTGTTTAACTTCTTCTTTCTCTGTACTGCCCCTTGGTGACCTCATTCTCTCCCACAGGCCCAATAACCTCCCCCGGGCAGATAACTCCAAAATCTGAGTCTCACTACCTCTCCTGGATGTCAGTCAGTCCCTCCTTTCCAACCGCCTGCAGGCTATCTCTACCTGGATGTCCTATCAGGACTTCAAATTCAACATGTCCAAAACTGAACTCAAATTTGTTCCCAGCTAAGCTTGCCTCACCTTCCAGACACCTTCCGATGTGGGGTTGAGGGAGACCACAGAATGAAATTAGCTGCCTAATCCCACAGATTCTCCTTGTACATTTTTTACACTGGTCCCTTCCTCTCCACTGACAACCACCTTCTGAACTATTCAAAGTGCCTTTGACCTAGGACTCTGCAAAATGAAAGAGTTGGACCAGATGACCTCTACCATGACCTCCTTGGATCATGAAATCTAAAGCTATAAGGGATCTTTACAAGGTAATCTAGTCCCTTAAGTCACAGGTGAGGAAACATGTGTAACAACAGAGGATCTGGCTTGGTAGTAGTATTAAAACCAGGATCTGAACGCGGGTCCTCTGATTCCAAATTCAGCACCTGCTACCACACCATGACTCCCTTGTCAATTTCTTCCTCCTCAGATCCATCCTTCAATGGATCATAAACCTGAGAGCTGAAAGAGGCTTGAGACCAATCACTTTACCCACGAGGAAAATGAGACCAAGAAAGAATGAGCAGAAGAGGCAGAATTTGTACCAGATTTCCTGATTCCAATTTCAACACTCTTTCTATCACCCCATACAGCTGCCAACAATATCTTCCTAGAGCACATAACTGACCACATAACTCCCCTGCTCCAACATGTTCAGTGGCTTCCTACTTCCTGTAAGGAAACACAAAATGGGGCCCTCCAATATGGTTCCAACCTACAGGAGCTGTCTTATTTCACCTTATTTCCCTCTGCATAGTCTATGTTCCTTGGCAGGTTGGTCACAAGCTCCTGGAGCCCAAGAAGCTCCTAGCTCTAACACCTCCTACCAGGCCAGACCCCCTGTGGGCTCGTCTCTGCATCCTGGGTCCCCCACAGGGTGCCCACACATGAGAGGTGGTCTGGGATGCTGAGCCTCAATCAGAGGCAGCAGGACCGTATAAAAGAAGAGACTGGCCAAACAGGCCCCAAGGGCAAAGTTCCTGCCCTGATCCATACATTCCTTAGGTAAATGTGCCTCCGCGGCCCTGCACATAAGCATGAACTGGAAAACACGCATATACACGTGCAGAGAAAACCACACCTGTTATTCACGTAACTTGAAGGTGAATCTCAATTAGTAAAAAAAAAAAGTCTGGATTACAGGATGGCTAAAATTTTATTTATTTCAAGAAAACATTAAAAGTCTTGGGTAGAAATCCTGTTATTGAAGTTAACCCTTAAAATTATCAGCATCCAATTTTACAGGACACTTAAAAGTCCTCACATGTGCTCACTTCACCAGAATGAAGAGCCTGCAATCTTGCTTGCATTATAATTTGCTTATTAAACCCTTTCTTTATAAATAGTACAAAGCTAAAGGTAAACTTCAGCCCAGCCTAGCACTATTCACAATTTTTTAATGAAATATGAACTGATGAAACTTCACTGTACTTGACTTTATTCACCACCTTTTTTCTCTCTTTCAGCTTATTTTCTCTATTTCCAGTTCAGATACGGAGTAATAAGCACCTACTACACGCATACAAGATGCTGTGCTACCCCTTTCATCATACAGAGCAGGTGTCTTTATTTTTGGAGACCATCCCATCAAAACAGGAAGTACAGCAGCCAGTACTGATCAGCAGGGAAGCTTTAACCTGCTCTGCTTTACCAAACTGGGCAGTTTACTGCCATAAAAGCTGGTGGACTTCTACAGGCTTACTATACTGGTCCTGGACTTAGTGAGAACAGCCAATCAATCACCGTTAGACCAACTTCAGCTCAGAGCTCCCAAAACTTAAGCAATCCACCAGCAAAGACTATTTTCCTGTTTCCTCTAAAAAGTGAAATTTTAAATCCTTTTATGCTACAGTAAACCATAAAAGAAAGAACAGTTTTAGGAAAAGAACATAATAATGGACCTCTGAAGGGCTTCAAGGGCTCATCTGATCCAGCCCCAGTTCTCCAAGTAGGCAAAAGGCAGCCATATATCTACAAAGGCTTCAGCAAGTTTCCTTCTGAAGGCAGTCAAGGGCCAAAGATTCCATAACCTCCCCTGGTAGTCCACTGTTATCCAATAAGCACTTTCTATGTGCAAAGCTTCGTGCTGGGTGCTAGCCTATTTTTCAGTGTTTCATCAGGTTGATAAAACCTTTTAAAAAAGTTACCATAAGCCTCTACAAAAAAGGAAGGCATATATATACAAATCTTAAGTAAAAGAAAACTACATTTGCATACCCAGAACCAACAAATGTGTTATTTTGGTCTACGGAAAAAAAAATTGTGGGCTGAAAACATGCAAATGACAAAGAACTTTGGTAAGTTAAATAGCAGCTGATTTTCAGTGTAGTACACAGCAGAGTTCTGGATATTTACATTTAAGATATGAAATTAAGAGTGATGAGCCTGAAGGGATTCTTGTACGTGGGAATTACATTGTTAAGTGTCGCCTGGTAATGAGGCATGTGAATGGCTTTCAGTGATGTCACCCTGTACCCAGCTTAAGGCACTTGTCAGAAATAGATTTCTAAGCAGTGGCAGAGAAACAAGCCAACAGCTGCAGATGCCACCAGACAGAGAAAGAGTGCAAAGGCAGCCTAATATCAGATACCATTTGTAAAACTGTCTGTCCTTTTAACAGAATGTAAAATAGTTCTTTGCCCAGGCTGCAAACTAGTCAAAATCTGATTTATCCCAGCCGAGTTGGGAGCACAGCAGAGCTCTATTTTAGCCATTCATTCCAAGGGGGCAACTCATTAGTAGTAATCCTAGTGATACAACCAATACCCTTCAGCTACATGAGGGGAGATCTGAGTTTATATAAGTTGTGTTATGTATAAGCGGAAGGCATCAAAGCTTGTAGGAACTTCACCAATTCCTTCTCTTCCTTGAATAAAATTAATATGTAAGTTACAAAATAAGTACTATATAACAAAAATGGTTTCTGAAGTTGTGAATTACATTGTGTCTATCAGTGAGTACTTCGAGCTATTAAAATGGCCAAAACCAAATTGTCCTAAGTCTTTTTCAGGGATATCCACAAAAAGGCTGGGATTTGTTTAAGGTTTGGGGCTCTACCCAAATAAGGAGTCACAGATATGGTTATTAAGGTGAAGAGGAGGAAGAGGGCAAGGGAGAGAGAAAGGGTGAAATGCTGTATGTAGGGCTTGGAAGAAGCAAACTGATTTTTATGTCACACCCGAAGACTGCATTGGGAGCCTGAGGTACTGACTTGGAACTTTCTAAAATAATGGAAGGGGGGGCAAGAAGAGTGGGGTAGGATGACCTCAACTTTCTACCTTGGGAAGGAATTAAACAATTTCTGCTTTTCTTCCTCCTTCACACAGTCTAGACCCCAAGAAAGGGCTACTCTCCAGAAGCCTGGCCCTATACCCATCTCTTTCTGCCAGACCAAATTCACTTGCCCATACTGTTTTCTAAGTCAGACAGCATGCTCCCACAGAAAGAAGGTTTTCCAGGGGGCACCTGTTTAGAAACTGGTGGGGACTGGGAGGGATATCAATGAGTTTTAATTTCTCTGAAAGACATGAACTAGTTACTGTGGCAATGCTCAGAGTCCAAACCTTAGGAAGGAGGCACATGGAACAGCAGTAAGGACATGAAGGATCCACGAATCTGTCAATTTGGGGCCAATTAGAAGGTCTTCAAGAGCAGCTTTGGCCAAAAAAATCCACTCTGTGGTCAACCTTGTGATGTGTGTCCCCAGAGTTAGTTAGCTAAGACATTGCTCAGATAACGGATAACAGGGTTTATACACGAAGCCTTGCCTGGAGCCTTTGAGAACCTTCATGCCATCATCAGAAAGATGTAATAAAAGTAGCCTTGCTATAAACTGTAACTTTCAGGCACATAAACATGCCTTGTATTTGAGTCAAGGTTTCTGAAATAAATCACTATGGATAAAATCAAGAAACTACACCTTTGGTTTGATTCCAATAGTATCACCACACCAATCCTTCTTGGTCTTATCGTTCAGGAATAAATCACCACAAGTCTTCATCTATGGGGATGGCGAAAGACAAAGCAAGTGCTCCTGGGGGTAGTGACAGAGAGCTAGCTGACAGTCGTCTAAGAAGGGACACAGGAGAGGGGCCTCAGCCAAGGAAGGTGGCAGGGGAGAACGAAGAAAAGGGCGCCCAGAAAGAACGATCGGGGATCACTAAAAAGACTCAAACTATCAGGCTTACAACTGTACACAGGGCAGGCCCTGACTGTGCCACTCTCAATCAGCCGGGGCTCAAAAATCACTTTGGTATCAGATGCTAAACTCTGCTCTTAAGTCTACTAATTATAGTCACATTAATTCATAGTCTAAGAAACACCTCTTTACCTAAGATTCTGAAGAAATACTCCTTACACCCATGTTGAGACTGCAAGTATATGGAAAATCACTGTCAACCTTTCCTCCCCAACATTTAAAGTTTTGATTTAAAGTTTTGAGGTCCAAATTCTCTCCCTCCCTCCCCTCCCCCTTCCAGATATGGTAAGCAGACATAGGCAATACATGTGCAATTATGTAAAACATTTCCATATTAGTCATTTTAGTCAAGAAGACTCGAATAAAAGAAAAAATAGAAAGAAAAAGTGAAAAATAGCATGCTTCAGCCTGTATTCAATCAATGTCAGTTCTTTCTCTGGAGATGGTTGGTATGCATCACCATTAGTCCTTTGGGATTATCTTGGATCATTGCATTGCTGAGAACAGCTAAGTCATCCACAGCTCTTCACTGAACAATACTGCTGTTACTGTGTACAACAGTCTCCTGGTTCTGCTCACTTCACTTTGCATCAGTTCATGTAAGTCTTTCCAGGTTTTTCTGAAGTCATCCTGCTTGTCATTTCTTATAGCACAGTAACATTCCCTTACAATCCTATACCACAGCTTGTTCAGCCATTACCCAATGGATGGGCATCCCTTTGATTTCTGATTCTTAACCACAACAAAAAGAGCCGCTATAAACATTTTTGTACAAATAGGTCCTTTTTAAGCCTGTCTTTGGGATACAGACCTCGCAGTGGTATTGCTGGATCAATAATATATACAGTTTTATAGCCCTTTGGGCATAGTTCTAAATTGCTCTCCAGAATGGTTGGATCAGTTCACAACTCTACCAACAGTGCATTATTATCCAAGTTTTCTCACATGCCCTCCAATATCCAACATTTTCCTTTTTTGTTATATTAGCTACTTTAATATGTGTGAGGTGGTAACCCAGAGTTGTTTTAATTCACAATTTTCTGATCAATAATGATTTAGAGCATTTTTATATGACTATAGATAGCTTTGATTTCCTTGTCTAAAAATTGCCTGTTCATATCTTTTGACCATTTATCAACTGGCAAATGACTTGTATTTTAATAAATTTGACTCAATTCTCTATATATTTGAGAAATAAGGCCTTCATCAGAGATATTTGTTGCAAAAATTTCCCCCCAGTTTTCCGCTTTTCTTATAATTTTGGTTGCATTAGTTTTGTTTGTGCAAAAACTTTTTAATTTTATATAATCAAAATTATCTATTTTACATTTTATAATGCTCTCTGTATATCTTCTCTGGTCCTAAATTTTCAACCTTTTTTAAAAATGAAATTTCCACTTGTCATTCTCTAACATGCCTATTTATAGGTTTCATTTTGATCCTGATATTCTGTGGCAGCAGCCACTCATGACTGAGCAGATCAGATGCCTTTACCAAGCTCCCATAAATCACACGTTATGTATCAAGAACAAATCCAAAAGATCTCGACCCTGTTCCTGGAAACTAAAAATATTCTTAACTATGGTTTGGTGGACTCATTATTATTCCTTTGAAATGCATTAAATCTCAAATCTGTCTTTAAATATCAGGGTAAAGTGAGTACCCGTTCAATCTACAGTATCTCCAGCACTTTTTCCCAATCTCTCATATTTTATTCCTCGTAGCACTCTGGACTGGAGCCTGGACTGGCTTTGACTCAGCCTTCAGATGTTTTCTGATGATGTGTTCTAACACAATTTCAAATCTTTCAGTGAATATTATCCTTTCAAAACCACCCTTCAAGGAGATTAAGGATAAGAAAGTCATTCTATCGTTAAAGTGTTTGGTGAACAAACTGTTCTTGCCATTATGTTCAAGTAAAGATTGGAAAGGGGCAATGTTTTAAAATTTTTTCACAACTCTGAACCCAAAGCTTGTGTCCAGAAATTGGCCATCTTCCTTTTGCAATCACTCACAATTTTTAAAAAAGATTTTAAAAACAGATTTTTATTGGTATCTTTTGTTTTTACTTTGCTTGGATTTCCCTTTGCAGCCTTTCCCTCCCAGAGAGCCATCCCTTACAAGAAGAATTTTTTTTAAAGAAAAAGCGGAAGGAAAAAATTAGGCAAAACTAATCAAAGCATAGGGGGAAAATGCCATTATATGCCACAACCTGAAACCATGGCCTCCTCCCCATCCCCACTGCCACCCCCGCCCCCAACCCTGGAAAGAAAGGGGAAAGGGATTTGGGTCCAGGCTTGTTCATTCTAATTTGAAAGTCGATTTGAAAATGTTTCATGATGGTTGTTCTTTTCATTGACACTGTAACAATCGTGGTGTATGCTGTTTTTCCTGGCTCTGTTGACTCCTTTTGTCATCTTTACAATGTGTTGGGTGTGAGGTGAAACCTCAGGGTTGTTTTGATTGGCCTTTCTTATGAGCAGTGTTCTGGATCATTCTTTCCTTTGGTCTTCCACACTAGGGAGCTGGACGCAGAACTGAAGAGGAGGAAGAAGAGGCGCTAGAGTGCATTTGGGAAACAGAGCAGCACTTTCAACCTTTCCAAGGGCTGGTTTCCTTAAAGAAAAACTCATCTTTTTAATACCAATTTTTCCACTGATGTCATATGGCTGCAAATCATGGACTATTAGTCACCAAAGAATTGCCATTGTGACTCATCCAAAGGGAAATGGAAAGGTGCAGAGTTGCCCAAAGGGGTTGCAACAAATTCCCAATGACGTGCAGGAAAAGCAGCATAAAGACCATCAGAGAAATGGATGACCAGGACAAGAGGGGGCAGGGAATGGCAGAGATGACACACAATGGACATAGTGTCGGAGGGGCTCTGGAAAGAAAGGCACACTTACACACTGCTGGTAGAGCTATGAAATGGGCCAGTTCTGCAGACTGCAAGCAACTTGCTGAGTCAGGGATAAGTCCCTATCTCTCTCTCTCTCTTTTTTTTTTGACCAATAGGATACTGTGGCCAGGTATATTTACTGGCCTAGGAAGTGAAAGACATCAAAATATTCACAATGCTTTTGTAGTAACCAAGAACTGAAAACAAACTGATGCAGAATGCAGTAAGCAGAACCATACAAAATCATTAAAACAAGAACACGAAAATGAAACTAAACTGTTGAATTAAAATGACCATATTTGATCCCATAAGAAATTGAGAAAATACACTTCTCTCTCCTCTTTTCAAAAATAGGGGTTCTGGGTGTGGAATGATTTTGCTAAATCGTTTTCCTTCATTTAAAATTTTCATTTGTTAGTCAGGATATGAACAGACAGTTCTCAGATGAAGAAATTAAAGCCATCTATAGTCATATGAAAAAATGCTCTAAATCACTACTGATTAGAGAAATCCAAATCAAAACAACTCTGAGGTACCACATCACACCTATCAGATTGGCCAACATGACAAAACAGGAAAATGATAAATGTTGGAGAAGATGTGGGAAAATTGGAACACGAATGCATTGTTGGTGGAGTTGTGAAATGATCCAACCATTTCGGAGAGCAATTTGGAACTATGCCCAAAGGGCTTATTATAAAAATGTGCATACCCTTTGACCCAGCAATAGCACTTCTCAGGCTGTATCCCAAAGAAATCATAAAAATGGGAAAAGGACCCACATATACAAAAATATTTACAGCAGCTCTTTTTGTGGTGGCAAAGAATTAGAAGTTGAGAGTATGCCCATCAATTGGGGAATTGCTGAACAAGTTATGGTATATGAACGTAATGGAATACTATTGTGCTAAAAGAAATGATGAACAGGCAGACTTCAGAAAAACCGTATGGTCTGCTGCTGAGTGAAGTGAGCAGAACCAGAAAAACATTGTACACAGTAACAGCCATGTTGTGCGATGACTAATATTGATAAGACTTAATCCTTCTACAAGTGATATAAAACTTAAAAGACAAGGATAGGAACTGGGCCTCTGAGGTAGGTTACTTCCCATATGCCAAAAATAAAAATAAAAAATACCGTAAAAGGGGAAGAAAAAGGATGCTGGGGATATGCAGATGGCTTTGAGGTTCCTAAGACTAGTACAAATGGGATACAGAGGTTCTTCTACCTAAACAACTCCTGGGAAGTAGCTAGCACAACCAAAGGATGTGACTATAAACCCAGGCTCTCTCTCCCTGTGCGACCCTGGCCAAGTCACTTCTTTCTTAGCTTCCTCATCTCCAAAATAAAGGCTTGGACCACTTGATCACTTTTAGATCCAGGATTCAAAGACTTGGGGGTGGGGAGGCAGCAAGCATGTGATCTCACGAGCTCATCCCAGCCAAATCCCTCTACCTCCTTACGCACATCAAAAATTCCTTTAATAGACAAAGCTTTTCATTCCACAACTTGAGATTAAAATTAAAATGCTGTTTGACATAACACAGATGCACATTCCCATTCAAATATAATAAAACAGTAAGTTTGTAAAAGAGTATCAGATGCTTTCCTGTTTTGATTAGACAGAGTAGAATAAAAGCATTAGGTACCTGAGTAGAGAAAGTTGGGGGTTTTTTTTGGGGGGGGTGTTGGAAAAAATCAAAAAATACACTTCCATATTTCACAACTTCTATTTTAGACCGATCTATTTTAAACTGGGCTGGGATAAATAAAATCTATGTAAAGAGATATTTTTGTCCTGCTTAGCTAGGAATGCTCACAGCCATGCTTTGCAAAATTCATAAAGATTTTTAAAAAATACATTCTAAAGGAACTTTGATTCCAAAAGATAAACTAAGTATCACTCTAACTCCTCTACTGATCATATATATTCCTTCCTTTTTCAGTCAATATTATTATCATCCAAAATCTTTAATGGAGATCCAATTCAATTCAACACTTATTAAACACTTAAAACACTGGAATACAAAGAGAAAAAACCAAGACCAGTCAGATTCAGGATTATGTGGCTGCTGCCTTCACAACAGACTTGTGTAGAGAGGAAAGATAATGAGTTCTGTTTCGGACATGTTGAGTTTGAGATACTTAAAGGACATCCAGTTTGAAATGTCCAACAGGCAATTGGTTGTGTAGGACTGAAGGTGGATGCAGAGCTGGGGGGGGGGAGTGTCATCCATGGGAGCTGAGGGTGTCAACCAAGACCATACAAAGAGAGAGTCCAGACTAGAGCCTCTGGTTACACTCACTGTTGCAGGCAGGATACGAATGATCTAACAAAGAAAGCAGAGAAGCACAGGTAAGAGAATGGAGAATGGTGTCGTGACAACTCAGAGAGAAGATGCTATAGGAAGCCTCAGAAGGCCAAGGACAGAGAAAATTCCACAGGATTTAGCAAGTAAGAAAGAGATCAGTGCTAACCATTTTCAGCTGGATGATTAGGTCAGAAGTCATACTAGGTCAGGGTAAGAAGTGGAGGTGATGAGAGTAGAAGTCTGGCTGTGAAATGGAAGAGAGACAAAGAGGACAGCAGGAGAGGAGAGCAGGGTCAGGGTTTTTGTTTTGATTTTAAGATGGAGAGACTGGCCTATCTGCAGGCAGCAAGGAACAAACTATTAGCTACAGAGAAATTGATGAAAGGAAGGGAATGACAGGGGGGTAATCAGCTGGAGGACCGGAATGAGAGGATTAGGGCACAAAATGAGCCTCAGCAAACAAGGGCTACCTCTTCATCAGAGCCTGGAATAAAGGGGAAAAGGGAAGAGAGGATGTCAGGGCATTTGGAGGTGTAGAGGAGGAGATGGGTGTAGGAGGTTTGAGAACAGAAGGTTTTTACACAGCTCTATAGACTGTGGGATAGAGAATCAATTCGGGAGGAATGAAAGGAGAGCTTTGCTGAGCTGAAGTTAGAGAACATAAACGGTCAAGAATGGATCAGATACGTTCCCTTCTTTCAAAAATGGCTCATTTGAGATTAGTCATATCCTTGGGTGGGAGGTGTCTAATTTACCAAATGATACTATTTTAGAATTAGGTATGCTTAATATCTTTTATATGCATAATTACAAATCTCCTCCCCTCTTTTTGGCAAGACAAGATCAAAAAGCAATGATGAAAATGGACACTTTTCCAAATTGGAGAAATATGCTGATATTATATGATCTTACTCTCTTCCTTTCCTTTTTTTGTGTGGTAAATTCAGCATGAGGCAGACATAAATTTCAAAGATAAATTAATTCAATTACTGGTGAAGATAAGACTTTTTTGAGTCAGATCATGGTGGACTTTCATATCAGCTGAGGACGCCTTTCTGAATTATGCCTTATTCCAGAGAAACAGATTTGGGGGTTATCACTTCACTTTTTGTGATGGATTGTAAAGCTCAATTTTACTGTGTAGCAACATTCCTAAAATTATAAGGCAGCATACCTAGAATTAACAAGGTTCTCAAAGCAAGACAATCTTAGACGTGCTATACAGCAGAGAGCAAGAGAAAGGTATGAAAGCATTAACTTTTACACCAAGCCCACCCAGCTCCTGATAAAGTTCCCTTTTCATAAGAGACAGTCACTGACCTACTCTCAATGTTAAAGGTCTCAGCCAGAATAGCAGCAGGGTGTCTCAATGGCGCCCCCCCCAAAAGGCAGGACAAGGCAAAGACATATTTCATGTTAAATAAGAGAGGTGTTCTTGAAACATTCCACACAAAATGAGGTGTTTTTTTTTTAATTGAGGGGAAGCAGCACTGGATTTTGAATCAGAACACCTGGGTTCAAACCTTCAAACTACCACTTAGCAGAGATTGTATGAAGTCATTTGGCCTGATTGGGAAAATGAAGGCCCTGAGCCAGATGGCTGTGATCTCAGGACTAAGTAAACCCTGTGCCAAAAACCAATGAATCATCATAAAGACACTAAGGAGATTTGCCAGCTAAACAAATCCCCCAGTAAATACTTTTGTAAAGCAAATTGTAATTTTTGATTTTGTAAATCTATACTTTCCACATAATGTACTTGCTTGAAGTAGGGGGTACTAACTAATGGATGACAAGTGTAAGTTAAATTACAGGAAGTGGTCAGAAAGACAACCTGCCCAGAAAGGGGGGAGAGAGGGAAACAGTGCTGGGTTTTTCTCCCAAAGGAGACTTAATTATCAGACAAAAAATGCAGTCAATAGTGTAGCCCTCTGCCAACCCTAAAGCACCGAACCCCAAGACTGCTGTGAAAGAGGTCTGGTGGAAAGCAGCTGGCACCAGGAGCAGGAGCTCCTCTCCTCCGGCCAGAAGTTCTGCCCAACTGTTTTCCAGGATAGGTGAAGTCTGTGGGGATAGTAGGGAGTGCTGAGCATTTATTGTTTAAGTTTTCTGTAGAAAAACAAAATGATCAATGCTCATTTTAAATAAAGGAAAAATATGTTTTGACAATCCTCCCTCCAGTTAGTATAAAATTCCTGGTCAATTCTCCACTGTCTACACTTGGGGAGAGGTACCTATGATTTGTTGCAAAAGGGATTTTGGTAAAACTGACTGTGCGCCCACCCTGGGAAGTTCAAATGTTCCCCTCAGACCCAAACTGCAGTGCTGTCAGAGCGGCGTTCCCCTCCTTTCCCCTTCTTCTTCTGTACTTCAAAGACCTGTGACTTCATGGGTCTGCATACCCCACCACTCCCAGGATGTCCTGTGACTGGGCATAACTTCTGGGTTGCTGAGGCTGTCAGCAAGCACTTACGAACATACCCAGGCTGCTTCTGGGACAACGGGCCACCGAAATGGGACTCCAACGGGGGGGGGGGGGGGGGGGGCCTTTCCAGCCAGGTGAACCTTAGGCTTGCTGGGCACAGCCTTTGGGGTCCCTCCATGCTACAAGGTAGGCATCAGAGTGAGACTAGAGAAGACCTCACCTCATGGCCGCAAGCGACTCAGCCTACAGTTACAAAACTTCAGCCAGAATTGAAAGCAGATTCCAACAGCTCTTGATTCTATGTCAATTTAAGAATTATAAAGTAGACCATGCAAGTACAGTCACAGATGGTTTACTGAAGAAACTGAGGCACCCACAGGCAAAGTCCAGAGTCCAAAGCTCCCAAGCGTCAGAGCTGAGCTTATAAACTCAAGGGCAGGGACATTTTTTGTGGCACCTACACCCACACCGTACAGCATAGTGCAGGGATAAGAAGCAAGTATTCATCCCAAAGAACTATCTGTGAGATTTAAAAGCTGACTTTACAGGTTGTGTGAAGGAATAATTACAAACAAGAGTCATCTGTGTTAACAAAGGACTTTCTCAAGTACTCAGCTTCATCATGTGATTAAGAGCCTGAAAGCAAAATTCACTGACAATTGACTAAGAGCCTAAGAAATGCCACCCGGATTAGCTCGATGGGCTGTCCAGTACAGCATCTGGCCTCTGACAGTGACACCAGTGGCTGGGAGTGTGGGTGGGGGTGGCAGAAGTGTCTAATTACAACAACCTGCAAGTTTAACTCTTTAACTACCCTCCATAATTGAATGACCACCATTTATGAATTTATTTAAACATTTCCAGGGCTGCCTCTTTGATCAGAGCAAAACTATGGATCTATTCATTGAAACTGTTACTTTTTCTTCAAGCATCAAGGAATGGCTGCTCCCTCAGGTTCCAGAATTCTGAGGTTTGGAGAATAACCTTATGTTCAGCCTAGCCACAACCCCTGATCATTTTATCAAAGTCCTCCTTTCACTCCTTAGTTTTTGTCTCTTTAGACTATAAAGCTTCCTTCTAGCTTTTTCACGGCACTCCAAGGATCCTACACCATTTTCATGTGCCTTCTCTGCACCTTACCCAGTTAGCACTCTCCAGTTATTTCTTTCTTGAGATTCAGTGGTCAGAAATGTGCACAGGTGCATACTGTAGTCAGGACTCACAAATGCAAACAACACTACTCCACCAACTTTTAACTGAATCAGGATATTAAGATATAAAAAGATGTAGCTTAAGACATTACCAGATCAATTAACCTTTAATGCCTATCCTCAGTCCACTGCTCCCATCTAAGAGCCTCCTCAGGCTCTACCCATCACCTAGATACAGAAAAACTTCTGATTTGACATAGATAAGAAATGCATAATGTTCCATTAAAAAATAAAATACTGATTTAAATGCAGCCCAGAAATGGGGATGTGCATTCACGACAGCTTAAGTTAGTACAGGAAAGAAATTAACACAGCTATCCATGTTGGTGGTAACTCCAATGACAGCTTATCAAAACCTAATGGCTGTTTCCTGAATTCAGGGTAATAACCTTGACTTCCGTCACATCGCCTGCCTTCTGGCTCAGACAACTCTGTACCTACCCTCTGAACAACAGAATCTACAGGCTGTGCCATCCCCCTGACCTAGCTCAGAGGCAGCTTCTCCTCCAGCAAGATTAGCCTAAACTCGGCAAGACGAATAGAGGCAAGTCCAGCGCCAACTCTTCACTGGCAGAAGTGCCCACATCAAGCAAGCTGACACTGAAGTTTCAATAATTCCTGTAAACAGGACTTAAAATGTTAATTTCCTGACTCCTAGAATAAATAAAAGTTCAATAAAACAGTAACTCAACAGTTGTTATAATTATCTCATCATAATAATGTCTAAATTCCACAGGCCAGATCATCCTCCCCCAGTCAGAGCTGACGTCTGAATAAAAGGAGTCCAAGGAGTCTGCCGGAGAGCTCCTGCCCTCAGGGAGCTTCCCGACTCTTGGGGAGAGGTGAGGAATACTAGTTACAAGACAGAGTTCTTTGAGGTTTGCCAAGTTTCCTAGGGGAGACTGACGAGCCCAGTGGTTTCACTCAAGTGTGAGGACAGTCCCACCCAATGTCAGTGGCTGGGCTGCAGCACTTCAAGAAGGGACTTGCCCAGGGTGTACAGCCAACATGGGTCAGAGGCAAGATTGGCCCCGGGGGGGGGGGACCGAGTGGGGTGGCTGGCTTCTAAGACAACTCTGTCCACTGCACTATGCTGTCTCTCCACGTGTAATATAGATCATAGGTCTTATAAAAGACTAGAGATCACTGTGGCCTCGAAAAGTCAGAAAAGGCTTGAGAAAATGGAATTTGCATCTTTAAGGACTTTGAATTTGGGCTTCTGGTTATCCTGGAGACAGTCAGGACACACAGATGAAAGCTGTTTAGACTAATCTTAGAGAAGAGCTGGGATTATGCCAACAGTCCAGGGATAAGGTAACTGGGCTTGAACCAAGCAGAGGCTTGGGTTCACGTCCAAAATGAAGTCCTAGGATAGTCTGTTCCACCCTGCTGTAAACAAACTCTCTGCTAGCACAAATACAGCTTTTACATTCTGCAGGTAACTGAGTCACAAGCTGGGGAAGCTTTAACAGACATCAGTCAAACACACACTTATTCAGCTTTCCCTCTTAAGATGGATCCATGGATTCTAAGCTAGCTGGAGCTGGCAAATGGACCAATGCCCAGTTTCCAGACACAAGAATCCCTTCACTTTGCTTTGCCAACAGCCAATCTGCAGGGCCTTTTACTTCTATGCGGTCTGGTCCTGTGGGAAGGTCAGCATGGTTGGGAAGAAGATGGATTTCCTGGGGGGCTGGGGGAAGGTAGGGTGGAGGAAAAGGAGGCAAGCTTCTCATTCACCCCAGGACTCAGGTTTCTAGCCTGAGTTCCTGATTCAGCCAGGGAGGGAGGGACGGGGGCATTACTCAATGACAGATAACATGTAAGGGGATGTTGATCCACAGGACTGGAGGGCGGTAATCCAGGGGAGAAGTGCTAAACAATAGGATCCTGGGAAAAGTTCAATGGAAAGGTTAATGGGGGAGTGTTAATCAAAAGGATGGGGGGTAATGGGGTTAATCAGAGGGATTCACCTGGGGGAGGGATGTTAATAGGTGTTAGTCAACAGGATCCACTTAGGGCTGGGGGTTGCTAATTAAGGGGAGGGTTAAGCAGTGGATCCACCCGGGACAGGGGTGTTAACGGCAGAGGTTTAACTACTGGGATCCATCTAAGGCTGAGGATGGCTAATTAATATGGGGGGGGAGTACCAGTGGGACCCACCTGGGGCTAGGGAGGGTTTATCAACGGAACCCGGCCGGGGGGGGGGGCGCAGCTAATCAATACGGGTGCTAATAACCGCGATCCGCCGAGGACAATGGACATTTACTCAATGGGGAGCGGGGGTGTTAATCAGTAGGATCCACCCGGGGCTGGGCGGTTTGATTAACGAGACCTACCCGGACTGGGGCGGGGGGGGCGGCTAAACAATGGGAGGTAATCAATGGGACACGTCTGGGACTGAGGAATGGCTAACCAATAACGGGTGCTAATTAACGGGGCCCGCCTAGAACTAGAGGTCGGTTACTTAAGGGGTAACCAACAGGACTCCCGGGGTAGGGAGTTAATAAAGCCCAGGCTGGCGGGTGGGGGGCTGCCGCGAATCCCCGCGGCTCCGCCCCGCCCCCCCAGCCTCGCCTCCACCCTCGGCCCCCAGCTGCGCATGGCCTCCCCTCCCCCACGCCCGGCGGTCCCGGCCTCAAGCCTCGGGCCTCGCCGGTCTCCGAGGCCGGGCTCCACTCCTGCCGCTGGGGGTCCTGGGCCCGGGCTCTCCGACACCCCCCCCCCAACCCGGGTCTTCCAGGCCCAGCTCACCCAGAAGATGAGGTTGAGGAAGACCAGCACGGTCTTGGAGGAAGTGATGCCGCACTGGCCCATGGTGGTAGCGGCGGCGGCGGCGACGTCGGTCCGGGCACTGCGCTCCGCTCCGCTCCGTGCAAGGGCAATGGCGGCCGATCAGCCTCGGCCTCGTCCGCCTCCCTCCGCCCCCGCCCCGCCCCGGCCACCGCCGCTCCCTGGCAACAGGGCCCGCCCGCCGCACGTGCCTCGTGACGTCATACCGCCTTAAAGGGGCCGCGCTCGGAGGAAAGAAAACCTCACTGGAGCCTCGGGCTGGGTCGAGGCCCCTCGAGTGGACTCGAAGAAGGGGCGCGGGCTCTCGCTCAGGGGAAACCTCACTGGAGTCGCGCCCTGGAACTAGGTGTTTATCAGGGCCTGTGCCCCGAGCTTCTGGCCGCTCCTTACTCAGTGACCTCAGTGACCTTGGGCTGGAGCCCGGTGCCCTTGTCCATCAGTCAGTTCACGAGGAGCGTTTCTGAAGCTCCCGCCACGTGCCAGGGCATGTGCAAGGGCGGGGTTCGAGGGGGGGAGGGGAGCGCCCTCCCTGCCCCAACCCGGCAGGCGCGAAGCACAGGGGCGCCGTGTGGGGGAGGGGAGGGAAGGTGCGAAGTAAAGGCCCGGCCAGCGCCCCATTGTTTTCCACCCAAGTTCACGGCCTCTCTGGACGCAGAAATATGGCGGCGCAGAGTGACTGCACGAGGGCCCCTGTCCGTCCATTAAGCCTCCAAACAAGCATAGGTCTGATATCATTGGTGCTTTTGTTCCTGGGCCACGAAAACAAAAAGGAAGCGACCCTTGCCCTCAGGGAGCTTACTCTCTATAGGACCAGACTACGAGTACTAATATATAGGGGTAAGGGTCGGAGGCCCGAGGGGCCGGAGGACTTCAGGATCTCATTGCTTCCTGTCAGGAGGGATGCTTGATAAGAACATGGAATCTATCTCTGAAACCCAAGAAGTTCTCTTGGGGGAGGGAGGGAGTCATAACAATTGGGTGAACAGAAAAGGCTTAGCGTGGCAGGAGGCAGTGCCTGAACTGAGGTTTCAATTAAGCTAGGGGTCCAGGCAAAGGTGAGACTGGGGCGTGTTCTAGGCAAGGGAAACGGCGAGGATGCAAAAGCAAGATGGTAGGAGACGAGCGGTAACGAGCAGCAAAAAGGCTGGGCTGTTAGACTGCGCTGTGTGAAGGTGAGCCTGTGGGGCCTGCAGAAGGGGAAGGGAGCCTGTTTGGGGAGAAATTTGAAGAGCAGACTATAGACCGGAGATCAATAGCTGGGGGGAGTGGGCTCCCCCCAGGCAGGGACGCCAGTATCCAGCACAGTGGTCACTAAGATCCTGGAGGAGCACACAGAGTGGCGCAAACCCTGGATTCTGTCCCCTCTTTCTACTACGAAGTATTTGGATTGGTGTAGGTCCAATGGCGTGGGGTTGTCTCTAGCAATGGCGAGTGTTCTAAATGCTTGAGAATCCATAATGCTTCCCAAAAGGACAAGTTTTTAAGGTGGTACCATAACAATGGAGCCTTGTACAGGACCATCGGCTGAACGGGGGGAAGGGAGAGCAAGGCTAACTCACTGTTAACTCCCAAATTAATTTCCCTTACAAGAAGATTCCAAATAATAGGATGGTGATGTGATTCTGGGAGCAGAGTTGTGGGGTGCTGATATGACTGGGACAGCTAGGTGGCCCCAGGCCTGCAGTTAGGAAGACCTGAGTCAGAAACTTACTAGCTGGATGACCCTGGGCGAGACACTTCACTCTATTTGCCTCAGTTTCCTTATCTGTAAAATGAGCCAGAGAGGGAAATGGCAAACCACTCTGGTATCTTTGCCAAGAAAACCCCAAATGGGGTCTCAAAGAGTCCGGGGTGGCTGAATGAGAACAACAAAATGATCCTGGGAAACTTATAGGTACTTGAGGAGAGGGTGGGATTTGCTGGAGAGGGGGGATTATAGGGATTGTCTTTGGGTTGCTGTGAGTCCTCAATGTGTTTTCTGCATTTGGGGGGGAGGTGTCACAGAAAGGCTGTCTCATGTACCCAGCATGTCTATGTAGGTGACTACAGGGAGCTGGGATCTTCCTCTGCACAGATACAAGCTGCAGTCTGAGGTTTCCCAGAAGCAACTCTGTGGTGGGGTGAAGGTTGGGGTGGGGAGCACAAAACAAGTCAAAACAAGCCAAAGAGTTGATGTTTAGAGGCCACCAAGGTGAAACCAGTCTACAGAAACCCAGAGATTGGCATTCGAGGCTTCATATGAGGGAACAAAGCTCACACAGACGAATGAATGGATTTGTCCTTTTTCCTCTTCCACCCACTTTCCCACAGGGATGAAGAGCTTTCTGGGTGGGGAATCACTGCTCCCTTCCACTTTGCCTTGGATTGATTTTGTCTGGCCCCAGCACGCCACAAACACACCTTTGTCTCAGACCTGCTGGAACTGGACAGTCCAGACAAGGAAGGTCTGATAACAGTGAAAGAACTGTTTGTTAATGAACCTGTAAATAGTAGTTAATAGCTCATGCTAAATTAACAAAATCAAGGGGCAAAGGGCCACTTTGCGCAACCATTTTCCTCAGAGTTTTAGAGCTGCAAGAAATCTGAGAGGCTGCTTAGTCCAATCCTTTTTTTTACTAAAGGCCTGGAGAGGTTGAATGAATTACCAGAGTACATGGAGGTGAATTTGAACTCAGGTCCTGTGATGCCAAATTCAGCACACCAAATTCTGCAGTCTGTCCCTTGAACCACCTCAGAAGTTTTATTTTCCCTATTGTTAATTTTTAAAATGTCTAACCAACCATTTTAGGCTTCTCCCTTTGAGGCTGATGGGAGAGTTAGATTGAGTATTAGATTCAGAGTCAGGAAGACCTGAGTTCAAATGTGGCCTCCAATACTTAATAACTGTGTGACCCTGGGAAAGTCACTTAACATCCTTTTGCCTCAGTTTCATCATCTGTAACACTGGAAGATCAGATGAAATAATAAAGTCTTTGCTATATAAATGGTAGCTATTATTGTTAATAGCATAAAACAAAAACAAAACACTTTTCAGGAACAAGGAGTGAAACTCCCCAGACAAAGTTAATTCCTTGAGAAAAAGTTAAGAAGCAGAGCCTTGAGGAACCTTGGGACCCCTAGGGTGCCTTCTCCTCCAGGAGAAGCAGGACCCGACTTCTTTCTTTCCTTTGGACTTTGGCATGAGGTGGAAAGGCACGCTCTTTCTCTGGAGCCATTGGCAGGTTCTGGAGGCCTGGTCTCCACCCTCCCCATATCCCTCTCCTACTGTTCCCCTTCATACTATTCAAACCAAATATGTCTCCCCATCCTTTGTTTATGGGAAGAGTGGCTCAGGAACCAGAGAATCTGGTTCAAATCTTGCTTCTGATTCTGACTCTCTGTGTGATGAGAGGCCAGTCATTTAAACTCCTCCAGCCTCCATATCCTTATCTGTAAAATGGAGCATCGTTCGAGATGCCGTCTGAGCTTCCTTTCAGCTTTGGATTCACAGGCATCAATAGGGGACCCATCTCCTTGTCTTTTGGTTATCTTTCTGTGTTGAAGTCCCTCCCTTTTGTCAAGACACAACTCAGAGGTTACTTTCCATCCAATCCAGCACACTTATTAACTACCAATTTCTACATGCAAGGAAGGCAAAATTTTTGAAAAAGCTGTCCTTGTTCCCAGAAGGATTATGGGCTGGGGGGTGGGGTGATATTATTGTAAGGATTGTAAGGTCCTTGAGGGCAGGCACTGCCTTTTGCCTCTTTTTGGATCTCCAGCACTTAGCACAGTGTCTGTACGTAGTAGGTGATTCATAAATGTTGATTGATTTAGATTGGTGAGATAGAGATCACTGACAACTGGAAGGATCAGGAAAGGCTTCCTGTAAGGAGTGATACATGAACAGAGCCTAGAAGGAATGAAAAGATTCTAAAGAATCAGGGGAGTAAGGAGTGTACTCTAGGCAGGTATTGATCAGGCAGCTAGGCAGGCCTGGAGTCAGGAAGACCTCAGTTAAAATCCTACCTCAGACACTTCCTAGCTGTGTGACCCTGGGAAAGTCACCTAACCCTGTTTGCCTTAGTTTCCTCATGTGTAAAATAAGCTGGAGAAGGAAATGGCAAATCACTCCAGCATCTTTGCCAAGAAAACCCCAAATGGGGTCACAAAGAGTCAGACACAACTGAATAGCAGCATTGATTGGTTTTACTGAATTTCTTCTTTTATTCTTTTCCTTAAAAAATGATCTTTGTCTTTGTTATAAGGAATAGTACTATGGAAGGAATGGAGGGAAAGGTACAAGGTTAGGCAGTTGTAAAATAAAAGATATCATTAAAATCTATTTTTTTAAGATGAAGGCAAGAGGTGGAATGCCAAAGTTGGGGAACAGCAAAGAGATCAATTTGGTTACAATATAAAGGAATTGTATGAAATGTCTGGAAAGAAGACTGGAGCCTGTGAAGCTCTTTAAGTTGCAAATTGAGACGCATGTAGTTTATCCTGGAGATAATAAACAGTGCATCAACATTCTTGACATAGTCACATGTGCTTTATTAAGATTATCTTGTCACTTGTGTAGAGGATGGGGGGGGGACTTGAAACCAGAAGTCCAGTGAGGGGGCTGTTGAGAAGCCCATGGGAAGGAAGATGAGCTCAGGCCCATGTGGGGGCCATGTGAGCGGGGAGATGCGGAAGCAGAATTCACTAGAATTTGCCGGCTCATTAGATGTGGTTGATGAATGTGACTCTGAGGTCACAGACCTAGGTGACTTGGAGGATGGTGGTGTCCTTAACAGAAATAGGGAAGTTGGGAGGAGGAGTGAGTTTGGGGGGTTTTTTTGAGGGGGGAGGTGGGGAGGAGAATGAGCTTCAACTTGGTTGTGCTGAGTCTGGGATGCCTATGGGACATCCATTTGACAGTGATCAGCAGTAGATTGGTGATGTCTGTATGACAAGCTCAGGAGAAAGATGAGAGATGAGTATATCGTAATTAAGAATGTATGTTCCTTGACACTATAGGGTCTCTCTTTTGTCTTTGCATCCTGGCACCAAGCATAGTGGCTGTCGTATTCTAGGCCCTTAACAAACACTTGTTGATAGAGTGGTTTGTAGATCTGGGAGCTATTTGCATGCAGATAGATTGAACCCATGAGAGCTGATGAGATCATCAAGAGGAAAGTTGTAAAAAGAGAACAGGAGTCAAGACAGAGAGGCTCTTGGGGACACTTCTGGTCATGGGGCAGGACAGGGATGAAGACCCAGAAGAGGAGACTGAGGAGCAGGCACAACAGGTGTGAGAGGGCCCAGGAAGAGAGTGGTGTGAGGGGAGGAGAAAGGGCCCAGGAGGAGGGGTTGATCAGTGCTGTCCAGTGCTCCCCAGAGGTCAAGAACTGTGGCCACTGAGAAAAGGCCACTTGCTTAGCCATGAGGAGATCGCTGACGTCTTTGCAGAGAGCATTTTCAACTGAGTGATGAGGTCAGAAGTCATTCAGCAAAGGGTTCCTGAGTGAGTGGGAGTCCAGTCAGTGCTTGTAAATGGTCTGCTCAGCCTCTGAGGGGGTTTTTGTCTGTCTCTCTGTTTCTCTGTCTCCCCCTCTGTCCGTTTGTCTGTCTGTCTCTCTCTCTCTCTGTCTCCCCCCCTTTTCTGTCTCCCCCTCCCTTTCTCCCTCCCTCCCTTTCTCTCCACTGCCTCCATCTCTCCCCGCATCTGTCTTTGTCTCTCTTTGTCCATCTCTCCTCCCTCCATTTCTGTCTCCCACCTTCTTTGTTTGGTCTCTCTGTCTGTCACAATAATCCTTTTCTTTTAACAACATTTGCAATTCAACTTTCCAGTCTTTCCTGGACATCTAAGGTCCGTTTGGTTGTGTGTTTGGTTGTGTGCCGTGTACTAGAGGAGATAATGTCTTCTCTGCACCTTTCTGTCAGTTTTTGAACAGAGCGACTGACCGCATTACTCCAGTCTTCAAACAACTTCAGTGGCTCCCTGTTTCTTCTAATATAACATATAAAACCCCCTCGCTTGCTATTTGTAGCCCCTGATGTCTGGACCCCACCTCCCTTTTTGTCCTTTGTGTTACACATTTCTCGCCTTCATGCTCTGTGCTCTGGCCAGACTGGTCCACTCGCTGATCCTGCACTGACCTTCCATCTCCCACTCTCCCATCCCCCATGCCTTGATATAGGCTGTATCCTCTGTCTCACCTTCAGCATCTTTTAGGAGCCCAGGCTCAGTCCCCTCCCCAGTTGTTAATGCTCATTCCCTTCGCAGATTATCTGTATTTACTTCTTTGTGTGTACGTTGGAGTTTCCTTTCCAGTAGAATGCAGTTTCCTCGGGGACAGGGACAATTGTCATTGACTTATATCTCCCACTCTGGTCATGATAAGTGCCTAATTAAGGTTTGTTGGGTTGAATTGTGTGGGATCTTGACACATCTTTACCATAACATCATTTACAAAACCATGCTTGTTCATCAATGATTCAATCCAGCTAATTCAATAAACATTTATTAAGAGCCTACTATATACAAGGCACTGTGCTTGTCACCACGGCTACAAGGATGGAAATGAATCATTTCCTACCCTCATGTGACATGGGAGAATGAGACTTGCATACAGATAAGTACAGAGACATATAAAGCAATGTCAAGTAATTGAAAGAGGGAGAGAGTGCTGGTAAGTCGGGAGATCAGGTAAGGCCTCATGGAGGAAGGAGGCAGGGATTCCCTAAGGATATTCTGAGATGTGAGCCTATGACCCTCATAAAGACTGTGGAGGATTAGGAGGAGGAAGCCAGTGCGCTGGATTGCATCTGGGAAATTGTGCGGTGCACTCAGTGACCCCAAACTTCTCCTTGAATCCAAAAGTCATCTTTCTAACACAAATGTTCTTCTAGTGATGCTAGATGGCTGTGAATCCTGGGAAACCACAGTCTTGGAAGAACCCAAATTGGGGGTCACTCAAAGGACAATGGAGGGCTGGGAGCAGAGAGCCAGTCCGTTAGTCTCTCTAGGCCCTGGGCTGCTCAGCAGTGGCGGAAGGTTGGGTTAGAGCTCTAAGGGACCTTCCCACCCACTCGAAGTCCATTCCTTCCCCTTACACCTCGAGCACAGCCTCTGGTGTGGGGCTGCTCGTCCACCTTTGGCATCTCCCTCCCACCCAACTCTCACCCTGGCTCCAAGAAGCAAGCCCAGCAGCCTCACCCTGGTAAACTAACTCAGCAGATGGGCTAAACCAGGTGGAGGGTAACTAACAGGCCTCAAACCTGTTGGTGATTAGGGGGTGTCTGCCCCAAATATGTGAAGACTTTCCCAGTGGATGAGAACAGTGTGTTCCAAAGGTCATGAAGGCAGCTGAAGCAGGCGCTGTGGAGCACTTAGAGCGTGGTCAGACATTGAATACACCAAGGGCATCACTGCATCCTGAGCCATCGCCAGTCACCCTGACTTTGTCCTGCCACTGGACTTCAATGACTCTGGAAGACAGAGTGAGACTGAAGACTTGGTGCAGCTCTGCCTCCCTTAAATCCAATTCATGGGCAAGCCAAGACCTCGCCCCAGGATGTCATTGATCCATTTTGAACAGGAATGACTTACAACAACAACAGAGACTATATGTCCTTTTGTCCTTATTTTGCGAGTGAAGAAAATGAGGCTTCCCATGGTAGAAGCATTGGACTTGGGAGCAAAAGATCCCACTATGATGACATTTCAGAATTGGAAGTTTCCAGAAGTAAGGCCCGTCTCACTCTTACTGTCCCCTTGGAACTCTGGCTTCCCAGTCAAGGAATGAGAAATGAAGGGCAAGTAGAAGTAAAGAATCTTGGCAGCAAGGAGATGCCAGAAATTAGGTCACTGGACTTCGAGAGAATCTCTGTCAGTCTTTGGTAACAAGGATGGAAGTCTTCAAGGTCAGGAATTTCACTCTCAGGTCCAGCTAGACTCATGGAGCCTTGAGTTTGGACGTTTTCGTCAGTTCTGTGGCCTCTCAAATAGATTCTTCACAACCTCCTGGCCTGGGCAGGAGTTTAAAGATCACAGTGGAGGCGGGCTGGAGGAAGCAAGCAGATAGAATGCCTAGCATTGTCTAGTGCGGCAGCAGTGAGCTGGAAATCAGACTGTGCTGGGTGTATTGTGTAAGGCCAGAGTGGTGAGGCGTCCAGGTGTGAGGCTAGAAATCTAATCAGAGTGGGAAGAGTACTTGATTCAGAGTAAAAGGCCTGGAGGTCAAATCCTGGTTTTGCCACTTTGGTACCTTGGAGAAGTTGCTTTACTTCTTTGTGAAATGGGCATAGCAATAGCATCTATTTATTTGGGGCAGGTGGATGGCACAGTGGATAGGGCAATGGTCCTGGAGTCAGGAAGACCTGAGTTCAAATCTAACCTCAGATACTTATTAGCTGCATGACCCTAGTCAAGTCACTTAGCCCCTTTTGCCTCAGTTTCCTCCTCTGTAAAATGGGGGTAAATGTATAGCACCTATTTCCCACACTTGTTGTTGTGAGGATCAAATGAAATGCACAGTGACTGGAACATAGTAGATGCTTAATAAATGCTCCCCCCTCCCTCCTTCCTTCCTTCCATTCTTCCTTCCTTCCCACCTTCCTTCCTTCCTTCCTTCCTTCCTGAGTTATTGTGAGTCTCAAATAACACAATGTACATTAAGTATTTTGCAAACCTCTCTCCTTTTGTGGCAGAAGTGGTAGAGTTTGAGTTGGAAAGGCTGCATGCTTCTCAGATGAGGTCATAGCTCATGGGTCTTGCTTTGGTTTTTAGTCTTTCATGTTACAAGTGTAACATTTCATTAATTTCATTAATTAATTCATTTTAAGCCTGAGGGGCAATATAATAATCTATAATGTCCACTCAGTTCCTTCTTTGGCTTTAGGGGGTTGATTTTATTTTTATTTTTTTAGAAAGGAGTTTATTTTAGACCAAAAGTTTTAGTTCAATCACAATTGCTCTGAGCTCCCAGTTAGGAAAATTCCTAACATCTAAGCAGCAGCTGGGTTTTCTGCCTGACTTTATATTTATATTTATCACTAGTTAATCCTTAGCCTCTTTGTGGTTGAGGCAATACTTAGTTTACCAGAAACATTTGGGAGCAGAGGACATTATGGTGTCTGTGGAGAGAAGGGACTTGGGAGAGGAAGTTGGGGAAAGAACTGACCTTTTGGAGGAGGGGGTTCCCTTAGGCTGGGTCTTCTGCTTTGAGGTACTGGTAGAATGGATGACTGCTGGACATCCCTTCCTTGCCACAACTCATTTCTGCCTTTGCTCCTGAAAGGTATGCAGACAGTACCATCCATACTTCCTTCACCCTTTCAGATCTAGACCTTCAGAGTCTATCCCCCTGGATCTAAGATAGTTTCTTCCTTTTAGACAAATTCCTTAGGGCATAAACCAGTCTCTCTTAAAATGACTTTGATTTGAGGGGTGGTATACAGGTCCTGGTCACAGTGGGTTCTGATTGTTTGATTCAACCAAAAATTGTCTTTGTCTAACAAAGGTTTATTTTACATGGGCAGGATAATCAGTGGAATCCCACCCACACTTATGTAAGGAGAAGATCAATGGCAGGAGACTGGATCGATGGAAAAGTGGGAACAGGAGGAATACCAGGAAAGAACTGATGTAAAAATAAAAAGGCATCAATAAAACTAGAAAATAAGCCAACAAAGATATGTGGGGCTCGCCTTCAGACACCTCTCCCAGCCCTCCTAAAATGATTTATATTATTTTTACTGCTAGTATTATTACTGCTATCCCGTTCTTTCTGGCAGGAGTTCAGATAGAAATGGTCCTGGGAAAAGCTGTCATCTTGCTTTGCTCCTTTATATTTAATATTCCAGGGACCACTGAATGCTATTATTATTATTATTTTATTATGAAGAGTGTAGCTATCTTAAGGAGCAGGTGAGCAGTTGGATACTATGAGGTAGCTAGTGCAAGGGAAACAATTGTTGTACCTGGATTCTGGAAATCCTGAATTAAAATTTTTCCTCACACTAGTGTGACCCTAGGAAAGTCATTTAACCTTTGCCAGACTCAGTTTCCTTAACTGTAAGATAGAGCTATTAATAGAACCAACCTTCCAGGATTGTCCTGAGGCATACAGATTCCCCCCCACACCCCTATTTTAGATTACATATTTTTTCCTCTTATTTTTCTATTCACTCTATAATGCTTATTTCACAGATGCAGAATTTTGGGGTAAGGCCAGTTAAGCTACTTCCTCAAGGTCACTAAGCTGGGCTGTGTCAGAGCCAAGGTTCTAGTGTAAATCTACTGATTTAAGGCCAAGGTTCTCAGGATAATCTATTTATAGCTGTAAGGAAACTGAGGAGGCATCTTTTCTAGCCCCTTCATTTTACAGATGAGGAACTGAGCTTAGCCCAAAGAACAATTGGGATTTGAACCCAGGAGCCCCAGATCTAGAGCTCTTTCTCCAATACCACCCCTCCTACTACCAGAGGTAAGGGTCTATAGGAAGTCAGGTGGGTGGTGGGGCAGTGTGAATGGAAATGTAGAGAAAGCTGCCCTTCTGGCCCACCATGAGTGTGTCCTTGTGCCTCTAGGGGAGTAACATAACCGCACAGTGGGAGCAACAGATGCTTGGGGAGGGATTAGGAAGTAAGCCTGTGCATCCTCTGAGCACCTGACAGCAAGTATCATTAAGAGGCCTGTCTGACGTTCTGACAAATCACCTCACCCAGGCCGAGCTCTAAGCCGCTGGGTGCACGGGTGTGGGAGAAGGACGGGCCCCAGCAAAGGTATTTTGGCTTCAATTATGGCAATTAACCTGGTGTGAACAGCTGGCTCTGTCTGCCAGGACCAGAGTTGAGGTAGTGGGAGACAGAGCCTCGACCGCTTGGTCTTCAGAAGAGGAGCCTCCCTAATCCTGGTTGAAGGCCCTCACCTTCCAGAGTCAGGTTTCTTTTCATCCTTTGGAAGGATTCCAGAAGGGGCCATGGACCCTCAGATGTCAGAGCTGGAAGTGCAGAATGTCAAAGCTATAAGGGATCCCAGAGGTCATTTAAGTTTACCCCTCCCTGAGCAGGAAATCTCTCTACAACATCCCCCCAAAGAAGCCATCCAGCCTTCTTGCATACTTCTAGTGATGGAGGATTCATTACCTTTCAAGGTCCTCCATTCCACTTTGAAACAGCTCTAATTATTACATTTTCTTCATAACAAGTTGAAATCCACCTCCCTGTAACTGCTAAAATTTCCCCTTGTATCATTTCCCTTATCCCTTCTAGACAGTGATCTTCTATAACAAGGAATCATTTTCTGATGGGGGGAGGCAATTGGGTTTAAGTGACTTGCCCAGGGTCAAACAGCTAATAAGTGTCTGAGGCCAGATTTGAACTCAGGTCCTGAGTTCTAAGGCTGGAAGTCTATCCCCTGTGCCACCAACAAAGAATCTTTTTTTTTTAAGAGGAGGAGAAAACAATGGCAAAAACCAATCAATACATTGGAAAAAATCTGACAATATATGCAATGTTCCACATCCCTGGACCTCTCCCCATCTCTTCAAAGGAGGGAAGGGCAGGGAACTCTCTTCTCATACTTTAAGGCCAAGCTTGCTTTTTATAATTTCACAACATTCATTTCCAGTTATTTTGTGATGATTTTTTTCCCCATTTGCATCCTCACAATTGTGTCAATTGTTTTCTTGGCTTTGCTTCCTTCACTCTGCACCAGCTCATGTCTTCCTTCATTTTTTTTTTATGACGGCATTCATTTCCTCTCCACCCCCTTTTTTCTTCCAAAGGTTCCCAATTCTTTCAGCTGGACTCATACAGCATCTCTGCTGCCCTACTCTGTTCATGCTCCAGCTTGTCAATGTCATCCCTTCTAAAAGAGGGCGCCCAGAACTGAGCTGAATACTCCAAATTGTGCTCTGACTAGTGGGACCATGTTATCTCCCTTTCCAAACAGTAGTTGTGTTAATTGCAGTCTAGCTTATTTTGCTCACCTGTCAAAAACTAGGCTTGCCTTCCTAGAGCTTTCAAGGATCCCCATTGTAGACACTTCTGCCACTGAGGCAGATTCAAACCCTCTCTACACCTTGGTAGACTAGTTTCTGTGGCTACAAAAAAATCATTATCCAATAATTAATCTGGTAGTTAGGACCATAAATCTAGGCTGGACTCTATCTGAGAAGTCATCCAGTCCAACCTTTTCATTTTACTAATGAGGAAACAGAGGCACAGTGCCCAAGTCAGAGGAAACTTCCTGACTCCAAAGCTGGTGCTGTATTCATGACTACGTATTGTTAACGGACATTTCTACAGTGCTTTAAAGTTTGCCAAACACCATCTTGTTTAAGCACTTACCTTGTGAGGTAGGTGCTATTATAACCCTCATTTTACAGTTGAGGAAACTGAGGCAAACTAAGGTTAAGTGACTTGCCCAGGGTCACACATCTAGTAAGTGACTGAAGTCAGGTTTGAACTCAGATTTTCCTGATTCCAGGTCCAACCCTCCACACACTGTGACACCAGCTGCCTCATGCTGTTACCTAGGTGGTGAATATCAGGCAAGTTTTCTCTTTTTAATTTTAAATTTTTTATTTTCAGTTCCAAATTCTCTCCCTTCCATTTCCCCTCTCCCCCATCCATTGAGAAGGCAAGAAATATGATACCCATTATAAACATGAAGTCATGCAAAACACTTCCACATTAGCCACATTGTGAAGGGGAAAGCACAAGATAAAGAAGAAAAAATCTGCTTCAGTGCTCACTCAGAATTTGTCAGTTCTCTTTCTGGATGTGGATAGGAAAGTGTCAAGCAGCAGTGAAGCCCATGCTCAACCTCTCTGCAGGGAGGTGGTGGCCTCTAGGTGTGGAATGAGGCATACACCTGCAGACACGGCCAACATGCCGATTTGTTTTGCTCGAGTGTACTTATTTGTTACTAGGGAAGGTCCCATTGGGGGGAGTGGGTGGGGGAAGTCACTGAGAAGTAACAATGAGGTTAAAAAAAATAAAGAGCTTCAATAAAGCATTTAAAAAGAAAAATAAAGTGTTAAGCAAGTTTCGCAACCAGGTCTTCTTGTCTGGTCCTCCATCCTCCAGCCCACGCCACCTAGCCCAGTGGTCTAAGATCTGGTCAGAGCAGAGTACATGGAGGGAACCTTGCTCGTAGCAAAGCACTTCAGTGACTGCTCCCCTTCTCTCCTCTGACGCTGCACCCACCCCGAGACAGGTCCTCAGCATCTCACCCCTGGACCATCGCAGTAGCTGCTGGTGGGTCTCTCTCTGCTCCAGTTCCTCGTCCACTCAGCCACTAACAGGATTTTCCTAAACCTCAGGTCTGACCATGTTACTCCCCCACCCATTAAACTTCCTTTTGCCTCCAGAATCAATGGAGAAAATCCAGAAAAAGCACTCTGTGGGCATTTATAGCTCTTCACACCCTAACGTTCTCCTCCCTTTCACGCACTTGACTCCCCTCAACTCACTAGAGCAGTGGCACGGGCCTTCTCACTACACCTCTTGGCTCCGTGTTCTTTCACTGGTTGGAAATAAGCCTGGAATACTTTCTTTCCTGATCTCCACTTCTGGGCTCTCCTGGTCTCCTTCAAGATTCGGCTGAAATCTCCCTCTTACAAGTTTTAGCAGAGGCAACCTTCCCTACGAGATGACTTTCCATTTGCCCTGTCTGTGTCTCGTATGTCCACAATGGTTTTCATGCTGTCTCTCTCATTAGATTGTAAGCTCCTGGAGGGCAGGGATTACTTTTGCCTTTCTTTGTATACTTAGCGTTCAGCACAGGGCTTGACACATTTTTATTGTTGTTCAGTCTGCTTTTGAGTTGTGTCCAACTCTTTGTGGCCATATTTTTTTTTCTTTTTCGGCAAAGATATTGGAGTGGTTTGCCATTTCCTTTTCCTTTTTTATTTTACAGATTTTTTTTTACAGATGAGGAAACTGAGGCAAATAGGTTTGAGTGACTGGCCCAGGGTCACACAGCTGATAAGATTCTGAGGCCAGGAAGATGAGTCTTCATGACTCCAGGCTCAGGGCTCTCTCCACTGCACCACCCAGCTGCCCCTGGCATACAGTGAGCACCTAGTAAATGCTTGTTGACTGAACAGATAGACCCCATTCAGCCGCTGCTTTCTTGGGAAAGGCTTTTCTTCTGAGCCTCTCCCTCCTGCTAAAGGAACCAAAACCTCCCTTTCTGTCACCCATAGACTCTCTGGTTGAGCTCATCTTTCCCCAGGAGGAGGCTGGGCTGTTTCCCAGTAGGGACCAGGCAGAGGGGGGAGTGGCCTTGGTGGGGAATCTGCTTTGTTCCCAAAGCTGACCTCTTTGCTTCAGACATAAAGGCCTGTCTTCATCTGAACACTGAACATTTTTTTTTTCTGAGAGGGCTCGGGAAATCTCATTAGGGCAGCAGAGAACAGAACTGGGTCATGACGACAGGATGCCAGGATGGGCGGCCACCGGGCTTATTACTTTCTGCCGAGTGGCCCATTAAATGGAATGTATAAGGCCTAATCTGCCCCATGCACTTGCTTGATCACTTCATTAGCACCAGAAATAAATTTAAGCTACGGTTTTGTGGCAAAAAAAGGAATAATTCTGCATTCACCTTCTAATTAAAATGGAGGCCAACTGGATACAAGGACACACCAACCCCCTCGATTAATTAACATTTATTACAATCAGAAAACAATCTAATTCAATTAAAATGTTTCCACAAAAGTAGTTTAATGACTTTGCAAAAAATAAAGTACAGCCAAATGGAGAGTTTATTATTCTAAGGCGCCTTGGAGAGAAGGGAAGGGAAATGACATTCTTGACAGGGGCAGCCTCATCTTCTTCAGCTGCCAGGGAGGTGGGGGGAGGGGACCCTAAGGATTCAGAAGCGTCAAAGTCAGATGGTAGTGTTTCTGGGTAGGGGGATCTTCCAGGCTGGGGAAACAATCCAAAAATATTCTTTTTTGCCATATGGGGCTCACAGCCAGGATGAGCTTCATAGTAGGTGGGGGCTAGCAGTCATGCCCATATCTGTAGCTTACCATCCTTGCAGACCTGTAAAGTAGATGGTACTTATTTCATAGATGAGGAAACTAAAGCCCAGGGAGGTTAAATAATTTGCCCTGGGTCACATAGGTAACAAGTGTCATAGGTGGTATTTGAACTCAGGTCCTCTGGGCCCAGAGTCAGTGATCTTTCATGCTGCTTCCCACAGGGGTTGTGGTCTTTAACAGATACTTATTGCAGGGCAAATATGGTGGCGAGGTATATCTCAGGCTCTTCTGCAACACATGCTTCTTAGTTCCTGTGCTAAGGTCACCTTCCTTCCTCCAGCACACATGAAGGTCCTGAAGGCTGATCTGGTGCCGGGCAAGAGGAGTTCAAGGTAAGATTAGAACCCCAAAAACATCAAAGAAAGAGGCAAATGTTTCAATATGCACAAAAATATTTAGAACACTTCTCTTTGTGGTGGCAAAGAACTGGAAACCGAGGGGATGTCCATCAATGGGAAATGGCTGAACGAGTGTCTCTGAATGTAATGGAATACTATTGTGCTGTAAGAAATGAAGAAAAAGATGGTTTCAGAGAAACCTGGGAAGACTTGTATGAACAGATACAGAATGAAGTGAGCAGAGAACTAGGAGAATAATGTATACAGTAACAACAATAATGCATTAAGAAATAACTTTGAAAGACTTAAGAACTCTGATCAATCCAATGATCCACCCCTGATGCCAGAGGACCCATGATGAAGAGCGCCACCACCTGGCAGAGAGGTGGTTTACTGATACCCAGAATGAGACACACATTTTTGGACATAGGCATGGGAATTTGCTTTGCTTACCTGACTATTTGTATTTGTTACAAGGTTTCCCCCTTCCCCCCAAGGGGGTGGAATGAGAGAAGGGAGAAATTAAATGCTTGATAATAGAAAAATATAATTTAATTAAGAAAAGATTAACTTAGAAAGCTTCGGCATCATCCAATTCGGGATGAGGTCTTTTTCTAAAGTCATCTAATAAACTTTGTCTTGCCTAGTCTTTTGGAATTTGTTTAGGGTCTTTTGCCTTATGAATAAACCGTAGAAAATCTACTTATAATCTAGAGAGTGCAGAGACAGTAGATAGAATGGAAAGAATAGTGATAATAGCTCCCATTTACAGATATTCTCATACGATCCTCACAACAACTCTTGGAGGTAGGTGTTCTTATTTTGCAGATGACAAAATTAGGCTTGGAGAGATGTAGTGACCCAGGGTACCACAGCTAATAAATGTCTGAGGCTGGATTCCAACCAGGTCTTCCTGAAGTTCAGCATTCTTATCATCACGCCATCTTTTCTTTCAAAAGAGGAAAAGGAAGCAGATTCCAGGCTTGAGTGGGCAGTGATGGGCAGTGATTTGGGTGTGCCAAATCTCTGAGTCCAGGAGTCCAAAAAAGGTTCAGGGACCAAGAAGGTTAGGAGGTGCAAGCAGGGAGAGAGGAAAGAAGGAAGAAGGATGGAGGAAGGGAAGGAAGGAAAGAAGAGAAGGAAGGAAGGAAAAAAGAAGGTAGGAAGGAAGAAGGGAAAGAATGAAAGAAGTGAAAAAAGGAAAGAGGGAGGGAAAGAAGAAGGGAGTGAAGAAGGGAATTGAGAGGAGAAATATACTTCTGGGAGTGGCAGTACCTGTAACCGTCATCAGTCCCCCACCTTTGGTGGGGCTAAATTTATGAAATAGTTTTCTGACTATGAGTGAAAGCCGATTGTGAGTGAAAGCCTGTCTGAATGTGGCAGACTCAGGCTAGATGCCAGGGATGAGACAGGATGGCAAATGAAAGGGGAGGAGTGGGTGACAGAGATGAGGCCTAGCCAGTCCTGGTCTCACTGGCAGGGAGATTGCTCACAACTTCTGCCCAATTGTTCTTCACTATGGGAAAGTATGATTTCCCAAGCCCTACGGAGGGCAGTGTGCATCTGCCAGCCAGTCCTGCCTCGTCTTTGTCTGGGAGATGGCCTTATAAGTAGATCCTGTTCTCGCCTAGGAGTGGGGAATGACCCTGAGGCTGTTCAGGAGGGGGGTTCAAAATTGCCAAGACTTCCGGATCCCATGACCCAGATGCATTGGAGAGATCAGGGAAGGACTCACAAGGGGACTTGCAAGTCCTCTAGTGTGAAGGACAGTGCGGGGGGAGGGGGGGGTCAGGCAGGAAGAACCTACAGCAAGGGTGCTATCCCCCCCAGCTTTCACTTCAGTCCTCCACGTATGGACCTCTTTCTTCCCACACCCCAGGGCAGGGGCAGGGGGCACAGGAGAAGAGTCATGTGGCTGTTCCTATCACTTGGACAGTCTGGGAGTCACTATTGGCCTTCCAGTGATAAGGAGGACCATGAGACCTTACCGACCTCCCTGTCACTGCATCCTAAAGTCCTCTGGGACTTAATGTCAGAACTGTGACTCTGGAGACCCTCGTCTGACCTGTGGAGACACCCTAAGGACCCTGCGCCTTGCCAGTCAGATCACTGCTGCACCCTTGGAAATGTGGAGCCTTTTCTTTTGCCTAACAGCAAAACTCTTTTCTGTGTGCTGGGTCACCTAATGAGAGTGTGAGCTTCTAGAGAGCAGGGAACGTCTGGTGGTTTCTATGTGTCTCCTCAGCCCTTGGCCCAATGTGTCAGTGCTTATGTATTCGTTGATACAGACCGAATGGATAAAAGTGTCCAGGATCATCATTGTCCAGACATTCAATGTTCTCTGTAGTCAAGACTTCAGGCGGACACTCTCAGGGACAAAAGGGAACATTAACACAGACAGGGAAAGCCACTCCAAAGCACCAGCTCTCCAGAGCCGGGTTCTCTGCTCTCCCCTATCCCCAAATATTCAGCTCTGTGACCACAGCCTGGAAGGAGAGGAGGAAGGGGGAGGAGGGGGACAGAGACAGAGACACAGAGAGGCTGGGGCGCTTGTTAGGACTATTAGCAGCAGCATCTGCTGTCTTCGTGCCCCTACGGCTCAGCAGCCCTGCCTTTCTGATTAGAGTAACAGATCATTTCAGAGAACAGTGGCATAGGGTTACCGGACGCCTCCCTGAGGCTGAGGGAAATGACAGGCAGAGAAGGAGAATGGCCGCCGCATGGGGAAGAAGACGGGAGCTTTGTGGAGGGAATCCTGCCTTAGCAGAGACAGTGAACAGGGTGAGGTTTCCAGAATGAACCAGGCAGGCAGGGTGACATTGCCACAGTCACCAACAAAAACCGGTTCTTCTGGTGGACCTCCTATGTACCAGGTGTGTTTCATGTTGGTCTTTGTGCCTAGAACAGTGCCTGGCACACAGTAGGTGCATACTAAATACTTGATGAATTCAATGACCAGTAACCACTCCCCTGAGTTTCTTCATCCACTGGGGATAGTAGGTGAGACATTATCTAAGTATCTGAGCTGCCATCAAATGAAAGGCAGAAAGCAGCTTATTCTGGTTGGCCACCCAGAGCAGAACCACTTGGGTGTGTGGGGAGGGGCCATTACAGGGAGACAAATTTCAACTTGATACAAAGCTTTCTGACAGGTGAGGCTGTCTCAAAAGTGAAATGGGCTGCTTTCGGGAGGTTAGCTCATATTTCCATATCATTTTCAAGGTGGGGATTTTAGCCTGGGGGCCATGAACTTGTTTTTAAAAATATTTTGATAGCTGTATTTTAACATCATTGGTTTCCTTCATAATCCTATGTATTTTCTTTTATATATTTTAAAAAATTATTCTGAAAGGGAGTTCTTGTGTTTCACCAGACTGCCACAGTATTCCAGAACACACACACATCCACACACGGATGCACACACATGCACACGTACACGTGCACAAATAATAGTAGCTAACATTTATGTAGCACTTCTTAGAAGCCAAGTACATACCTTGAAAATGCCCAAATATTATCTCAGTCAATGCTCACCACAATCTTGGAGGTAGGTGCTGTAAGTATTCTTATTTTACAGATGAGGAAATTGAGGTTAAGAGACTTGCCCAGGGCCACCTAGCTAGTAAAAGCTTGACTCCAGGACCAGCACTCTGTCTATGGTACCACCAAGCTGCCCCAATTGACCTAAAAAAAAAAAAGGTTAAGAATCTCTGCTTTAGAGTTACAAAGCACATTCCTCATAACAATCCTGTGAGGTAGTTATCACCGCATAGGTAGTTTTCTAGCCCCATTTTACAGATGATAAAGCTGAGGCTAAAAGGCTAAGGGATTCACCCAAGTGGGTCCAAGATGGAATTAGAATTAAGATGTTCCCAACATTAAATCCAGCATTTGTTTCCTCATAGCACCAGCCCTGTTGGCAAGGTCAGTGAGCTCCCCTCACCTGAAGTCTTCAAGTAGAGATGGATGACCTCTTTTCCAGGGTGTGGCAGGTTGAATTAGACTAAATGTGCGGAGGTCCCATCCACTCTGAGGTTCTGTGACATGTACACTGTCACATGCGCTCCAAAATGGGAGGTGACAAGAGCAAAGGAAGAAGTCCAGCCAAAGTGCTGGGAAAAATCTGTGGAGAAAATGGTCACTTTCATGGGAGGGCATCCCAGGGGGCTTCCTCGAGGAGGCGGACCCTGAGCCCTGGAAGAAGAAGATTCCAACAAACGGATTTTCCTGATGGGACGTGCAACATAACAGACCTTGCAGTTTGGTGAATCCTTTGTTGTTCCGCCGTTTCAGTCATATTTGACTCTTCATGACCCCATTTGGGTTTTTCTCAGCAAAGATACTGGAGTGGTTTGCCATTTCCTTCTCCAGCTCATTGTATAGATAAGGAAACTGAGGTAAACAGAGTTAAGTGACTTGCCCAGGGTCACACAGGATAAGTGTCTGAGACCGGATTTGAACTCACTGAGGCCTCGTGAGTTGTGCTTTTGAATGGCTGTGGATTTGGAGAGTTCCTTGAAACTGGGAAGCTATTTTGGTGCCCCATATGAGGGGATTGGGATACCATACCTGTATGTCTTCCTTATCCCCAGACCCAAAGTGGAATGTAAACTCCCTAAGGGCATTGATGCTTTCATTTTTGTGTCTGTATCCCAGACACAGAGCCTTGCTAGTGGACCAAACTTAATGAAGGAGATTTGTTATTACAGAAGTAGAATCTAGAGCTAAAAGGAACTCAAAGGCCATCTTTTTATAGATTGATGTCCAGAGATGGTGACTTGCCCAAGGTCACACAGGTAGTAGTGGAGGTGAGATTTGAACCTAGTGCTCTTTCTACCAAGCTGCCTCTTACCAGACTCTCTTGCTAAGGGTCTGCTTTTTTTCTCTTAGACAAGTTTGAACCAAAGGCTTTCAAGGGAAGTAGATGAGTTTTGAGTACCAACAAAAATCCAATAACAGATGATGGAAAGATAAATTCTATTCACAACAGCTGCAAGAGCCATGCAGGATCTGGAGCTAACCCATCAAGATAAACTGGAATTTCCATGGCCACAACTACAAAACACTGTTTACGGAAGGAAAAGGGAGATAACAAGGGAGAGACATTTCAGTGGTCATGGGGGAACCGTGGCCAATAAAAGAAAAATAACTGTGCGGCTGAGCTTCTGCTGGAGAAAGGATGCTGGGAGTTTTTTAAGTAGAAAAGGATTTTTACAAAAAGGAAGGATGGTAGGGCTTTTTAAGGAGAAAATTTTACAAAACGAAAGGATGTTGGAATTTAAAAATTATACAAAAAAGAAAGTATGCTGGAATTTTTTAAGCATAAAATTTTTACAAAAATAAAGTATGCTGGGATTTTTTAAGTATAAACATTTTACAAAAAGAAGGGATGCTGGATTTGGAGTCAGAGGTCTAGGGTTTGAATCAAAGCTTTGTAAATTTACTACCACTGTGGCCTTGGGTAAGTCATTTCCCATGTTGGGGCTTCAGTTTCATATTCAATAAAATGAAGAGGTTGGGTTAGATGGCCTCTAAGGTCCTTTCCATTTACTTACGGCCATAAGCCTCAGGTTAATGAAGGACAGAAACCATTAGTTCTTTTCTGATGGGCTTTGAATACCCTCTCTCAGCCAGTGCTCCTTCCCTTCATTCTCAAATTCCAGCTGCTCTGGGAAACACCCCTGACTATTCCGTCTCTTCTTTGTCCCCCAAGTCCCCCCAGTGGTCAGGACTGTTCTGCTTTCCATCAACAGGAATTGTAGGAACCCTCTCTTAAACCTGCCCCCTTCTCCTGCTTCCTGTTGCCAGTGTAGGACCCGCCGTCTCAAACCCAAGCTTAGCACCTCTGCTGCCACAGGTCATCCTCCCTGTGACTTGGCTCATTTTATTTCCCATCCTCATCTATCCCATGGGACCTGAATCCCAGCTCTGGCCTCCATGGACGAGGATCAGTCCTAGGGAGGTTCCCAACTTCCTTGCCTCATTTTGCCCCATCTGAGTTTCCTGGAAAACACCAGAATTGGACTCATTTGACCCCATGCAGAGTTTCCTTGGGGAGCCTTGAGGAGTCTAGTCTAGGTCTCTGCAGATATGGGCCACAATGTTGGGCTGTCTTTCATTCCTCTAAAAGAAAGCGGAATGGAGCCCACGGTAATCAAGACACCCTTGTTCTATCTGATGAGTCCCATGGTCCACCTCAGGGCTGGACTCAACTCAGAAGGGGAAAGAACACAAGTTGCTAAAGAAACAGCCCCTGCCCCTTTCCTGTGGGACCTGCATCATATGGTGGAATGGCAGTGGGCAAAGTTTAGTTTGGTCCTCTACAGTGGCTCAGTCCCTCACTGTTCTGTTCCTCCTGCTCTGGGGCCATGAGCCTGGTCCTTGGGCATAAAATTCCTCATGGTTCTTCCAGAGGCTGGAGCTCTCCCCACTCTGCCAGCCACATGGTTTTCCTCTCCATGGTCTCAGGCTCTCAGTCCGAGATGGTTTGGTATTTCCTGCTTTTCCTTGGCTACCATCTCTGGCATGAGGGCTGTGTCTTCAGAGGGGTAGAGGAAGGGTAGCTTTCACTGTCCTGTCTCCCCATGCCCTCTCCCAGGGGGCCAGGTCTGTTGTCAGGCCTCTGGTCTTTGCTCAGCAATCTCCTTGGACTGCAGCTTGGCTCCCTGGTCAAAGAATACAACTTAGGTGCTCAGGAGCCTGATTAATTCGCATCATCCCCAAAGCTGAGACTTGGTCACTTCCCAAGAACATCAGCCCCTATCTGGGAGGCCCAGTCTGAGTCCTTGGTCCTTAACCCAAGTCCCAAACAGCAGCCTCATCACTTCAGCCTACTCTGGCTGACCAGGCTCTCTATTCTTCCCACCTTGCTGAAGCCTTACCTGTCCTTCAAGGCCTGAGATCTGTGAACTTGTGGTTTTAAATATTTTCATAACTGTATTGAATAGAATTGGTTTCCTTCATAATCCTACATGTTTTACTTTATGCATTTAAAAATGTTACTTTGAGAAGCGCTTCATAGGCTTCACCAGACTGCCAGAGAAATCTAGGATACAACAAGAGGTTAAAAACCTCTACTTTAGAGTGGATCTCAAATACTTCCTCCTCTGGGAAGCCTTCCTTGCTTACCTGAACTCAGGAACGATCCTTCCCCCTCAGGCTCCATGGGACATTTGGCCAGCACCTCTCTGATGTACTTTTCACGTAATGATGTAACCCTATTTATTGTAACTCCAGTTCAAATATCCCTTCTCATAGCAATTGTTTTAGCAATTGTTACCGAACCTTTAATAACAACTAACATTTATAAAGTGCCTACTATGTGCCAGGCACTGTGCTAAGCACTTAACAAATCTTATCTCATTTGATTCTCACAACAACCCTGGCAGGTAATTGCCCATTTTACAGATGAGGAAACTGAGGTAAATAGAGGTTCAAGTGACTTGTCCAGGGTCATACAGCTAGTAAGTGTCTGAGGCAGGTTTTGCACTCAGGTCTTCCTAACTTTAAGCTCAGTGCTCTATCCACTGTACCATTTAGCTGTCTAAGAGAGGAGATAAATTTGGGAACCTACCAGTTAGCCATCATCTTTGAGAGGGTCTCTGTGGGGCACTGAGATGATTGAACCAACTTCTTAGGAGATGTGGAGAATCTGAAGATTCTATTCCCTCACCTGTAAAAAGTACACAAGGGAATGAACCTCTAATTTTACTAATTGAAAAATTAGTTGTCATTTTTGAGAGTCTGCAAAAACACATTTTGGGGAAGCCGAGTTGAATTATTATTCTTCAGAGAGGACATTCAGAGGAGAGTCCCCGAGAGGGCTGAATTGTTGGGGTTCCCAGGAGTCAGGTACTGCAGCCATTGATGAAGATGGACTCTGGGGGTGACCTTTCTCACAGCTCATACGCTGCTGAAATATTTATCTGTGTCTTTGTGTTTTTTTGTTACTGTTAATAAATTACCTGCCCAGAAACACTGCAGTTTGCCTAAGCCTGTGAGAATGTTGTCTGAGATGGAGAGGGGAGAGAGCTTAGGGGAAAAGAGGCTTTTCTGGTTTTTACAAACCACAGCAAAGGCTTGGTGTTCCTGATTAATTAATGAAAGAGATTTTGCATTTTCAGTAATTTATGAGGAATAGTCAGATCATATCCCTTGACTGCTTTTGAACCAAGGGAAAGAATTAATGAGGTAACAGGTCAGGTAGCAGGAGGAGGAAGGGGTGGCCGGGGTTGATAGGTTTGTCCCTGAGAGGCACAGAATCATGCCTGGCAACACACATTCCTAAAGGATGGCTAGTTGAGGGGGGGAGGTCTCTTCCATGCAACCTCATGGAATAGAATAAACATTTATTAAGTACCTACTGAGTGCCAGGCACTGAGTTAAGCACTTTACAAATATCTCCTCTGATCCTCACAACAGCCCTGGGAGGTAGGTGCTGTTATTATCCCCATTTTACAGTTGAGGAGACTGAAGGGGATAAAAAAAGCTAAGTGGCATGCCCAGGGTCACACAGCTAGTAAGTGTCTGAGGCTAGATTTGAACTCAGATCTTCCTGACTTTGGACAGCTAGGGGGCACCACAGTGCATAGAGCTCCAGGCCTGGAGTCAGGAAAACTCATCTTCCTAGATTCCAATCTGGCCCAGATCCTTACTAGCTGTGTGACCCTGGGCGAGTCACTAAACCCCGCTTGCCTTAGCTTCCTCATCTGTAAAATGATCTGGAGAAGGAAATGGCAAACCACTCCAGGATCTTTGCTAAGAAAACCCCAAAGAGGGTCATGGAGAGTTGGACGCAACTGAAAAACGACTGAAAGACAACAGGCGTGTTCCATCAGAAAATATCAACGGCTTCTATGAAAAACACATCAACATAATTATTATGATGTAGAGTTGGGAGAGACCTTAGAAATTGTCTGGTCCGATCATTTTACAGATGAAGAAACTGAGGCCCAGAGATGTTAAACGTCCTGCCTGTACTTGTAAGGACCAGAGCTGGGAGTCTGTGATTTAGGAAGATTGTGTGGTCCAGGGGAAAGAGGGCTGGATTTGGAATAGGGGGTTGTGAATTCAAATCCCGCTTCTAATTTTCACCAAGGTCGAATTGCTTAATCTCCCCAGCGGGCCCCACTTTCCTCACTTGTAAAATGACTTCGAGATCCCTTCCAGTCCCAGATCTGTGACCCGAGGCTTGGTGACTACATCATGTTGCCTCCCAAACAGCCCGTCTCTCTGAAGTCACCAAATGCTTTTCTCACACCAAGCCTGTGAGGTCGATGGTACAAGCATTAGCACCCCTATTTTTATGGGGGAGGAAGCTGAGGTTCAGAGAGGTGTGAATTGCCCAGGAGCGTCCAGGTGGTGAGTGTCCGAGTGGACTGGAACCGGGTCCTGCTGACACCACAGCCAGTCCTCTTCCTACCGCAGCTACATCACTGCCTTCTGAAATGAAGCAAAATGCATCGAGTAAAATCACGGTTATCCTTTCGTTCCTATGGAAACGATACTGTAACCCGGGGAACATGATCAAAGAATCAGATTATGAAAGCTGAGGTTAGCTTCCCCCCAGACTAATGACAGTAGCCGTTATGATGACGACACACTCCCCCTCCTGCTCTGCTGGACTGACCAAGGCAGGGGAGAACGATCCACCGGCCACCAGGTTCTCCTGGAAACCGGGACTCCCGGGCCGCGAGGATGGTTGGGGGAAGATCTGCCTTTGGCCTGCCTAGCAACTATTTTCTGATTGGTCCGAGCATTAAAGGCACCAGGGCCAATCAGAAGGAAAGAGGACGAGTCTGCGGTCGCTGCTGCTAGAGAACTCTTCGGCTGCCTTATGGGGGAACCTGCACAGGGGGGAATTTGAGGCGCCTGAGAATTTCCCCAGGCAGAGAAGAAGAAATTCAGCCGAAACAGCAGCAACATCAAAGGCCCAAACCGGTGGGGACTGAATCCAACCAGGACCAAAGGCCAGACTGATAGGATGAGGCAGACCTAGTAAGATGAAAGTTAAGAGGAATGAATGAAGCTAGAAGGTGCCAGGGGACAGAGCACGGCCTGGAGTCAGGAAGACCTGAGTTCAAGTCGGTCCCAGACACTTACTGGGAAAAAGTCACTTAGCCTGTTTGCCTCGGTTTCCTCAACTGTAAAATGGGGATAATAGAGCTTCCCTCCCTGGGTTGTTGTAAAGGGTCAAATGAGAGAAGCACACCAAAAGTAATTTATAAATGCTACAGATCTCACTCGTCTGGCATTTATAGGAGAGTGTGTGAGTGTGTGTGTATGTGTATGTGTGTATGTGTGTATGTGTGTGGATGGATGTGTGTGTGTGTGTGTGTGTGAGACCCTCCTGGGACTGAGCTTCCTCCTCTGTAAGATGACAGGCTGGATTCTCTAAGGCCATTGGAATGAAGTCCACCAAGTTACTAACTTGGGCATGTCCTTTGGCCCGGTAAGGCCCCTCCCAGGCCTATGCCCTGATAAGCTCAAAGAAGGAGGAAAAGGACCCACTGGTCCATCAATATTTATAGCAGCTCTTTTTTGTGGTGGCAAAGAACTGGAGACTAATTCACACAATGAAGAATAGCTGAGCAAATGCTGTGACGTGAATGTAATGAAACATTATCAGGCTGTCAGAAAGGATGGATGAGAAGGTTTCAGAAAAACCCTAGAAGACTTGGACTGGTGCAGACCAAAGCAAACAGAACCAGGAGAATAATTTATACAGCAACAGCAGCATCGGAAAGATGAACAGCTCAGGAAAACTTAGGCTCTGACTAACTCTAGCCTTGGGGATGGACGAGGAGACACGTGGCCCACCTCCTGAGGTGGCGGATTCAGGGGCAGAATAATATAGGCACACACACATTTAGATGTCTCGGACATGGCTGCTCATGATGCTGGACTGTGAACATTTGTTGTGAGGCTCTTGTTTTCTCATGGGGGCGGGTAGGAAGGAAGAAGAGAAAATAGATTTTTGTTCATTGAAATAAAATAAAAAACGGAATCAAATAAGCAGGCTGGGCCAGATGCTTTGAAAGGTCCTTTCTGTCTTAAGGCCCTCCTATGGCTCTACCTGTCTGAATCTCAGTTTCTTCATTTGTCAGATGTTAAGGTGAAATGAGGTGTCTACTTTGAAAGCTAGAAAACAAGGAGATTAGCAGCAGCTGTGTCCCCCTGAGGCTTGAGGACAGGGCCCTGGGCCTAAGCTCAAGCACTTGGGAGATGAGCAGGGGAGACAGGGCGATGGAGGAAGAGAACCTAGGCTTTACAAGAAGGAAAATCCCTGAGAGATGGATGCCCCAAGGAATCCTGGGGAATCCTAACTTCCCTGGAAAGAGCTGTCTGCAAAATCCATTGCTTCTCATAAGAAAGGATAAGGGCTCTGGAAGGGAGATGTCACCCTCTGAAGAAGTCCTCTGCTTTGTCCTGCTCCTCCTCCCTCTCCTCTTCCTGCTCCTCTTCTTTCTCCCTCTCCTTCCCCTACCTCCTTCAGTTCCTCACCATGGTGCACACCATGGCTCCCCGTTCTTGGGCCTTGGGTTCTTGAAGGCCACATCATGAGACCTCTGGTAGGTCTCACCAAACTGGAATAGATTCACATACAGGCTCCATTGACAGACCGAGCATGGTGCAGTGGGAATCTCCTGCTTTGGGATCAGAGGACAGTGCTCTGCATATACTACTGTATAGTACTCTTGGGCCAGGCCCTCTCCTTCTCAGGGCCTCCAAATTCCTTCAGCTGCAAAGTAAGAGAGTCTGATGACATGATCTTTCAAGTCCCTCCCAGCTCCACATCCTGTGGTCCCTGGAGTGGCCTGGATGGAGGTGGAAACACTCATCACCAGAGGGACAGTACCCAGAGCATTATTGTTTTGGTCAGAGCAACTCTTAAGGCACAGAGGGACTGCAATCTGCAATGGTAGAGGGGGTACCCACACCAGGAAATTATTGGTGTAAAGAGAGTGTACAAATAAAGAGGCCCCAAAGCTGAAACCATGGTTGAAACAGACTCCTGGTCTTTGAGATAAGAGGAGAGATAAGATAATTTTATTTCCTTCCTCCATTGCAGGGATTCTGATTGGCCTGTGCTGTCCACTAGCTCCCAGCTGCTCTGCAGGCCCCATTGACAGCGGAATAAGGCAGCCCTGTCCACAGACACGTGAGCCTGGAATGCAGGGCAAGCTTCCAGAGCCCAAGACAGAAGAAGACAGAGCATGGCTCCAGTTGGGAAGCTGATCCGAGTTGTGGAGGTCAGAGCTGGATGGTGAGAGCCAGTGGAGACAGGCTTTGATCCTTTGGGTCTCACAAGGCTGAAGCAGCTCATGTCATATCAAAGACCTCAAAGTAAAGGCAATTGGAGAGGCTGGGGCCTGGAGCCAAATAGAGTCAGAAGCTAAAATGAAATTAAATTTTGTGTATGTGTGTGTGTGTGTGTGTGTGTGTGTATGTGTGTGCGTGTGTGTGTTTGTGCAGGAGCAATAAAAGCTAAAAGGCTCTTCCTTTTCTTCCACAATACTCATTTATTCCCAGAAACATCTTTTTCATTGCCAGCACTTAAAACCCTCCCACCTGAATCACCACCTACCCCCAAGTCTGCCCTTCCTCCCAGCTGCCCTCTTCCCATCATCCTTCCCAGGCTCCCAATCTCATCATCTTCAACTCTGCCCTGTCCCTCACTGCCCACATCTAATGGGCTACCTGGTTCTGTTTTTGTATCTCAACAATATATTTCATGGCCATCCCTTCTTTCCTTTCTCATTACTTCCACCCTCATTCAGGCCCTCAAAATGCCTCACCTGGACTATCGTGACAGCCTCCTAACTATCTGGTCTCCATTTTCTCTTTTCTCTACTTCATCTTTCACAAGCTGTAAAAAAGTAATCTTCCTAATGCAGAGTTCTGACCAGTCACTTCTCTACTCAACACCCCTCCATGGCTCCCCATTGCCAACTCCAAAAAACCGGGATTATCGGTTCTTGGCATTAAAGGCCTCCATGTCCATAGTGTCCATATGTCCATAATCCCAGCCTAACTTTCTAGTCATATCTCCTATTGTTCCTCTTCAAGTACAATCTCTCACTCAGGGCCAGAGTGAGCTCTGGGGTGGTGCTAACCTGTCTGAGAATTGGAGGTCACACCCCACAGCTCCCCCAACCACTGCCTTGGTCATCAAGGCTGACCCAGGGACTTGACCTTTGCCCTTCTGCTCTCCCATAACCCACTTCTCATTCCTACTTTTCACCTCTTATTCAGGGATTTATAATGACCATTGTTTCAGGAAAGGGCATGATGGTTTTCTACCTGGTGATTCTGAGGCCGTGAGCTACCTAGGCTGAAGCTCCCCATGCCCTTGTACTCACCTGTATCAGCCTCCTCCCTGTGAGTTTGCTCTCACTTTACCCTCCTCTTCCAATGTGCGCTCTGGATTTCTCATTCTGTTAGTAACAAATTACTCTCTGCCCTCCTCCTGGAAATTACTGCCTGGGGGCAGCTAGGTGGCACAGTGGATAGAGCCCTGGCCCTGGAGTCAGGAGGACCTGAGTTCAAATCTGACCCCAGATACACAATACTTACTAGCTGTGTGACCCTAGGCAAGTCACTTAACCCGGATTGCCTCACCAAAAAAAGAAAGAAACAAACAAACAAAAAAGAAATTACAGCCTATATATTTTGTATTTAATTTTCTATGTCACATTGTTTCATCCCATTAGAATGTAAACTCCTTGAAGGGAGAGACTGTTACATTTTTGTCTCTCCACTATGGACACAAGTGCTCAGCATGCAGTAGGTGCTAAATAAATGTTGAATTAAATTGAATCTACTGTATGCGCCAGCCAAATGGACCACTCACTGCTCCCTCTCCCAAATGATTTTAAGGCACAGCTTCTGTCTTTAAGCGCCCACAAACTAGATGTGGAGCAAAGGTGATAACACAAAGTTATTTGGTAAGTCATGTCTCCGGACAGGATGCCCTTGATTATCCTCCTGGGCTCAGACAACGAGGGCAGAATGCTGGGGTGGGGGGAGCACTTGGAAAAGGAAGCTGGAGGAAACCTGGAAAAATGAACCTTGGTCTGGTTCTCACTCTCTGCTCCCTGGAAGTCTCACTAGACCAGAAGACTCGCTCTGGAGGTTTTAACCCTGGCTTCTCCAGAACTTGTGCCCTAGGTCTTCATGGTCCTGATCAGAGGCTGCCTCACCCAGCCCACTATTGCAGGCATATTCCAATCATGCTCCCCTCTAACCCCTACCCCTCAGCCATCGTCTTTCTGCCCGCTTTCCTTGCTATTTCCTTCCTTCCAGTTCTGGAAATAGGATCAAATCAATTGGTCCTAGATAGGAAGAAAAGAAAGGAAGGAAATAAGCACTGATTAAGCACCTACTATGTGTCAGGCAAGCTTCACAAATATGATCTCATTGGATCCTTGTAATAACCTTGGGAGGTAGGGGCTGTTATTGTTCCCATTTTACAGTTGAGGAAACCGAGGGAGACAGAGATTAAATGATTTGCCCAGAGTCACACACCAAATAAGTGTCTGAGGCTGGATTTGAGCTCAGGTCTTCCTGGCTATAGGTTCAGGGTTCTATCCTCTGTAGTACCTCTCTGCAACCTAGATTGACCAGATGTGTCAATCTCTTTTCTTATGGCCCCACTGTAACTTTGCAGAAAAAAGTGCCCTTCATGATTATTCCTTTTCTATGGGTGTTGTTTTCCCCATTGTGACATTTATGAGATTTTAGGAAAATAGATTTAGAGCTGGAAGAGATCATCTAACCCAGCTATCACATTTTATAGATGAGGAAAGTGAGACCCAGACAAGTTAAGTGACTTGTCTAAGGCCATACAAGTAGCTTCAGTTAGAGCTGAATGTAAGCTCCTTGAGGGCAGGGATTGTCTTTGCTTTTGTATTGGTATCCACAACATTTAGCACAGTGCTCAGAACATAGTAAGGACTTAACAAATGCTTCCTCCCTCCCTCCCTTCCTCCCTTCCTCCCTCCTTCCTTCCTTCCTTCCTTCCTTCCTTCCTTCCTTCCTTCCTTCCTTCCTTCCTTCCTTCCTTCCTTCCTCCTTCCCTCCCTACTTCTCTCTCTCTCTGTCTCTGTCTCTGTCTAAATCTTTGTCTCTGTCTCTCCTTCCCTCCCTCTCTTTCATTCATTCATTATTCATTCATTCATTCATTCATTCATTCATTCATTCATTCTGTTTGGCCTCAAAGGGCAGAACTAGTAGCAATGGTTGAAGTCATGGAGACTCAGATTTCAGCTGATACAAGGAAGAAAGTTTTCAAATAATTCCAATAGTGAAATAGGAGAAACCAGGTTCCTGAGCACTGGAACTTTTCAAGGGAAGGTTGAATGGTCACTTGCTGGGAGTATTGTAAAGGGTTATCATATATTATTATATTATATTAGATAGTAATGTGATGTATATTAATATATCCTATATGATTGTAGGGGGTTAGTTTAGTTCTCAGCAGGACCAGATGGCCTCTGAGACCTCAATTCTGAGATATGATTCAATTAAATTGGACAAGTATTTATTTATTCATTTGTTTGTTTTGGGAGGCAATGAGGTTAAGTGACTTGCCCAGGGTCACACAGCTGCTATGTGTCTGAGGCTGAATTTGAACTCAGGTCTTCCTGACTCCATGGGCTGGTGCTTCATGGACCATACCACATGCTGCCCCACAAGTATTTATCAAACATCTGATACAGGTAAGGTACTACAAGTTGGCACTTAGGTAGCATAATAGACAGTGCTAGACTTGGAGTCAGGAAAAACTCAGAAATATTCCTTCTCTAGTCATAGACAAAAGTTTCAGAAATATACGGAGCTGTGTGACCTTGATTAAGTCCTAAACCCTTGCTCCCAATCTGTAAAATGGGGATGATAATAATCGAGCCCCTAATAGGGTTGTTTTGAGGATCAAATGAGATAACATTCTAAAGTACCTCACAAACCTTGAAGTATTAAGTCACTGCTGCTACTGCTGCTGCTATTGTACAAAGGTGTGGCAGTGGGAAAGCTTGAAGCCTATTTGGAAGACAGTGAGGGAGCCAGTCCAGGTGAAACAGGGGTTCATGAAGGGAAGTGGTTGGTAGAGCTGGAACAAGATACTTTGTTTCCCTAGGCCAGATTTGAAGATTACAGCCCCAGTGTGTTACTGTACCCCTAGAGGCTTTGAGCCTTCACTGTGTCCCATACACCTTGATTTACGAATAGCCATGAGCCATGGCATGCAAGATTTTCTGGTGTTAATGCATGTGTATTTGTAAATTAATAATAATTATAAGATTAACAAGGATCCTGCTTTGAGCTCTTCTGGTGAACTGCAATTGTAGGCAGCTACCCACTTTACCCATTCTTTGTTGTACCTCTGATAGTTGAAAATAAGTTTGGAGAGAGAAGTCAGGGCCAGATTGGGGAGGGGCTTGAACATGGAGTTTGGATTTTATCCTGTAAGCAATGAGGAGCCAGTGAAGGGGTTTTTTTGGGGGGGGGCATGGGAGTGGAAATATTGTTTTTGGAAAGTTAACCTGGTAAGTATGCAAAATAGATTATGTGGTACGATGGAAAGAGTATGGAAACTGAGACTTGGCATTGAGGAGGTGGGTCCATCTCTTTGGGACCTTGGACCAGTTCTTTAGAACTTTTGACTTCACGTTCACTGTCTTTAAAGAAATGATAGAGTTGGACAACATGGCCTCTATGGTCCCTTCCAGCTCTAAAACTTGTGCTCCGAGTGGGTGAGAGATTAGATCTGAGGAAGGGAAGGAAGGCTCAAGAAAGCTCTTACACCAAGCCAAGAGACAGGTGATGATGAAGTAGACGAGGGTGAAGGCAGGAGAAATAATAATAAGTGATGTTCAAGTGGAACTGTAAGGTTTTATGTTTTACGATCCCGAAGGTCATAGGCAGCCACTTGTGTTTACTGGATGGAGGGGAGGGGAGGTGACACGGTCAGATCTGTGCTTCACAAAGATCAGTTTGGCAGCTGAGCAGAGGATGGATTGGAGAAAGGAGAGGCAGGAGGCAGGAACACCCACCAGGGAGGCCTTAGCAAGAGTCCAGTATTATAGTAGCCCAGTTTTTATTATTATTATTATTAATTATTCTCATTTTAAAGATGAGAAAAAGTGACTTGACCATAGTCACAAACTTAGTGAATGTCAGAAGCAAAATCTGAACCCAAGTCTTCTTGTCTATAAGTCAGTATTCTTTCTATTATGCTACACCAACTGTCTATGGAAGAATGGAAAGGAAGGGGTGGATGGGATTGACAAGATTTGGTGACCAATTGGATAACGGGGAATGGAAAAGAGGGAGGAATCAAAGATTCCCATTCCGGCAGCTAATGCTTACTCTCCTCCATTAAGGTTACCTTGTAACATCGTATTTTGTATAGAACCCATGTTGTCGCCCCTTTTAGAAGCTGAGCCTCTAGAGGGCAGGGACTGTTTTACTTTTGTCTTTGCATTTCCAGCACCTAGCACCTACTAGATGCTTCATAGAAACCTGCTGATTGACTGAAAGATGACAGAAGTTTCAAGTCTGAGAGAATGGAAGATTGATAGCACAAATTATAGAAACAGAGAAGTCTGGAAGGGAACTAGTTTGGGAAGGGGTGGGATGTTGGTGAGGAGTGAAGAAGAACTTCTGTCTCAGAAATATTCCCAAATAATTGGGAAGGCTAGTGAAGGGTCACTGGGGTTTTTAGTGGGAAGAACATGGGACTCTGTCATCAATTCTTTTTCCTTCCTTCCCCTTTCCTTGGGCAATCTCACCCAATGGCTCAACCATCACCATCAGAGCAAAAGCAAAGGCTTGGGAGCAGAAAGCTTTGGGTTTCAGGCTAAGCCTTGCCAAGTAAAAGTTGTGATACTTTGGCAAGTTATTTCATCTCTAAGTATCAGTTGTCCCACTGTGGAATGGGAAGAGTAAACACTTCTTGCCCCAGAAGCTTGTGAGGAAAGTGCTTTGGAGACTAAGGTCTATCTCATTAGAAGCTAGAATTATTTCAAGGAGGGTAGGGGAGGGGTATAGCACAATGTAGTGGAAAGAGTCTTGGATTTAAAGTCAGAGGACCTGCATTTGCTAACTAGTGACACCTTGGATGTCACTTCATCTCTAAACCTCATTTCCTCCATCCATTAACTAGGGATAATCATATTTATCAATTAATCAATAAACATTTATTAGACTCCTACTATTTGCCAGGCACTGTGCTAAGTGCTGGGGATACAAAAAGAGGCAAAAAGCAGTCCTGTCTTCAAGGAGCTCACAGTCTCATGGGGGAGACAATGTGCAAATATGTTCTTTACCTTATGGGCAGATCGTGGTAGAATAGAATGAGAGTAAGTCAAATATTTTGCCCTTTTGTACTCAGCACAATACCTTGCGTGAGGCAGACACTCAATATATGTCTGTTGAATGGATGACAAATAGAAATAGCTTGTATTTACATAGTATTTTCCTGACACTACATTATTACACTGTATCATCACAATACCTCTGAGGGGTAGGTATTGTTTTCATCTGTCTTATGCAAGACACCCAGGAAAGTGAGGAACAGAGATGAGACGGTGATTTTTCACAATTAATCAATGAACATTTACTAAGTGCCTCCCAAGTGCCAGGCACTGTGCCAAGCCCAAGATCCTATGGTAGGTGAGTCACGGAGCTGGGATGGCTTCGAATTCAGATCTTCTGACACACGTCAGTGTTTTGTCCATCGCCCCAGAACTGCCTGCAGATGGACAGCCAGTAGCCTCTCAATGGACAGACAGGACTTGAACCCAGAACCCTGATTCAAAGGCGGTACACTATCTGAGAAAAGAAGGCAGGGAAGGCCAGGCAGCTCACATCTTCTCTGGGGTGTGCTCATTTTGTGGAATCTGGTCCTGGCAGCTTCAGTTTTGTACCCTCCTATGGAAAATACAAGAGTGTTTTCAGTGTTAGCAGCGATTGCCTGGAGCAGCTCTTAATGACAATTTCTGAACTGTCAGCTGAGAGTCCCAGCTCATTGGGCAGCAAGGCGGTTTCTTCCACATGCATAGCTACCACTCTAGCATGTAGTGAAGGCTTATTTGAAAGGAGGTGTAATTTGCTTGGCCTCTGAAGAAAGGCAGAAGGGATTGTGAACCTTTGAAAGTAGATTCAGATGAGCTTCCCTGGGTTCTCAAAGGGCTACCTCACACCCACTAATTCCAGGTATGAAATTAATAGACTCTAGGTGGCTGAGGTTAAAAGCAGTCACTCTGCTGAAGCTGTGTCAGACTTCATGGGAATGGGAGAGTGCCTGGCCTCCAGCCCGAATCAAATGTCAACGACCAATCATGGCGGGGGCAGCAGACAGGCAAAGAGGAAAATGACTCTCTCCCAGGCAGGCATGTAACGAGCAGCTCAATGAAATTCACAGGAACTTGTCCTTCACTGAATAGGGACCAGATTCTGAGGCTCCAGGGAGGGCCTGGATAGGATTTCTCTCTCCTGCCTCACTAAGAGCAGAAGGACAAAGGGACTCTCGAGTTACCCCAGCAGCCCAGCCCCTGAGGAGAGCCTGGAGCTGCTTTCGGCTTGTTGCCTCTCACCTGGGCAGCCCTGAATTGGAGCCTACTCTTATTTCAGGGATGGAACCTCCTGGTGCCACTGGATACGAGGCAGGCTGCTGAGCAACTGGGAGGCATGTAGTGGAAAGCACATTGGTCCTGGAGTCAGATTGGGGTTCAAATCCAGATTTTGCCACTCTCAAACTGTGACTGTGGGCAAGTCACATACCCCTCCTTTAGCCTTAGTCTCCTCATCTGAAAAATGGGGACAATAATATTTTCACTAATGGTAGGGTTGTTATGAGGAAAGAACTTTGTAAAGCTTCGTAGTTGTTCAGCTGTTTCTGCAGTGTCCAACTCTTTGTGACCCCATCTGGGGCTTTCTTGGCAGAGATACTGGAGTGGTTTGCCGTTTCTTTCTCCAGCTCATTTTACAGATGAGGAAATGAGGCAATCAGGGTTAAGTGACTTGCCCAGGGTCACATAGCTAGTAAGTGTTTGAGGATGGATTTGAACTCAGGGAGATGAATCTTCCTCATTCCAAGCCCAGCACTCTATCCACTGCACCACCTAGCCTATAGATTGTGTGCTGTCATCACTAACAACTGACCAGTCTTCCCACAGGTAACAATGGCCCTGGATTTGGTGTCAGGTGAATCCTGGCTCTGCCACTTACTAGTTATAAGACTTTGGGCAGGTCACTTTCTTTTCTTTGGATTCTGCCTCTGTCAAATGAGAGGTAGGAACTGAATAATCTCTAATAATATAAGGATATATACACATACTATGTATATATATAGGTATATAATGTCATATATACACTATATTACATAACATGTTACATATGATATATGGTGTATATATATTATATATACTATAATGGAAAGTACACTGTAATGTACCATCATATGCACTACAGTATATATCATCTATTATGTAACAGATACACATATATATTCATATACACACACATATATGTGTATATGTGTGTGTGTGTGTATGTATATCCTTTCTGGCTCTAAATTCTGTGCTTATTCACAGCTAGCTATCTGCTCTAATTTTGCAAGAGACAGTTTGATTTCCCAGTGGATAAAGTACTGGGTCTGGTCAGAAAGACACCAGTTAGAATGTACTTCAGACACTGGGTAGCTGTGTGACCCTGGGGAATCACTTAACCTCTGCCTCAGTTTCCTCAACCATGAAAAGGAGAAACAAATGGTACCTGCTGTCCAAGGTTGTAAGGACAAAATGCCCTTTATAAATGCCTTGCCAGTCCCAAAGCGCTATATAAATGCTATTATTATTATTATTGAGACGTAAAGACCATCATAATTCAGGGGTTCTGAAGTATCTTCCCTCTCAATGACCCTTCCCATGACTGAAACCCTAACAGTCACAGCCAATCAGCTGGCCAGCATTTCTGCATCATCCCCAAGTCAGTCGTTTGGACCAATAAACTGTTGGATTGTTGACTCAGTTCTCACTAGGCTCAATTTCTGCTGGGTCTCAACCCTCAAATTGCCTACTTCTCTCTTTAGCGGCCTGGCTTATCTTCCCTGAACAGCCAGCTTGCAATTGCCAATAGCTAAGAAGGGAAAGCTCAGTCCCCCTAGCAAACAACACCAGGGTTGTTATGGTTTCTACCACCCCAAGATGGCTTATTTGCAGATCCATTGTTATAATGATAAAAACAAAGGCCTCCCACCCTTCTAACCCATAGTGTGAATATCACAGCCCCCAAAGTGGTCCCAGGTTGGAGTCATGGAGAGCACTGATTTATGTTTTGGCTTGCCTCTCTCTGAAAAGCTCTAACCAAGCCAACGAGCATTTAGGTAACTACTGTGTGTTGGTCACTGTGCAAAGGGCTTGGGATATTAAAAAAAAAAGCCATGACAGATATGGCCAATGATAGCAACAAGATTTCTCATGAAATTGCTGGAACACTAGTTCTTTACTTAGGGAAAACAGAGCTTGCCAACGATAGGGTGATTGTCAATGAAGAGCAGAGCTAAAAAGGCAGATCCTGCTGCAGTCTTGCTGTCATGTGGAACTGCAGGTGGCTCTAAATGCATGTACTTTTATTCATTCTGCACAAATGGATTTACATCTGTAGGTACTGTCAGCAACCGTTGAATCTTTTCTCCTGAGCTCAGCTCTGTTATATCTGTCACTGACGCTAGCGTGGTACAGTGGAATGAACCCCGAGTTCTTAATAATAGCTAATATTTATATAGTGACTACTTTGTGCCAGGCACTGTGCTAAGTGCTTTACAGTCATCATCTCATCTGGTCCTCGCAGTCAGATTTGGTTCTGACCACTGGCTCTGTTACTTACTAGCTTAGGCAGCTCTTGCCTGTATTGTGACTCAGTTTCCTCACCCGTAATATAAGGGGCTGGACTGACATCATCTACAGTCCTGTTCTGTATCCTATGATCACATGCAGTGAATCTACAGAAATCAAACAGGACCTTGGGCACAGCGTTGTAGCAAGAGGTGAGGGAGCTGAGAAATCAAAGAATTCAACCTTCTGATTTGAGAAGGAACCAAGGCCCAGAGGGGAAAGGACATATTCAAGGCCACACAGCTTTGAGGTGGATGAGCCTGGAGTTTGACCCTGCATTGAATTCAGTGGGTGATGAAGGCCAGGGAGCACTTATGCCCTCTCACTCCGATGCTGACACTCTTATTTGATCTGGCTGGTTCAACCCTGCTAGAGAAGGCCTGAACTTAGGCAAGCTGGCCACCAGAGGGCACTAGCAGCACATTAAAAAAAAACAAACTTCAGCACCAAGGAGAGTTGAAAAGAATTCTATCACACACAAAGCCTGCTATTAATTCGCTGTAATTTCTCTTTCTAGTACTGGGACTTAAGGGCTAAGGAGGGGATGAAGAGAAAATGCAAGACTTAGTATGGAGATGAAGGTCTTTCACCCTTAGAAAAACAGAATCCTAGCATGTCAGAGCTAGAAAGGATGTCAGAGATTGGTGTGGAATAGTGGAGGGCCCCAAGTTCAAATCCAGTTTCTGACTCTGCTCCCCTCCTTGGGCCTGAATCGTCATCCAGAAAATGAGGGCCTCTGGTCCCTTCCAGGTCTCCATGTGTGATCCTATGTTCATCCTGTCCAACCTCCTTCACTGGGCAGAGGGGGAAACTGAGGCTCGGAGAGGTGCAAAAACTCTTCTCTCCTTGAGAGCAGGGGATTTTTTTTTTTGGTATCCCCAGTGCTTACAGAGTGCCTGACACTTGGTGCTTAATAAATGCTAGCTAATGGATTGATTTTCTTAGTCTAGGATTCTAGATCTGCCACTTACTAATTGTGTGAGCCTGGACAGGATACTCCCCCTCTAATTCATCTGTAAGAGGGACTGGATTCAACAACCTCTGAATCGTGTCCAGCTGTAATAGTCTACGACCTCTCCTAGCTTTGACATGTTATGAGCCTGGGCAGAGAATTCTGTAAGGCGGCAACGGACTGAATATAGGATAGCCATCCTTTGGTGTCAGAGTGAATGTCTTTGAAAATTTTTTTTCGTTCTGAGAAGGAAAGGCCAGGTTTCCCTGGGTGGCCCAGAAGAAACCAGCTCTCTGCCATCCAGACACCCTGGAAATTAATGAAGATCCTTCAGCCAGCTTGATGTATCTTTGGGGAACAATCCTTTCTGCAGACCAGCCACCCCCTCCCCAGCGTGGAAGCGTGAAAGAGAAGGAAATCTTGGCAAGGATAACAACTCCACACCTGGTTTCAGTGTAATAAAACGAGTTTATTTACACAGTAACATGAATGCCACAGCGTCCACAGCAAAGTACCACAGCAAACCAGAGCATAGAAGTGCCCCCCAATGACAGAGGGAGGTTTAATTTATATATTTATACATCTATAAAATGGGTGACCAGAGAGATGAAGCTTCAGATAAAGCAAATGAGACAAGCTTTCCAAACAGAAAGCTTCCACAGAGTGAGGGGCAGGCTTGGAAGAGTCACCAGAAAGAAAATTCCAAGGACAAAACCCACAGAGAGCCAAAGAGTCTCTTTTATCAAGTGGTCTTAGGGCCCTGATGCCCTGTGTGGCAACAACAGAGAATCCTAACCCAGCACTCTCAGAGATAGAACCTTCTGAAACTGGCAAGGTAGGGGATACTTACTCATGTTTGAATAAGCGGTGTGAGTTGTCCTGTCAAAGAGTCTACCCTGAAATCTTTGGGTAGGTCAACATTCAAGCATATATGCTGTGTGTGGGTACACATGCACTCCAACCCTCCCCTCTCCTCCCCTCACACACACATACATATACACACACACAAGAAGGGCAAAGTGGATTTTCTGAAATACAATAAAGTTCATAGTAATATATATCTATATATATCTCTATATATTTCTTCTATGTAAAAAAATTTCCAACATCCTCTGAATCCCTGAAACCACCTTGGATTAAAAAAATACAGAGGGTGGGATGGATGTAAAGAGGCTGGCCCATAGCATGGAGGCTGTCCTCAGCGGTGCAGTGCCCAGAAGTGGGAAGGCTGAGAGCATTGCAGGCAGCTCAGATGGAGAACACTTCCTCAGTGCTGTAGCAGCAAACTGGGTTTAATTTCGAACAGGCCTGGGCAAGAGGGTGAGACAGCTGGCGAGCCCCTTTCTCCTTCTGGGCACTTAGTAACTATTACATGATGGTAATGATGAGTGGTAAACACCTCTGCGGGAAGGTTTATAAAAACATTCACAATCCACTAAAGAAATCTCCCAAGAATTCTTTAAAACACCACCTACTGAAACCATCATTAAAAAGAAAAAAAAATCCTTCAAATACAGTGTCAAAGAGACGGGCTGTTTCTTCACAAGCTTAGCCCTGTGGAATAGCTCCTGACTGCCCCTTCCTGGAGAAGTGAGAAGGGGAGAAGTCAGGTTCCTTGGAACCTTACATTCAGCCCAGTCTGGGTTTTTTTTTTTTGGGGGGGGAGGAAGGGTGGTGGTGGTTTTTCTTCTCTTTCTTTCCTAACACATGACTTTGCTATTTAAAAAAAAAAAAGAAAGAAAAAATCTTTTCTAGGGGTGGAGGTGGAAAGTCTGTCTATTCCCCTCCGCTGGCATTAGCTTAGGCAAAAACTTTGCCTTAGCATCAGGGTGAACGGGCTTCACGTCTTTGGTATCTTCTCTCCCTAAGGCGTCAGCCATGCCGGCCCCTCCCTGCTAGCCCCTTTGGGTTCTGGGGCCCGCCCACATTCCCTGGGGGCTGCTGAGGGCAGCCAGCTGGATTTCAGTGCACAGTTAAGAGCAGCGATTTGAATTCAAGGCTGCTGATCACTTGGGGATTTGAAGAGTATTCACTGGAATGAGGTAAAATGAACAGCCTGGATAGGGAGAAAGTGGAACAATTAATTAGTCCTTACGCTGAGCCTGCTTCCTGGAGCCGGGGCAGCAGAGTTTCAGGAGGCTCTGGGTTCCAATTCCGACTTGGACACTTTCTAACACCTTATACTTATAAAGCCCACCCTTTTCAATCCCCTGTCCTGTGGGACCCTGGCAAAAAACCTCAGCTCTGTAAGTCTCAGTTTCTCCCTCTGTAAAGGTACAGGTAGCAACTATCCATTAGCAAGGAGAATGAAGAAGAAAGGGATGGAAGGAATGCCTCTCCTTCCACCCAGGCTTTTAGGATCCTTTCAAATGCCAAGGCGTCAAACCCATCACATTTCTTGTGGTTGTGTCTATATTTTACAGATCGTTTGCTCGGCCTGAGCAGAATGTCAGCTCTGACAGGGAGGCGGAGGGAGAATGAAGGTTTCTTTAAGTCCTGTTGCAAATGACTTCCCAGCATCACGTGACGTATGGCTTAGGTCTGGGAAGCCTGCTGCTGCCCTGCTCACTGTTTGACCCAAAAGCCCTTTGGAAGTTCTTTAGAGCCAGGGATTTCCAAACAGATTCTTGCAAACTGAACTCTGAGAGATCTCTTGTCATATCTCCAACACAGGTCTCCGAGCTTACACTACCAAGGCTGCCAACTCATGTGAGGTGTGGAAGCAAAGATGGATTCACCTCACTCCTTCTGAATTGAAATTTATTTTCCCAAACTCTAAATAACGTGTTTGATGCTCAGCTGGAGAACTCTGGGGCCCTGGGGTTCCTCCACACCTACCAGCTTCATATTCTGAAGCCACGGCCCCAGACACAGTGCCAGAGAACTCAGCTCAGGGGCCTGGTGGAGCTCCTTCCTGATGACCTTATCTATGGTCGGCTTCCACAGATTTCTATTTCTCCTTTTCCTACCAGATCTACCATTATTGCTCTAGGGCCCAAGTTAGCACCTGCCTGAAAGGCTGCCTTCCTCCCACCAAATGCTTAAGGCTTCTCAGGATTTTGGTACACTTTCCAGTAATTCTCTTTCAAGAGTAGATTTTAATTCTAACAAGGCACTCATTCCCGTCCCTGGCCAGGCAGCTCCAGCCCTGGACCTGCTCTCCTGCTGACCCAAATGGGCCAGAGATCTGGCTTTCTTTCTCTAGCTTTATGAAAATGCTCGCTTTCAATGGTGTCCAAAAGGCTGCTTGATTTTTCAATTCTCTTGATATAGATGGAAGTGTCTGGAACAGAGTTAAAGTATTCCAATGGAAAACAAAAAAAGAAATCTCTATTTCCAATCAATACTGTCGACTGCCAACTGTAGTCATTACTTCAGAAAACTGAGAGGGCTTTGGTGCTCATACCCGACGTGGCCAAGAGCAGGCTCTGCGTTCCAGGTGGAGGAGGAGTTCAAGGTGCTCACTGCAGCTCAGGCGCGTTTAAGATATTCGCCACAATCCTGAAGACTGAAGACTTCATTCTGGAGTGACATTCTTGGACGATCACTGGATGTGGCTATTTGTAAGGAATCATCCCTTTCTTCCCCTCCCAAGGCACTGCCCCGAGCAAATCATCTCTGGGGAGTCTCAGGCCCTGCCTGGCCTGTCTGCATTCACCCCTCGAAAGAGTAGCCATCTCCCCCCACCCCGAAAAAGCAAAAGCAAAACCAACCAACAAACACAACAGGCGATCATCGCATCAGATGAGAGCAGGTGCTAAGTATTCCCAGTGCTACTACACCACAGGAGACGGGCAGAGAGAGGTGTCCATGCTGGAGAGATCGACAGATAGGGTATCAGGGATCTGGGATCTCATCACCACATGATCCCTTCCCCCATGGAGGCCCCAGCCTTGGGGCACCTTGGCCCAGGCTCTCTGGGGCCACAAAGATCTACCGCTGGTGGCCGACCTTCTGGTGATGAGATGCTTGATTCTACGACAGAGTTAGAATGAATGACCAGAATCTGAGTCATCACACACACAAACAGAAAGGAAATGGGAAAGCTGAGGGTCAAAGAAGGGTCAGGGACCAGGTGCACTAAACATGAAACTCTACAAAATATGCCCTGCGCAAGTCGCCCAAACCAGTGACGCCTGGAATGGGTGTCTCAATAGCGCCAAGGGCCAGGTGGCCAGAGGACGTGCCTGCTGGAATGGCCTGGGGCCACGGGCCTGTAAATAAACAAGCTGAAGCTCGTGGAGGGGAGTAGGAGGATGGCAAGCGGCCTTTGGGGAGCACGGGTGCGCCAGGGCCAATGTGCCCCAACTTACAGCTCTAACCTCTGGGGCAGCGCTGGGGCTGGAACGGCCGGCCCACAATGGCCAGGCTGATGCCCCCTGCCCCCAACAGGGGCTTTCTAGGGGAGATGACTGACACACACCAGAAGGAAGCACACCTTCAACCAACTCCCTTTAACGTCTTTTTTGCAAAAAAAAAAAAAAAAGTAACATTGTAACAAAATACATTCTCCTTCTCCTTTCCTGATCACTCGCAGACACCAGTGAATCAAAGGAAAGGCTTAAAAAAATCACCAAAGTTCAGAAATATTTCCAAGGCCGCTAATGTGCTATATAATACTGCACAATCAATCTGGGCCCCCATGAACCAAGGGCTCGGCCCGTGGGGCCCCGTCCCCGGATGTTGGGAGCCCCAAGGCCGCTTAGCATCGCCCGTCTCTGGTCCCAGCATGCACACATGGTCAAAGTGGCTAATTTGTTTTCAAGGCTGAAGTAAACGGATTACTCACAGTTTTGAACGAAATAAACATACAAACATCCACACATATGTAAAAAGCACTCCTATCTGAAGCTCATTTATGTGCCAGGAGAGGAAGGGCAGGGATTCCTTAGGGCTTGCTTCAGGTGAAGTTGCAACGTAAACACTGTAATACACAGCTTAAAAAATACATACAAGAATTGCACATCTATCCATCAGAGAGAAGCCCGAGGCTCGCAAAGAAGGCCACTGGCTTGGTGGCAGCCGCCTCGGCCCGATCCAAGACGCTCCCAGCACCAGGCCTTCTGAGCAACTTCAGACATGATTTGGAACCTAGTAATACTGCGTATGGGGCCTCGTGTCTGGGGAGGAAGCTCTGATGGAGAAGAGGCCAATACTGGGGGGAGAAGGTCACAGAGCAGCCCCCCTCCCTCCTCTGCCTGGCTGGCACACCTTGAGGGTCACCGACTCCCCTCCCTCTAAATACATCTCGGAGTTCAGCTGACAGCTGCTCTGCCGGGGAGCGCGGTCTGGGGCTGCCAGGAGAAGGGAGCTAGCCAATTACTGCCAGAGGAAGAAACTGTGATCAGGGCTGACAGCTCTGACGCTCATTAAAAACAGCACTTGTGACTCAGTTCCCCCTCCCAGCCTGGAGGAGCACAGGGCAGCCCATCCCGGGGAGGCCACCGTGGCACCTGCCAGAAAAACAGAAAAATCCACTTTTCTACGGAGGGGCCGCGAGAGGCTGATGACCTTTTACCCTTTTAGATGGGGGAAGGGGCTGCCGACGGTGACGGGAGGGTGGGGGCTCTGCTTGCCCTCTGCATAGGACATATGCTTGGGAGCAGTGAAGGAAGAATGGGTCTGCAGTCTTGGCCCTTGCCAGCCCCTGGGGTGAGGCTTACGTGGCTGGGCCCCACCCCACCATCTGCCGTATACCATGTGGCCCTCCGTAAGGCTATCATGAGGGTGAGGATCACAGCTCTACATGCCTAGGATAGCAAACAGATATTTCAACAAGAAAAAGAAAGATCACCTATTCGGACAGCCTACTGTTGATAATGGAGATCAGCTAACTTTGTATATTGCTATAAAATATTACATGCTGCAAAGTCAGTCAGGGACTGTCCAGAACTGTGGGGGAATTTAAACATAGCTCATTGTATTCATACCCAAGGAAACTGTTCCTTCAGGGATGGTTTTCTTCCTTTCATTCGTCTATATATTAAAGAAACATTAGGCTGGGAGATATTCAAGTGGAAGACAACTGCATATCCTTGCAGACTAATTTCTAGAAAATTTAAGACCGACTCTGTTCCCCACCGTACTGAGGGCTAGAGGTGACCTTGCCAAATGGACCTCCTCTGCTCCGGGATGGGAACAAACAGCCAGACTTCCTTTCCTTTCCTTTCCTTGGCTGTGCTGTGGGTAAGCCACTTTCTCAGGGAAGGCGGAACAGGGATGGGTGCAGGGAGGACCAGGGGTCGCTGATGAGAACCAAAATCCCACACACCCTAGCGGTGTTGAAGGATGCTCACGATGCACCCGAGCGAGTCTGTGGTGGCAAAGGCCAGATACTGAGCACAGAGCCAGTCTTCCAGGCTGACCCCGCTCTCTCTGTCTAAAGACTTCTCTGCAAACTTGATCATGAGCAGGGTCCTCTTGATGTCCAGCCAGTTCTGGAGGACAGCGGCTCTCTGGCTGGGGCTGGCCAGGCTGGGGAGAGTCTGGAACAGGTCCTCTCGGGGTCCCCAGAGAAGACACTGGAGGATGCCCTTTGCGTCGGATATGAGGATCCGCTCCGAAGGGTTGGGGTTGAGGAGGCAGCTGGCGAGCTGCTGCAGCCCCCAGGAGTAGGGGGAGCGGCATGGGATCCGGGGGAGGTCAGCGCGGGTGTACTCCTTCTCCTTCAGCTCTGGGTTCTCATCAAAGGGGTTGGGGAGGTGCAGCATTTCATAGATTAAGATGCCAGTCTGGAACTCATCACATTTTTTGTATTGTGTTGCAGTGATGATCTCAGGGGCGAGGCGGGACTGGTCCCGAAAGACCTCTGGGTCTACCAAGTGGCTCTTCTGCTTGGCCTGGGAGAAGTTACTCACGATGAGTCTTGTCGGACAAGCAGCGGTCAGGCCGGGCTCGCTGGGCTCGCTCTTCCGGGCGCTTCCACCTGCCCTGCAGTGAATGAGGAGCAGGTTCTCCAGACGTAGGTCGCAGTGAGTGACGTGATACGGCTTGAGGTGCTCGAGGCCGGAGCACAGCTGTAAGAGAAGCAGGCACACCTGGCGCTCGTACGTATCTGGAGTTTTTCCATGCTGGGCTAAAGATTCCCGCACAAAATCTGCCACGGTGAGGTACGGGACCTCCCTTGTGATGACCACCACGTGGCTGCGCTGCTTGCTGGCACCTCCTTGGCTGTCGGAGCTGCCTTTCTGGGCCGACTCTGCGCCAGGGGACGTGTCCTTGTTCTGCTGCTCATTTCCCTCTTCCTCCTCTCCTTCCGTTTCCTCATCTTCCTTCTCAGGGGCATTGGGATCTTCCCAGGGAAGAAGACGGACGGGGACTTCAGCCAGGAAATGGCCACAGTCCTGCTGGATATTAAAATGAATGGCCAGACTCTGCCGGATGGCCAAACTGTGATAGTACTGTTGGGACTCTTTAGCTTTGCTTTTGCAAATCTGGAAAAAGAAAAGAAGGGATTAGATACATCTTTGCAGTTTCAAAATCATACTTTTAAAAACATACAGATATGGGTTAACTCGTCAATCATTACGTCAGCTCTTTCTGGCAGGGGCTGGGGAACTGGAACCTGAAGACCATTTCCAATGAGTCTCCTGTAAGCCTCCAGGGCAAAGAGCAGCTGAGTCATAAAGGAGGAGGAGCCCGCCTTCCCTCTGTCTCTAGGGAGATAAAGGCATCACGAGCCAGAAGAGAGTGAGCCACAATGCGTCAGGTGAGGGGTAGTGTTCATGGCTCTGGGCTCTCTCATGTGGACACTCCCTCCACTGAGAGAGACTGCACCTCCTTCCTTCTTGCCTTCTGATTTTCTGTGAGTTTTTCAGAGAGGGGCCACCTTCCTATGTCTAGCCCTTGCACACAGCAGGCATCTAAGAAGCACCCGTAGATTCCTTACCCCCGTGACTCCTGCCCAGCACAGCATTCTGGCCCATATAAGATTGCTCCTGATAACTTCACTAGGGAACAAGGGTGACTGGCCTATCAAGGGCTTCGTATCAGAATGGAGGCCAAGCCAGAAGGGCTCTGGACGGAGGTCTAGAGATGGGCCATTTATCTCCTGCCTAAGGATCAGAGGCAAACAAAGAGAGGGTGATCGCCAAGAGATTCTCTGCCACGGGGATCGTCCTGGGTTCAAATCCTGCCTGTGACATCTGTGTACCTTGTAGTCTTTGACAAGTCCCTCCCCTGGGCCTCAGTTTCCCCATCTATAAAATGAGGGGGTGAGCCTAGATGGCCTGCAGTCCTTCCCATCCTCACTCTCTGATCCTCTGAAGTCCTGAGGGTCTGAAAGGGAAGCATTCTCTGTAACCCTCAGGAGCGAGCCTGAGGCCTCTCCCTCCAGGGGTGCTCAGCTCATTCCTACCACCTCCCCTTAGAGAAATCACTTAATCCTTTGGAGGCTCAGTGTCCTCATCTGTGAAATGGGGATAACATTCTTGCACTGCCTACCTCATGGGTTGTTATGGAGAAAGCATTTTATAACCCTTACAGTGGTAAAGAAAGGTCTTGCTCACAGGCGCAAAACGGCTCCCCCCCACCCCTGGAAAACAATCTGAACAATGAACAGACTTTATCAGCATCCTGGCCTTTTGCTAATAAGGCCAATAATGGGAGATTAAGTTCTCTACCCCAGTGACTAAAAGCCAGACATCAGCCTTCATGGGTGAATCCATTCTTTCCAATCTCTCCTCCTCAGCCTGAGGGGGCCGGCCTATTTCATAAACATCAAAGTCTTCCCAGCAACACACCCAGCAGTGTTTACATTGCCTGTTTATCACAGTCACACAGAAAAGAAGCACATTTACCCGATGCACTTTCTAGTCAATGTTATTTAAAAAGAGAAAATGCATCATTTTCTTAGGAGGAGGCAAACGGACCCCAGTTCTGAGGAGTCTCACCCTCTGATTTTCATTCAAATGCATATTTTCTCAGAGATGACCAAGCCCAGGGAGTCTCCAGGGAGAGAAGCATCTCTCTCATTTAGGGTATTATACATATTTATGTATATAAGCTGCCAAGTGCCTCAGTACCAGCTATAGGGCCACAGGAATATAGAAACAAAGACACCATCCGACAGCAGTTCACTCGGGCTAACTGCAGAGGTGGCAGGGCCAGGGGTGGAGTCAGGAGCTCTGGGGTGCAGGCTTCACTCTGACCCCTACTCGCTAGGTCACTGGGCCTCGAGAGGCTCCACCTTCCTTGCTGGCCTCGACTGCCTCCTGCCCAGGAGGCCAGTAAGTGCTGTAGTTTCCGTGGAAGGTGTTGGGACTCTTTAGGAATCACCCTCTCAGAGCTAGCCTCTATTGTGGGGGTGGTCCAGACCTCCTGAAGGCAGGGACTGTTTCTCATTCGGTCCTTTGGTTGCTATGAACTCCCCCATCTCCCTCTGCCCTGGCAGGAGCCTCTTCCACAGATGATGACTCCTGCAGCGTGGCTGGGCCGGCTGCCCTGCTGCGGCTGTGTGCTCATCAACCTGGCCTTAAGTCATTTCCGTATGACGCTGCTTAACGTATTCCTCAGGTGTGGCACAAGATCTTTTAGTTCCTCCACAGCCATCATTTTGTGATGATTCAGCCTTCCATGGGCCACGGCACGCTCAGACCAACACCGTCAGCTGAAGCGACTCGTCCAAAGGGCGCTAGACCTGTTAGGGGCTTCTGAGGGAAAAGGACCAGCCTGAAGTCACACAGATAGGAAACAGCATGACTGGGTCGTTAATTCAGGCCTGAACTGGAAGCAGACTTGGGGACCCTCCCATCCAGACCCCACACATCACAGATGAGGAAACAGACCCAGAAAGGGGAGTGACTCGTCCAAAGTCACGTGGGTATTCAGCAGCAAGAGTCCAGGCACGGAGCCTCGGCCACCTAGCGTGGCCTCCCCATTCTCATTTTGCCTGACAGAATGATGGAGTGAATACTCACGGATTCCACTCCTCTGTGTCCCTGGTTTACTACCTTGTCCTTAGGACAATGCATAACTTAAGGAAAGTTAACCTTGACAAGGTGGGGTGCACCCTCCAATCCTCACTCTCAGATACTGCACCTACAGAGCAAAGGGTCCTACTCACATGTAGACTGTGCTGTAATTTTCAAAGCACAGACACGCGTGTGCACACGTGCATGCGATCTAGTGCCTGAGAACGAGATTAAACAGTAACTGCACAACTACACAGGTGATGTTGGCGTGTGCTTTTCTGCGTCGCCACCTGGCCCACAGGGGCCGTCACGCAGGATTTGGGGGCCCCATTTCTAGTTCAGTTTGGCTCCCCTGGGGAAAGGGGAGTTCTTCTTGGTAGGAATGAACTTGATGCCTTCCAGGTCCCTCCTCGCTCAGGTCTGGTGATGGTGAGAACATCAGACATCTGCATACTTTTATAACAAAGAAAATTAGGAAGAAAATGTCCTGAGGATTCTAGTGAGATTTTCCCCCTGTGTGACCAATTCCTGGGCAGTTAGACGCTCCATCGGGCTCTGCTGCCGTGTGGGTCTGACTAGAGGCAGAAGAGGGTGGTCATTGCCCACGACCTCCATCTTCCCACGGACACCATGTCCTGACCATTCAGTCAATGTGCTGGCAGAGATCCCTGCGTGGCTGTCAGAATGCCAGATGGAATGAGAATCTGCCAGCTGAAGGTTACGGGGAGATGGCTGATTAAGTCTTACCAAGCTGGCAAAAACTCTCATCAAGCCAAGTTTCACTGGGATGCCTGCAGCTTTGTTTACCCCTGCAAACAGGGGAAGCCATTCTCATTGTGATCACTTTTTTCTTTGAACCTTTGGGCTTGAGTGGATGATAAAAAGATGGCTCCTCCCACCTGAACTTATGCTTAACTTCTCAGATCAACTGCAGCTGAACTCTCAAAATGACTTACAAAGAAAGAATGACAAACTGGTCAGTCGTCTGGCCGTGCTGAGGAGAGGAACGGCCCACACACAGACGGCCACAATGAGCAGGGCAGCGTTTTCTAATCTCTCCATCCTGCAACATTTAGAAGAAGACCAATGGGTCACTGATTTTAAGGGTAAATGGAACAAGGAGAATTCTGGGCCAAGAAACGGGAAAAATACCAGGGCTCCTAATTGGTTTAGACCCATCAAAACAGTCACAATTAAGCACACAGACCTATGGAGATTTCCATAATCGGATTTCTCATATGATGGGTATCTCATAAATCTCTATTATGGAGCCCACTATGATGTTAATTTAGATAGGAGTATTAAATTCTAAGAAATAATGTTCTATGCACTACACAGTAGATCTTTTTCAAGTATTAATAACTTGACTGTTTTAGTTTTTGAAAACCTAAATGACCTGTCTCCCGATGATAAATTTCTAGCCCCAAAGAGTTATTTGAGAAAGCAAAGTACTGTCTCTAGGACCAACAGACAATGTTCTTCCCTGTGTTCTTTCTCCCATCCAGTGTTTTATTCCATTTAGGAAATGAATTCACTTCTTGAACCTCCTAAATTCAGCCCTTTCATTTTCCATTCCTTTGAAAAGCCTTTGAGTACCTTCTTCAGCACAGGGGTGGGGCTCAGACAATAGTCACTGGGGTTGTTTCAGGGTAATCCTGAAGGTTCCTTGACAGTCAGGAACTGTATTTGTACGGCCTGCTGACTTTCTTGTCATTTTGAAGTAGGAACAAACCATGAACTTCAAAGGCTCCATGTCATACTACATGACTGTTCCTTTTGTAATGTGTGAGTAAATGACCCCCCTCCTTTCTCTCTGGTATCTTTTGTTTTTTTTTTTTAAAGAAGTCTGGGAAATAGTTAAAAAACTGCTTTGAGTCTGAGCAGATTCCATATTGGCCACTTCTTGAGTGGGAAGAGAAACCAACTTAGCTGTCAAAACACTAGAGGGAGCTACAAAACCGGCACAGTGGTGTGGGGTGTCCTGTCCATGTACCTGCCAGAGCAGAACCATATCCACTGAGCTCCATTTCTCCATGTCAGAGAGGGTCCTAATGGCCCTCCCTGCACAGGCAAGAAGGACCTGAGAACAGCATGCAAAGTAAACCTAGGATGCTGAGGAGTCCCTGAGGTGCCTGCTCTGGGCAGACTCCAGGCTCACGGGTCCTAAGGACCCCCGTGCTCCCTCTGAGGCTCACTTCCACGGAAAGAGGCAGTCGGGTGGTTGGCTGACCCACAAGTACCAACACATGCCCTCTGGGTGGCTGGATGTCAAGAAAAACTGGGCACTCAGCAAACAGGAGGAGGAGGAGGAGGGGGAGAATCCTAGTCACTCTGGCTTTCAGATGAGAGTCTGATGGCTTTTCAGACCCTTTCTTCTTTAAGATGCTACTGCTTCAAGATTCTAGAAAAAAGCCTGATACTCAAATGCCTAAGGGGAGAGCTCAGCATGGCAAACCTCTGGTCAGGAAACAGAGAAAAGAACCTGATGGGATCAAGGTCCAATTGCATTTTCCTGCAATCTTCACGAATGCAGTTTAGCAAAATATAAAACCTATTCTCAGTAAAGGATATGCTGTACCATAAATAAAATTAGAAGCCCAACTGGGTAGAGGAGGAAGGTTTTCACGATCTCTCATTTAATGAATACTGTTCATTTTGGTGCAGGCCTCATTTCTGTGCGGCTCATGGCAGCCGCTCTGCCCGCCTTCCAGGCAAACTGAAGTTGCTGATTTTTATAAGAACAGCCCAAGCTTACACACTGAGATTTTTAAAGGTGTGAGTGTCACTGCACGTCTATGTATGTGTGAGTCTACAACTGTGAAGTCCTTGGCTGGCTGCTGTCCTTGGTGCTGGGAGAGGGCCCAAATGACATCACTGTGTGGGTCTAACTGTGGCTAACCAGACCCACACGAACTTGGAAGGCTCCACCACAGGTCGGGCACAGGTAGTCCATGTGAACATTTGGAGTGGAGATGCCTCTCCACATGTGCATCTCATGTTTTTTTAGCTACTATAATTCTGCTTTGCTCACAGCGACTTCTTCGATTTGGACGCTCCATCTGTCTTGTGCCAGTGTCCCCTCCAAAGTTCTTAGAGAGAGCTTGAGTGTCCTTGTATCACTTCTGCTGACCTCTGCACGAGTGCTTGCCTTGCACGAATTCTCTGTAAAACAGTCTTTCAGGCAAACGCACATCTGGCGTTTGAACGATGTGCCTCGTTCATCAGCTGCACTTCATGCAGTAGAGTTTGAAAGCTTGGCAGTTCAGCCCGAGAAAGGACCTCAGTGTCTGGTATCTTATCCTGCCAGAGGATCTTCAGAATCTTACTAAGACAATTCAAATGGAAGCGATTCAGTTTCCTGGCATGGAGCTGGTAGACTGTCCAGATTTCAAAGGCATACAACAATGAGGTCAGCACAATGGCTCTGTAGACCCTCAGTTTGGTAGGCAGACCAATACCTCTTCTTTCTCACACTTTCCTTCAGAGCCTCCCAAACACTGAGCCAGCTCTGGCCACCTCATCATTTATGTGGACATCCCTGGAAAAGTACACTGCCAGGGTAAGTGAACTTACCCACAACATTCAAAACTCCTCCTGTAACCCATGGTTCCAAGTATGGGTGGTGGGCTGCTGGCTGTGGAGAACCTCTGTTTTCTTGGTGTTAACTGTTAGGCCAAGATTAGCACGAACAGCAGAGAGTCGATTCATACTCTGTGAAGTCCTATGAGTTGCCCAAAGGCACAGTGAGAATGAAGCAGTGCAAGAGCTCCCTCACCTACAGCCTTTCAGATTTACCAAGCACTTTTTCTGACACGTCTTGGGAGTCAGTGACTTGCTCAGGATGGAGGGCACAGCTGGTTAGTGTCAGAGCTGAACATTTGACTCCAAATCCAGCCTCATCTCTCCTATGCTGTGAGCACTGCCCCACTGGGGCAGACCACGCCCTCCGTGCTGCCCACACAGAACCCAGGAAGGAATGGGCCCAGAAGGAGGTCGTTTGGCAAGCCAGGATGACAGCCAGAGGGGATGTTTGGCCACAGGCCACACGTAAAGGGACCTCAGGGCAGTGGAACACCTGATCAGTCTTTAAGAACCTGAAGGGAGTTCAGTTCAGAGCGTGAAAGAGAAAAGCATGCTGATGGTGGTGAGTAAGAGGGCTGAATGACATGCTTCCCCTTCTCTTCCTACTAAAACTCGAGCCAGACCCTAAGAGTCTCTGCTCTCGGCTGATGGGGCCCTGGCCTCCCCTCCAGACTGAGCTAGCCCCATGCTGCATACACGGCTTTTCACCATTCTTTTCCACTGGTGAGAACTGTGAGATGCTGTGACTCTGCAAAAACGTTCTGCATTAGCTTCTATTTTCCCAGGATGGGACCCACCAGCTAAGAAGGCCATCAGCTGATTCCCACGTTGCTGGAAGGGCATCTCATTTCTGCCTCAGCCTGTGCCTTTTGAGAGGCCTCCGTGAGCCTTCACCGAGAGCCTTTGCAGACCACGATCCTGCACCGCCAGGCTAGTCTGCTGAATTACACAAAAGTGCAGCCACAGATGAGAGACGGCGTCCAAGGAAAACCTGCAGCCCCCAAAGTGACGACAACCCCACCTCCTCAGGGTATCTGGAGTCGTCCCCAGCCCCGGGGGCACCTTGTGGTCACTGGCTGGGGCCCTCCTCAGAGCCTGGCATGGTGCTCCAGCCCACAATGAGGGCTCCATCAACGCTGCGTCTGTGACTTGCTGGAATGTGCCAAGAGTTTTGGCCTCCCACATCCTTCTACTGGGTGACTTCAGGCAAGTCACCTCTCTTCTCTGGGTCTCAGATTCCTCTCAATAGGCCCTTTTGTTTGTTGGTTTAAAAATTTTTTTAAACATTTTTATTTAAAGTTTTGAGTTCCAAATTCTATCCCTCCCTCCCTCCCTGAGATGGTAAGCAGTTAGATATAGGTTATACATATGCAATTATGTAAAACATTTCCATCAATAGGCCCTTTTGGCTCTCAATTCGATGATCCTATGATTTAGGGAAATTGCAGGCATGGTACATAGGAGCTTACAGACCTAAATTTACAAAGAGATAGATCAGAGCACATACTTTAATGTAAAAATTGGGATAATATAGCATATTATGGATCATTTGGATGAGGGAAGGAAATTGAGATAGAAAATCATGGCACTGAAGAAAGAGAATTAGACCAGCAAACAGAAAATGGGATTTGAATCGTAGCTCTGTCACGGAATCTGCGGCATAACCTTGGCCAGTCCCATATACAACATCTTCGCTAAAAAACAAGAGGCTAGGAGCCAAGGGAGCTTGGCCTTGAAGACCTCGGCAGTCCCTTCCATCTCTACCATTCCGTGATGCCATGAGCCCAGGAGACAGACACTTGGTATTACTGTGACTACAGGAAGAACGGATTAATGTTTGATCTATACAATGGCACCCCTGGAATCATGAAGCATTCTGTGCAGTGAGGATGTGCTAGGAGGTTTGGGGAGGGACACATACTTTAGAGCTTCAATTGTCATAAAAATATCCATTCTCAAGAAATCCATCCCACAGCCTACAAGAGAAATTTAGGACTGTAACTATATAGAACTTTGACATTTCATTTTGTGTGTATCCTATATCTTTAGGATTCTCTCTACATTATATATTGGAACTTAAAAGAAACTCCTACATTCTTAAGTTGAAATGGCAGGATGTTTGAGTGTAAGGGGAATTTTCACCTCCGTTGTGCAGACTGGGAAAACCAAGGGACAAAGTGGTTCTAGAACCTGCCAAAGGTCAAGATTAGAACTTGCTTTATTTGACGTCCCTTGGCAGCAAAGCCTATATACGACCTTGCACAAAGTGAAAGGTGACGCATCCTTCTGCTTCCCGGAGGCCTCTGCTTTTACGTTATCATCCGCACCACAGGACGACACCGATGTGGGGTAGCTAGAAGGTCTTCCTGTCAAGTGCACTCAAGGTGTGAGCCTGGAACGCATTCGGCCCTCAAAGGAGGCGGCTCCTGAGTGCCAAGGCTTAGAATACACGCGCCATTCGGGGTGGGAGAGCAGGGAAGTTCTGCTGACTCATCATTGTTGGTGATTTCAGTGTGGAGAGTTTTTATGTTAAATTAAGACACTGGAACCTTCAGTTCCTTCCCTGTCAGTAAGCCAATGATTAATTACCCGTGCCTATGGTCTGAACTAGCTCAAAGTTCCAGCCAGTCACAGCGGTTTTTTTCAGTTGCTGTCTTGCTTTGTCAGCATCCTCTGGGATAAGGGAGGCCGGGTCTCCGCAGCCCACCCAGCTAGAGAAGATGCTGGCCTCCACAGGTCACCCGGACTATGCCAGACCCAGAGCCGGGCATCTGGGAGGGCTCAAAGCCGACAAGTCATTCTCCTGTGATAACAGGCCCATCTGTCTGTCCAGAACCTCGCCTCTAAAGGACTCAGCGGGACGCGGCTGAGGTGAGAGTTGGCGGCGCCGTCTGGCCTTTAGACTGTGAGAACAGCAATTAGCTGACCGATTTTATTAGTCGTGTTGTCGTCGGTTTGGATTTGTTGTGTTCCCCTTGAAGTTATTGTGGTCAGATTTCCTGGCAGGCCCTTGGCCAGGCCAGCTGTGGGAGTGTACTGAGTTTCTCAGGTCCTCGCCTGGGGAAAGGCCTGCTCTTACCACAAGTACTGGTTCAGAGGGGCGTGGTCTATGAATTGGACCACAGAGTCGGAGCCTTTGTTTCAAACCCTGGACCTGATGTTTACACACGGTGTGACCTTGGATAAGGCATTTACACATGGGAGGCCTCGGTGATCTCATCTGTACAATGAGGGGGTTAAGCTAGATGATCTACAGTCTCTTCAAGCTTTGGCCGGGGATCCCAGGACTAGACAGCACCTCGCCAATGGGAATGACTTGTGTAGACTGGGCAGTGGACGCCATTTTGGAGTCTGCAGATGTTGCGTCTTGGTTTTACTGTTCCTCCAGCTAAAGGTCTATTTGTTAGCTTAAATGAGAAGCACGTTAAAGCAATCTGGTCGTCTGGGGATGGCCAGGGGTCGATTTTACGTGAAATATTCACAGCACTGTATCTGGTATGGACTCATGAGCATGCATACACACATACATGTAACAAGTGAAAAGAGATCAGTAGCCACAATACGAAAGAACCGATCCCAGATCCACATAATTCAGTGCTGGAAGAGAAAGGCTGAACATGACAGGTTACCCAGTTCAATCCCTTTATTTGACAGGTACAGAAACTGAGGCCCAAAGTGGTAGAAAGACTTATGCAGGCCGTTTTAATACTTCTCTTGCTGTTCAAATGTCTGATCTATTTTGATCTACTCCATTTAACATCAGTGAATAAGCTTAAATCCCTTTCTCACTAGAGGAATACAAGCTCCGTCTGGAACCCACGGCACTTTCCAGCCTGATTCACGCATCACCCAATCAACCAGGTGACCCAGTGATGGACTCATCACCATCTACTCTTCATAAAAGGCTCTGTGAATGTCAGTTAAGACAGCTCTGGAGTTGGCAGAATGGCTGGACTCACAAAGAAGTCATTCTTAACAGCTCCTTATCAACTTGGAAAGAGGTTTTCAGTGGAGTGGTCCATGACTGTGACCTTGACAAATGACTTGGATAAATACATAGATGGCTCAGCCACTCTGACAGCAGAAGACACCAAGATGGGAAGGGTAGTAACATGTTTGATGACAGAGTTTGGGTCCCCTCAAACCTCAAAGGCTAGGCTAGAATATGGCTCTAAATCCAGTGTGATGTAAAGTTTTATGCTCGGGTTCAAAAAGGTCAATTTCACAAGCATAAGATGGAAGACAGTAAAAACCTTTGCCACATCGTGGTTATGCCCATTAATATGAAAACAGCCCATCCCCCAACAATTCAGACACACCATGGCTAATGTTGTTCTGCCACAGAGATGGTCCTTAAGGCAACCTGTCCTTTCAACATTTAGACAGAATCAGTTCGCTAGGAACTTAAAACTCAATTGGCTGCTGTTGGGAGACCAGAAGAATTTAGTGGAAAGAACACTTGATTTGGGAGTAAGGAGACTGGATGGGGATAATGTTCAGATTTTCTGGCAACTTAAAATATTTATGATTCTTTGAAATTGTCAATATTTTGTAGCTTTCACTCAAGACTTCAAACACATAACTTTTTCTTCCTTGACATCGTGAGGAAGAAAAACTCTGAAATGGATGTCATAGTCTAGGAGAAGGAATACCAGCTCTGGAGCCAGATGCCCCTGGCTTGACCTGGGCTCTGCTGTTGATGACCCACGGGACTCTAGGCAAGTCATTTAACCTTTCTAGGTGTGGGTGCCCTCATCTGTAGAACAAGGAGGTGGAACTATGTAAAAGCACCCTGGTTCTAATAACAAGTGTGAATGACAAATTCTACATAATGTCCAACTATGGCAGAGAAGTGCGTGAAGCGCTTCCTATGTGCCAGGCCCTGGGGCACAGAGACAAAAGTGGGGCAGGGGTTGCCCTCAAGGAGCTTGCGTTCTGCTCCCTGGCTGTGAGGGGAGTGTGGTCATGACTATCTTAAAGCACCATGGGGTAGGGTAATGCTGTGAAGGTGAACACTGCCCCTGAAATAATCAAAATCCATGTTAAACCTAAAGCCTGAAACGGAAGACCTAAATGTCCGGGCGCACAATCCCTTCTCCGAAAAGGCATTTATTTCTCTGAGCAGCTTAGGCCTGTGAGCAAAGTTCTCAGCGCTCAGCTGCTATGTTTTATGGGAAATACCCTCCGGTCATAAATAAGGTTACGACATGTCTGGATGACACTTGGAGGGTTGCTGATCCTCTGAGTCAAAGTCCTGTCTGCTGGGCAGCTGTGACACTCCCAGAAGGGAGGCGCATGAGCTGGAATCCCATCCGGCCTGGCCGCCTCTTCCTCTTGGACATGGAGGAAGTGACTTTTGTTCTTGGATCCCAGTTTATCAGTAAAATGGGTAAATGATTCTTGCTCTGGTTCATAGGCTGTTGTGAGGAAAGCACATGATCCTTTGTAATCCCGCAAACTACCAAGAGTAAACATGAGCTAGGGCCCATCTTATCACCAGCATGAAAGCCCCTGTTGAAAAAGAGAAGGACGACAACAGCACGGATGAGTTGACCAGTCGCTAGTCTTTTCTGTCCTTCAGGGCTCCTTTTGCTACTTTCAATGTTCCTTTGCTTCCGCAGGACCTGTGACTGTCAGTGCAGGAATTCCTTCCACCAGTGCAGATTGCCACACATCTGTGACTTAACAGTCATAGGGACTTGCCTATGGTCACACTGTCAGTAAATACTAAGGGCGGGATGTGAACCTAAGTATCCCTGCCTCCCAAGGCCATCCTTCTATCACACTAGGCAATGCTACCTTTCTAATATTTTTCCAGAGTTGTGTAATTCATCCTGCATTTCTGGAAAGGCCCAGAGGCACCGTCATCAAAGAGACTTACATTAAGCATTTAAGTAACACATCCTTCCCCAAACCTGCTGGTAACTCACATTCTATAACAACTTGCCACCTGTTCTTTGTAGATTACTTTTGCATCATTACAAGTAAAAAATCAATACCAGACCATTGATTTGGTAATGAGACAAGACTGCCGGGCAATAATACATAATGTTATCCAAGCCCTATTTCTCAATTGTTTTGAGAGAACAGATAGTTCGAGGACCCTCCTTGAAATAGGTTCCCATATTCCATTTGTGATCTTGTAACAGGAAAGGTGTGGGATGGATGGCCGTCGTTACTCTGTGCATCGATGGGGCAGCTTTTCGATGTCAACATTACCTTAAAATGCTTCCTCCTAGCAATATGTTCCATTACCCACAGAGAAGCAGCCTCTCTCTGCAGTCTGCTTTTTGGCTTAATGTGTGTGTTAAATAATAACTGGTATTTCTATGGGGCTTTAAGGTTTTCAAAGTGTTTTACAAACACTTGTCTCATTTCACCATGAAAGCACATGGTATAACAGAAAATCCAGAGGCCTGGGAGTCCGTAGACCAAGGCACAAGTCTTGGGTCTGACGCTAACTGGCCATGCCGTTGCCTTTACCTCCTGGGTACCTTCCCTCATCTATAGAAGGAAGAGGGGGCAGGGATCAGATTAGATCCTCTGAGGCCCTTTCTGACTCCAACATTTCATGTTATCACTCGATTACAAAAATGTCTAAGTGTGAGAATTGCAGAGAATGAAGCTAAGAGACTCGGTACCAACATGTGCACTACCTTGACAGGTAATGTTATTATTCACAGCACATGTTAAAGGTTCTTGGCATAGCAGATGTCCTTTCCACACCCGATTCAGATGTAACCATCAGCTAGCTATGTTAATCAATCTGGAGCTAAGGAACAGAATTAATGAAAAGGGATGATGGGATTGGAAAAGTCTTGCATTATGCCGCTTCCCCTTGCCCCTCCCTCTGATCCCCCTCCACTCCCCACCGCCATGACAGGACCCATCATGCATTAGGGAACCATCTGATGAGCTCTTGTGGCCAACAAATCCATCCCTTGGCAGCTGACCTCTCTCTGCCCTTAGGGAGGCTGGTCCTCTCCTGCCTGGTGGGCTCCCCAAAGCTTGCATTCCACGCATGTGACCTCCAAGAACCTAGGGTCACCCCCTATGCTGTAATAAGGCTTTGGAGTGGGAATGCTGGTGGATCACATACAGCAGAATGTTCTGGTATTTAAAATATGCATCTTTTAAAAAAAAAGTCACGTCATCTAGACTGAAAGGCAGCATCTGGGTACTTGAGTGTGAGACTCAGAACAGGAGTGAGGCCCTGCAGCACACACTGAGCAGATCTTCTTTGGGGACTCGGAAGAAAGAAGAGACAGCATGAGCCTGGGGCCGGCGAGAGGGACGGGGCACCCCGCCATGATGAATCACACACTGACTTGAGAGTTTCTGACGCCCTTTCACATGATAACGGCGTTCCTGATTTACACGGTCAGTGCTAATAATTTTCAGTGAACTTTTCAGTGTATTATTTAATCCCCATAACCACCCAATGAGGCTGGCAGAGCAAGCAGCACTAGCTCCATTTTTGTAGACGGCAAAGCTGAGGATGTGGCCAAGTGAACTGCCTCAAACGACATATTCTGGAAGTGGCAGAGACTCGACTTGAATCCAGGTCTGGTTCCAAGTCGAGGTCTCTGTCCGTGATACCCCCCTGCCTCTAAGTCTGTCAGGGAAGAGGGGCAGTCGTCAGCATCATACCAGAAGCTTAGCACAGTGTCTGGCACGTCGTAGGCACTTCATACGTGCTTACTGAATGCACTGAACTGAATCACGTACTCATTTGACAGGCAAACAAAGTAAGGCCCAGAGAAGTGAAGGTACTCATTCCAAGTCAGCCTGCCAGTTAGGAATGAAGCCAGCACTAGGACTCAGGGCTCTCAGATCTCAGCTCAGCACGTGGATAGAACATTAAGGAAGCTAAGCTACCAGGCCACCGTCACCTGCCACTTCCACATATCCTGAATTGTATCAATAAGCTGTGGACTGATGGTGTGGCATGCTGGGTACAGAATTTAGCAACGGTAAGACATGTCTTTTCTGCCAACTGACTCAGTTTCTTTCTCTGAAAAAGAAGAGCAGAGCAAAAACTGACTAAAGAGAAAGATGAACCACGGGCCCCATGCCTGCTCGGCTTCTCCGGCAGACTGCGTCCTCTGTCAACCGGCTGCCTTCAAACACATCCGAGTCTCCCCATCATTAAAAAGTCCTATGTCTCTTCTCCCTCTCTCAGGCAAATGCCCTGAAAACTGTGTCTACACTTGCTGCCTCCTTTTCCTTGCTCTCATTCACTCCTTGGCCCCTCGTAATCAGGCTTTGTTCTGACCTCCCCCCAAGTGAAACTGTTCTCTCCAAAGGCACCAATGGGACTGTTCTGCTCAGTCCTCACCCTCCTGGACACTCATGACCGACGTTCTCTGGGCTTCGGTAACATTATCCTCACCTTGTCTGACTCTTATTGACTGGTCTCATGGCTCTTGAAGACTGCTGGCTTGTCAGCCATCACACTCTCTCACCAGGGGTATTCTCCAAGGTTAAATTCTAGGCTCCCTTTTCCCTCCAAATTCTCTGTCTGGGTTTAACCCTCCTCCCTCCGCAGATGCTCCCGCTCCTTCTCATTGTGGAAAGCACGCCCATCCGTCTCCTGGGGCATCACCCCGGCAGGTTCCCCCTCCTCCCTCTCCCCAGCAACGCCCAAGAGTTCGAGGGCTGAAGCTGCTCTTCCTTCCTTTCCTACATCTCTTGCACCCAGCCCTGTCTCCCCACTCACACGGCCCACGGCCTTGTTCGGGGCCTCAGCACCTCTTATCTAGATCCAGCGGCCCACTCGCCTCATCTCTTGTTACAGCGCTTCCTACGATACAGCCTCCCAAGTAATTTTACTAAAATAGATCTGACCATGTGACTCCCCTATCAATCAACCCCTGTGGCTTCCTATGCCTTTAAGGTAAATATTTTGCCCCCACACGACCTTCCATTTCCTGTCTCTAGGCCTTTGCCCTGGCTGTGCCCCATGCCTGGAGTGCCCTCCCTCCTCACCTCCACTTCAAACAGCTCAAGTGCCACCTTCTGCATGAAACCTGTCCTGCCCAGCCGCTGCCAGCTCCCTCGCAAACCTCCCTGCATTTCATTATTTTGTCTATACTTGTGCTTGTTCATTTATATCCATGCGTTTGTTTTCTTGCTCCTAGAACGCAAGCTCGTTGTATCCATAGTGCCCTGCACAGTGACTGGCGTATCACAGATACGTAACAAATACTCAACTGTTTAATCACCGTGTCATGGAGAAGAGAGCCCATGAGTTGGCTTTGTGGAGATGAGGTCAAATCCTGCCTCAGAAACTTCCTAGTTGTGCGACCATTGGTCTCATTTGCAAAATGGGCACAATCAGAGCACCTATCTCCAAGTTATTGTGAGGAGCCAATGAAATAAAAGTGCTCTGCACACCTCAAAGCAATCTACTAACACCAGCTGCTGTTATTCTTTTTTGACGAGGCAATCAGGGTTAAGTGACTTGCCCAAGGTCACACAACTAGTAAGTGTCAAGTGGTTTGTCTGAGGCTGGATTTGAACTCAGGTCCTCCTGATTTCAGGGCCGGTGCTCTAACCGCTGCACCACCTAGTTGCCCCAACTGCTGCTATTCTTACATGGGGGGGGGGTGTAAGCCTGTAGCAAGGCTCTATGAGCCTGGTCACTGAACTCGTATGACACCCGGAGACATGTGAACAACACTTCTTGGGGTGCACATGTCATAAGCCAGGCAGGGTTTCTCTGCCTGGACACTTTCACTTGGCCTCCACCAACGGGGGCCCGTGGCAGGCCTACGAGCCAGACTCTGCAGCCTTCTTACCTTGACAGCATAGCTACTGAGTGGGTCTTTGGCATAGGAGGCCGGGTAGTAGACGGCATCGCCGGCTTCACAACACGGCCTGTCGCTGGTCAGCCGGAAGTCTGACCAGCTGTCCACCCCAAAACGGAGCTGGTCTTTCTGCCCAGCCATGAAGAGGTCTTCACATTTGAGAGCCAGCTTCTTCAGGGCGTCACTGTGCAAACTCCGTATTTTCCCCACCACCTCTTCCCGGTTCTCAATGCCTCGGTAAAGTGCCGTTCTCTGCGGCTTCTGGGCGCTCTTGCCCACCTTGCCCTGCAGTGCCCGCCGCCCCGTCAGGGACTCGGTGCTGGTGCAGAACCGCTCCCGTGTGCCCAGAGTGGTCAGGCTGGAGACACTGTGGGCTCTGGCGCTGGCACGTCGGTCCTTGGGCAGGGGCCTGTCTAGCGAATCGCAGGACTCATTCCCCAGGCCCTTGAGCTCATAGCTAAGGGAGGAGCCGCCACTGCTGGCATCCCAGTGGGCCTCCATGTCATAGGTGGGGTTGGCCAGAAGACACAGACTGTTCTCCAGGGACTTGTGCAGATCTTTGGGAAGAGGCTCCGTGTTGGCCCTCAAGATCGTCTTCTTTGGTAGGGGGGGTGGAGTGGCTTGGGAAGGGCGGGTTACTTCTTGCTCTGTGGTTCCCCCAAAAGCAATGGCATCGTCCACGGCCCCCTTTGGCTGTCGAGGGTGCTTAGGGGGGATCATGGTGGCTCTGGATTGCCCTGTGTGAGAAGAACACAAAACATGGCTTTAAAAATCTGGTGCCTCATCCCTGCCACTTCCATAACTAAGGGGGAAAGGCTCCTGGGAGCTGGAAGCCAGAACTCCACATTCATATGGGAAGACAAGGACCTGGTCAAGGCGGAAGAACTCTAGGTGACCAACTCTAGCTGGATGCGCTAACAGTCACATCCCAGTCGTTTACTCGCTTTGTGATGCAGGAGATGACAAACACAAAGATGTATTCAGCGCCTCTTCTAGGCGAAGGGATGTGCTCAGTACAATATTTGGAGAAGACGCAGTCCTGACATCCAGGTGCTTGTAATCTAAAGGGGTTGCTAAAATTTAGCTGTGCTCAATTTAAAGGTTGGGACAAGAATTCATCAGGCATAAAGGGGAAGGGAGGGCATTTGGGCCCTCCAAGGCACAGAGCAGTTTAGAATGAGGGTGTAGACATTAGGCCAGTCTGGCTAAAGCACAGAGTGTGGATGGGAGCGATATGAGATAAGGCCAGGAGGGGAGACTGGTGTGAGGCTACAGAAGGCTTTATGTGTCAGGGAGAGAGTCTCACCTCCCGCATACAACAACCCTAGTGGCGATCAGAAGGATGGACCGAAGGTGGAGGATGAAGGAGATTTGTAAGGAGGTTACTGAACCTGAACGCAAATGCAGCAGTGGGAGTCAGCGGGCATAGGGAGAGGGGGATGGACTGGAGGCAGGTTTTGGAAGTGGAAGAGATACCTTCCCAAATGAGTGGTTAGGAGAGGTTCAGGAAGAGAGTCCAAGGATAATTTCTATGTTACAAATAGGAGACAGGATGACTGATGATGCCAGGCAGAGAAGGAAGGGCAGGTGTCGGTGAAGGCGATGCCCTGAGCTGTCTAGGAGGAGGTGAGGCATCCGCAGGCAGGACTGGGGCCGAAAAGAAAAGGACTGTGGACAGAGCTAAGCCCTGTCGACACTTCAGGTTTGGGACCCTGTACCAGACCAGAATGAACGAAAGGCGGGAGGAAGACGACAGTCACTGGGGCAACCAGATGCCAAGCCCTCCAACCCCCTCAAAGCTGGTCCTGAATACTTAGAATGTTTTGCTAGCAATGTTAAACCTTCCCAAGTTCTGGATGCACCAGCACTCTCTTTCACTGCAGACAGGTGTGTGCGTGTGTGTAACAAAACTGGACTGCAAACACTAGAGTCCGTGTGTACATACATATGCATGCCAAACACCCTGATGTATCTGGCAGGAGGCGGATCCTCCCGTGGAGAGAGCACCGGACTAGGAGGCCGTACCGCATTTATGTAGGACTTACGCTTTGGACTACCTGGGTGATGTAAGGAAGTCACTTGGTCTCTCATCTGTAAAGGGAGAGCTCAGGTGGGAACGATGACCTCTAAGGTTTTAAATGCTATGGTCCTACGGCTATGAGATTTCTATGTTATCATATTTGTTTCTCCAAAAGTGATGGCATTGTCTATAGTCCCCTTTGGGGAAGGGAATAAGCACTTATATAACATCTACCACGTGGCAGGCGTGGGGCAGCTAGGGGGTGTAGTAGATAGGGCGCAGGGCCTGGAGTCAGGAAGACCTGAGTTCAAATCTGGCCTCAATCACTCACTAGCTGTATAACCCTGGAGAAGTTACTTAACCCTGTTTGCCTCAGTTTCTTCATCTGTAACAAAGAGCTGGAGAAGGGAATGGCCAACCACTCTGGTATCTCCGCCAAGAAAACCCCAAATGGAGTCATGAAGTGGCAGATGTGACCGAAATGACTGAACATCGTGGGCCAGGCACTGTGGCTGATTGCCTTGCAAACATGATCACATTTCATCCTCTCAACTCTGCAAGGTAGGTGCCATCGTCATCCCCATTTTGCAGTTGAGGAACTGAGGCAGACAGAAGTTACCTGACTGCCCAAGACCCTAAAGTCGGTGTTCCCAGTCCTTGGCCGCCTGCTCTACCCGCTGTGCCGCCTTCCTGCCCCTCTGGCTGTTGAGGGTGATCAGGAGGTAGGGATCACAGTGGCTCCGAATTCAACTCCAATGTTCCACGATGACGTGGCAGTCACACTAAACCGCTGCTCCAAGTGGGTGCTGAAAACCACTTTTATCTTTTGGGGTAAATAAATTATGATTTTTGAGAAATGACTTCAAGACACTGGAATCAGTCCCTATAAGGATCATTCATCTCTCTCAGTCAGGAAGCTATCAGTCCATTTCTACCCACCCCAACTAGAACACGGCCCACACACAGACCCAGGTTTCTGCCTGGAGCAATGGACCCTCCTCTGCTAGCAGCTTTCAGATCCGTTGGCTGGGGCTAGGGCTGGGGTGGGGGGTGGGGGGCAAAGGAGCTGCTATGGACATCATGAAATCAAGCTGGAGACACAATGCTACTCCTAATGGTCACACAGACTCAGTGAATAGCTCCCAAGGAGCAAAAGAATAAACAGAAGTGATGAGGGGTTTAAAAAAAAAAAGAAAAAGAAAAAAGAAAACCACCACAACTTACAAACTCTGTTGGCAATTATAATAATACATTCCATTTCACCGCAAAACGTTCACTTCGAAGGGCTTTGTAAATGATTACAATATACAGGGAATCTAAAGATCTCCCATTCCTCCACTGAAATGCAGCAATATTTTTTGACAATATAGGGAGCTCTATTATAGATGATTCTTTAGGGCTGGAAGTGAACCGTCATTAAAACAGTGTGGGCTGTATAAGGGAGCATATCATGGCTGACTGAATAGGAACTCATACAGAGGAATGTTTCTTACAAATGGTCAGAGATCCAGTTTTGTCCCACTCTCTCCCACCCTTGCTGGGAGGGCCCGAGGCTTGGCCAGGGGTGTTGGGGCAGCTCTGCAGTTAGGAAGGGGAGGAGGGTGGATGGCATTCACAAAGTCATCCATACTACTTCCTGGAGTGGCTAGATCCCTCCCAACCCTGACAGAGGAAAGATCTGATCTTTCCACCTGAACCATAGGCCCTCTACATTTTCTTGGCTTCTGAGAGATGAGAGAAGTCCAGGGAGACAAAAGCATTCTTCATTCCTTAATGTCTAGTGATTCTGGGCTTCTAAGGATGGAAAGGCAGGGGAGTGAAGAGCAGCAGAGATGCTGACTGAAGGAGGTGAAAGAAGAGACCTGTGCCTTTTTCTTGACTCTGACCCCGACTGTGGGACCCTGGGCTCCCTGTCTTTGACCTTCATGGTCCTTCCAGATCCGACATTTTATAGCTTTAAGGAATTCCTGGTAATCCCAAAAAAGGTGTTTGCCAGAAAGTTAGAGTGAGGGCTTTTCCGACAGCCATTTATGCCTGGAGAGGAAGAGCACCACTCCTTCCCAAACATCAACACTCTCCAGTCTAAAGAAAGAAAACAACCCCCTGGGACATGGGAGGGATGCCAACAAAACAGCCACCTAGGTGGCACAGTGGATAGAGCACAGGCCTTGAAGTCAGGAGGACCTGAGTTCAAATCCGGCCTCAGACAAACACTTGTCACTTACTAGCTGTGTGACCCTGGGCAAGTTACTTAACCTCAACTGCTTGAAAAAAAAAAAGACAAACAAAACGGTCATCTTCTCTGGGGGGTACCGGGGAAAGCGGCTGGCTATAGAGTGTGAATCCAGGCTCGGCTACTTCCTATCTGTGGGAGCTGTGGTGGGACATTTCATCTGTCTTTGCCTCAGTTTCCTCATTGGTAAAATGAGGTTGCTGGAATACCTATGGACCTCTGGAGGACTGGAGTTACTGCAAGGGATCTGTGAACCCATAAAAAAGCAAAACGCCTTCTGTAGTCTGAATAAAACAATAGGTTTCTCCCATTTATTGCTATTCTTCCTTTTTCATCTCTTTCGTTGAGCCTGGCTTTCCCGCTCGTGCCCAGATTGGCTGTGCAGTGACCAGTCACGGGCTCAGTATCAATACTGAAGCACAGAAGCTTTAACTGATGCTTTTCCAACCTGGGTCAGTTCACACCCCTCCTTAGGGATCCTCCTCCTGGAGGTCCTCCGCTCACGGGGGCTCACGGGAGCCAGATTTAGTGCAGACACCTCAGAACTCCCAAGCCAAGTGATCCACCAGCCAGGGCCTTGCCCCCCGCGAGGACTCACAGGCACCATCAGTCCTGGGCGTTTTTCAAACACATTTAAGATGCTGTTGTGATTGTCATTAGAATATAAAATCATTTAAGGGTTACCAGATTCTTAGTAGCCTTTCTGTGTGTGTGTGTGTCATTACGTATTTTCTCAATCAATGGATAATTATCATGTGGAGATCGGTGAGTTTTTGATGTTTAAAAGGGAGTCTTTATACACAAAAAGGCAGACAATCGCCACACAAGAGGATCCACAGCTAAGGCCCCTTCTGGTTTCAGACGCTATGATATTCCCTGGTCAAGATGCACCCAGGCTGTTAGGCAAGACCACAGACTTTTGCCAGCCTGCTTGGGGCCCTCGAACTTGAACAGAAATCTTCCTGACCAAGAGTCAGCACTGCTGCTCAGAGTAGTGAAAGGGACCAGGCTGGAACAAGGACAGATGTGAACACTAGCTTCCTCGCCTCTCAGGCAGTGGTGGGCGACCCCTGGGAACAGAGCCGGGACTCTGCCAGAGTCTGAGATGTGGGAGCCAGCAGCTCGCTTCGCTCCAAATAAAACTACTTCTCAAGCCTGCAGCCCGTGCAATTGGGTCAGGGAGTTCTCCAGGTCTCCAAGAAGTTTTCCCCTAAGAAAGGCAAATTCTTCCAACTGAATTCCAACCATCTGGATCAACGTTCTAAAAGCTTTCACATTGGAGCTGTTTTTATTTTAAACTCTTAGCTCCACACATTCCTCTCATGCCTCTGGGCCAGCCCAAAAACTCAGCTTTCAAAAGGCCTTGTGCACTCCATTTTTGTGTCTCTTTGAAGAGAAAGGCAACATTGTGCTGCAGATCTTGTCTTTATATGATGGTTTTTTTTAAAGGAATCATTTCAGATGGAAGGGGCTCCTTTGTCACTGTCCCTCCCTCTCACCTTGTGCCTCCCCTCTTACATTCTCAGCCACATCCCTGTGCAAAGCTCTGAGCAGCAGATGAAACCAAGAGGGTTAAGAAAGATCCAAGAGGCCAAAGACGAGCTTAAATGGGACCCCTTGCAGAGTATGGTGGGTGAAGAATGACCCAGGCTCTTTGAGCCTATGAGAACTTTAACACAAAAGAAATTAAGATTAAGGAAGTAATCACTTTTGGAAATCAAGTTGTTTACACCCTGAGAAGTGGTCTCTGATGATAATAACCCACTTATTAAGTCCCTATAGTATGTGGTGCACTGTGCTAGGCTCCTGGATGCGAGCACGAGGAACAGAAGGACCCAAGCACTTCCTGCATGGAGCCGATGGATTCCACAGTAGATTAAAGGCATAATCTTATGCTGCATCATATTACATGCCAAATGCCTGAAGAGTGGCAAAATAAGGTGCCAGCGAGGAAGTTAAGACACATGCTAGAAGGTACCTCATGAAATGTTAAAATGAAAATCAGAAGTACGTGTGTGTGCGCGCACGCATGCTAAGACACAGGCCTGTCTCCCTTGGGCTCCTCCCATGAGGAGCCTCTGTCATCCCAAGCAGAGAATGCTAGCTAATTAGGATCAAGAGATGATGCCAAAGTTCTGTTTATATAGCACACCACTTCAACCTTCTTCGCCTTCCAGGCTTTTCTGGGCCAACTACAAGGAGAGAGGAAGGGGCACGGGCGACCCACTCGGCTTGGTAACAAACACTTGAATGATTATGAGAGAACAGGACAGAAAGTCTCCAGTCCAGCCTGCACACTGATCCGCTTTCCTGGCACCCTGCGTGGGCAGCACCACACTGGATGAGCTCACCGGTGATAAGGTAACTTTTCTAACCTGGGCATCCTGCTGGCTCTCCTCCTCAGTAGCGTCAGTCACCTATGGTGAGCCCACATTTCCTTGTTTGAAACTTCACTGGATAAAAACATCTTGAATAACCTGAATGTATGGATGAGCCAGTTATCTTAGGTGGCTGGGGTGTGTCAATGATAATGCCAAAGTTGTGGGTTTGATCCCTCTTTGGGACACATGTATTTTGTCAGAGTGAACATAGCATACTAGACTCAGAGTTGGGTTCAAATTCTGTTAAGTTGTGTGGCACTGAACAACTCCATGATTTAGTTTTTCATCTATAAAACGAGAGGGTCAAACTCAACTGCCCTTTCTAATGTCCCTGCTGGTTCTAGAATCAAGCTCCTTTGATCTTGTTGGAGAAAAGCTCAGATCACCCTAAAAGTGGTGTTTTGGTCTACCAGATCAAGGCACATCCATCAACCTTCTGATAGTGGAAGATGTGGTTTATTATGGAACATCACTTGTCAAAGCCTGCCTGTTCCCATCTCATAGCCTCGGGAAGGACGTGGCTACTGCGTGTGTGGATAATTATCATAATAATTTCATGCACAGAAGCTGGTAGATGCTGCTGTTCTCCTAGCTGCCTTTCTCTGTGTGTGTGCTAAGAAGGCTGAGTGTTTTTCTGTGCCTTTGGTATCTTCTTCTCCTTCAGACACCACGTGAATCGTGAATCCCTCAACAGCTTCGCAGTTGGTGGCGCTGCCTCCATCATGGTTCTGGTCCACTTGGTCTCACCCAGCGACGTATCCTGTCCTCGTTCTCTTCAGTGCTGTCTCTACTTTCTTCAGAAGCACACGCAGACCAGGAACAGAACCCAGACAGGGGGGTTCTACTGTCTTGGATGGTCTCAAGCTTGTCACCACAGAATGATCTTTCCTAATTGTGTCTCTTAGCAAGCTTTCTTTAAACTGCTCTCACGCTCCAATGCTTCTGTTTGAAGAGGTGATGTTGTTTATAATCGTCTATCATCCTTCCTTAACTTTTACACATGAGATGCTATTCTAAAATGGTATTTGCCTTTAGCTCTCATGTGACAGCTTCTCAAAGCTCCTAAAGGATCTCTTCTCCAGATTAAACATGTGTACTCCATTTAACCCATCTACAAATGGCATCATCTTAAGCACCTTCACAATTGTGGCTGCTGCCTAAAAGGTGGCACCTAGGCGAGTCTGCCTTCCCCATGGCCCCAAACATCCTGCCTCTCCTGGTGCAATCTGAGAATGCACTACTGTTCCTGGTTGCCAGAGTCTAATCAACCCTTGAGAGATTTTTCAGGTGAACTTCTTTTTTGTCAAGTTTTTTCAAAAAGACATTTTTGAATCCTGACTTGGTAATCTAAGTGTCCCTTCCAGCCCTGTTATTTGCAAATACGAAAAGCGTGCCATCTGTGCCTGATAGAATATTAAACAGCATAGCACCAACCACAAATCCCTGGCATTCCACTGGAGACATCATCACAAGTTGATATCGAGCTATGAATGGCTTCTCATTCAGCTTGGAAGCTGTCCCAATACACTGTCTAGCTCACATCCTTCCATTTTTCTTAAAAGAACAAGATGAAGACTTGTCAAATATTTTACTGAAATCTAGGTCAACTAGAACTGTTGCCTTCCCCAGCTTTATCAGGTTAGTAACCTCCTCACAAAAGGAAATGGCTTGTTCTGGATGAGGCCACTGCACTGAGGCTGATCACCGTTTCCTTTTCTCCAATTTTACCAAGTGTTCTTAGAATGATAGGTTTTAGCAAGAATCAAGCTCCCTAGACTTTAGTTTGCAAATGTTAGCTCTTCTCCTCCTTCTGGGGGAACATTTGCTTTTCTCCAGTCCTGCTCCTACCATCCCTTAATGATCACTGGCAGTCTCTCAGTCCCCAGGATGGATTGATCTGGGTCTGGTGATGTGACCCAGGAAGAGCTAGGCATATTCTCGGTCCCTCCTAACTTATCTTGACTATCTGTCCCTCTAGGACATACGGTTCTGTCCTTTCTAGTGCAGAGGGGGAGGCCCAAAGACTGATGGTACTGCTGATGGGTGAATTCCAGGCAGAGGGGAACTTCCATGTTTCTGGGGCACTGCTTCCCCTCTTTCCTCTAAGACAGCTTAAAAAAGTTCCTCCCCTTCTGGTTATTCCTAACCTTCTTTGCCAGCTTCATTTCATTTTGAACTTTAATGTTATGGATACTATTCTTACAAGATGGCATCGTATTTCTGCATTCCTCTTCTGTTACCAGCCCTTGCTTCCAATTTTTCTACGTGCGTTTAAAAACAATTAATTTTATTATACAGCATATGCAATATAGAGATTTTAAGAAATGCAAATGGCATCCTCTTTAAACCCTGGGCATTTAACACATTTCCCCCAGTAACTATGCCAAGTTCCTTCCTAACAACAGTAACATCATTGCAGACCTACCCCATCAAGGTGATTTTTGGTAGCAAGACGATGAGTGGTCTTTCACTATTCCTCTTTGGCAGTCTAGTTCAGTGACTGATTTTTAATTCAGAGGAACATCGCTGCAAAGTAACAAATTATGTTGAAATAAAAATGGCATGTCATAGGAAAAAGAAAGCCCTGGAAACGCAGCCATATAACCTAGCAAAGTGACATCCTATAGTGGCCATGTCCTAAATGTGTGCCCCTCTCTCTGTTTTAAGCTTGTCTCCTCTCTGGCAGGAAGGGGTGGCCCATTTCATCTTAATTCTTCTGGAATTAGGGTGTTCAAAAGGCTTTCAAAGTTATTTCTTCTACATCATGTCACCATCATCACATAAATTATTTCCCTAGTTCTGTTCATTCGCTCTGCATCATCTCATAGAAGTCTTACCAGTTTCCTCTGAAACTGTCCATGCCGCCATTTCTTGTGGCGTGACAGTATTCTGTAACGTTCTTATGCCACAATCTGCTTAGCCGTTCCTCGATATAAGGAGATTTTCATAGTTCCTAACTTGTGGTTATCACAAAAACAGTGGCTATAAATATTTCTGTCCATCAAGGTCCTTTTCCTCTTTCTTTGGTTGGTTTGGGATGTAGGCGTAGCGGTGGTGTAGCTAGTTAAAGGCCACGCACACGTTAGTAACTTTGGGGGCATATTTCAGACTGCTTCCCAGAAAGGCTGGGCCAGCAGGCAGCTCCACCAACAATGCACTAGTGTATCTATTCTCCCACAGCTCAGCCACTATTTGTCATTTTCTTCTTTTGTCGTCTTTGCAGTCGAATTAATGTGAAGTGGAGCCTCAAAGACACTTGAATTTGCATCTCTCTAATTATCAGGGACTCAGAACATTTTTTCCATACCAATGTTGAGTAGCTTGGATTTCTTCCTTCGAAAACTACTTGTCCATATCTTTCGACCCTTTCTCTGCTGGGGAACGGATCTCACACTTAGGAATTTTGATCAGTTCTTCCTATCTCGAATGTGAAATCTTTAAGGGGGAAGGGAATAGGGAGGATGAGCATTTACATAGTGCTTACTACTGTCAGGCACTGCCCTAAATGCTTTACAAATATTATCACCATTGATCATTACTGGAGAAACTCATCGCAAAGATTTTTTTTCCCTCAAAATTACCTGTTCCCCCTCTAATTTTTACTGTTACCAGTTTGTGTAAAAACTTTTGAATATTTATTGCTTTTTCATAAAGCTTGAGACCTGGTACTGATAAACCCCCTTCCTGATTACTTCTTTTCTTCCTTTATTACACGCAAGATCCTTGACCTTTGGTCCCTCCTATCTCCACGCCCTTTCTAGCCAGGTTTAAATTCTGACGGAGTTCCCTTGTGTATCTGCCGTGGAATCTTTGGATATCTCTCCCCTTCCCTCCCTATGTTCTGAGCACTTCATTCTCAAGAGTCTTCTATCCCCTTCTTAGGCTGAGTTCAGCACATTCTCTCTTTATTCTGCTGAACCCTTTGAACTCTTTTCCCCCCCAAACTTAGAACACAAGTAAGCCTGTCCTCAGACTTCCTCTCTTTCTCTATTACAAATCCCAAGATGGCATTCCTTTCCCCCAAAGTTCCCACTGCCTCCACTCCTGAAACCAGCCGCTCCTCGTTAGTGAGACTCAGCTCTGAGGCGGAATTTCCCTCTTTGGTCTTCTGACACTTTTTGGAAGGATAAAATGATGATTGAGGCAAATTAAGATACTCTTAGCCCCCATCCCCCTCTCTCTGAGCTTGGATTTCCTCATACGGATATATCTTCTTAATATACACAGCTAATCCTCTCCAGGAGGCCCCTGCCCACACAAACCCCATTTTAAGAATTCTGTATCTTTTGAATGAGGTATATCTTTCCAGAGACATATTCCCATCATGCACTTCATCTTAAATCTTAGTGATATCCATATGGTCAAATACACATATGTATACACACACAGGTAGACATACAGTATATAAATATATACATATATGTATACACATATGTGGTGTGTTGAAAAATCTAATCAAAAGGGCTTTAAATCAAAATGGAAGGAGAAGAGAGAAAACTACATATATTTCTATATTTTAAGCTGTGGTCCACAAATAAAAATCCCATTCTCAAAAAGCATGCTCTTAATCGTTGGTCCTAAATCTGCCTTGCTCTTTGGAATTCCCTGCCTTTGATGGGAGGTGATGAAAACACCACTCCGAAGGAGTTCCTAAGGTCACCAGTTCCTTGCCCGAAACGCTGCATTCGTAGCAATATTGTATAGGCTCTTTTCAGCCCCACCCTTTTCGTCACTCGTGGCAGAGAGACGAATCTTGGGGAAGCCAGAAGACCTCCATCTTGTTATGATCAGCCTCAGTGACCTTGGCAGACAGGAGGCCCCAGTCGTGCCCCTCACTGCTTCTTCTTTGACTACTCCTGGGTGTTCGCTCAGCCCACAGCAACAAGGATCCACAGTGTCCTTTCCTGGCAGTGTCTCCTTTGTGTGACATTTTCCAGATCCAAGTCCGAGTACCCTCTGCTTCTTGGAAAGCTTTTTCTTCCTGGGCCGCAGACCGAAGGCTTCTGATTTTTCCCCCAAAGTAATGCTTCATTTCCCTTGATAACCTCCACGTCAGGGAGCCATCCTTTGAGCCCCTCTCCCTTTTCTTCTAGGAGGAAGGCTCTCTCTCCTTAAAAATTCAAAGGTGCAGATCAATTAGTTGGTTCCAGAAAGCAGCGTGGCTGACAGGATTTTGCAAAGCTGCTGGACTGTGAAGGGTTAAAGTCACTACTTGCTACTGACAGACTAAAAGTCATTATGTATACCTGATCTCAGTGGGCTGATAAAGTGACACAATATGCTACAGAAGAAACAAGTGATTTTTTTTCCTCCCAGACATTTAGAGATAGGCATAAGAAACATGGGGAGAATGCTGAAGGTCTGATTAAAGCGACATTCCATCATTATGCTGGCAAATCATCTTGGAGGCCAGAGGCGACGGATTAAGTTACTGAAGATCAGAGTTTGTGCAAAGAGGTCCTTTTATAGCTGCCCAAAGTAAACCATCGCTGGGCAAGATGCTCGACCTCACAGGTTTTCAGCAACTTTAAAAAGCAGGCTTCCTTAGCTAACGCCAGTAGAGACCACCTCTGACGGCGATGACCACCGCGGAGTGGAGGTGACCCTGGGCTTTCGAAGCATATGCTAGTGGGGTGCGGGCTCTGGAAGGTCCACCCCCAGTCAGAAGTGCTTGTAGTACCGAAGTGGTGAGAAAACGTGTGCCGAGAAGGCTGGCCCCAGGGCGCTGGCATTGTCACCATCACGGCAGGCCATGATTCTGGCTAAAGTAAGGCCGGGAAGGATTCTGCGCCGGGGAGGGAACGTCCACAGCAACAGCAATGCACGCGACACCACCTCTACGGGGCTACCGCGAGGATCGAAGGGGAGCGTACACAAAGGGCCTTGCTAACGGCAGAGCCCCACGTCGAACGCCGGCCGCTCTTCTGGAGGCACACGCACAGGCCAATACCGGGGGCAGGAAAGGAGGGCAATGCCAAACACGGGGCACCCTGCTGCAGAAGGCGGGCGCCCCGGCCGCCCTGCGTGCCTGAAGCTCTCTGCCTTGCGGTGCCAGGTGCGCCCTGCCCCCTACGGGGGCCTCTCCCAACCCCCCTCACACCGGCACCAGCCTTGCCTCTGCTGCCTCCCCGTTTATTCCGTCTACGCAGAGCTGTCTGCAGGTGGGACTTAGTCTGTGAGCTCCCTGGCAGCAAGAACTGGGCTTACCCCCCTTCCTTCCGTTACCTCGAGTGCCTGGCGCTTAGTAGGTGTTTCACAAACGCTTCTCGATGTGCAAGCTGTCACCGTTACTACAAAGCGCGGAACCTTCTTTCTGCTCTATTCCTAGATTCCAGGCATGTGACCCGGAAGAGGCTGGGATCATCTAATCTCCTCCTCCTCCCTCTTTACAGAGCAGTAAAGCCACTGGCCAGGGTCACCTGACCTTGGATGGAAAGCCTTAGCCTCCAACCCTATTCTCCAGGACTTCTCTTCAAGTACAGGCCTGCCTGTTTTATCTAGGGCTTTTAGCACAGCTGCCCGGAGAGGACTGCCTTCCCTTGCTTTCTAACCAGTGGGATGTGCTTCTGGAGGCCAAGGAGGGCTCATGTACCTCAAACTGCGAAAAGAAATCAACCTGAAATTCAATTTTCACAAACGGTTATTCTCGGGACTAGCCCAAAGAGTAGACTAACATGTTTGTCTGCCTTGCTCTCAAGCTGAGCCTGAGGAATTAAGAGGAGGGGAGGGGAGAAGGGACCCACAGCTGGTGACCGAGTGTGTGAGAGGCCTGGACAAGATCCGTGTTCCAACCCTGGACATGCTACTTCCTGCAATGCCTTTCCCCCTCCCTCCCCCCCTGGCCTCCCCTCCATGACGCCACTTTCTCATCTCTAAAAGAAAGGGATTGGCCTCGATAACCTTTATGGTCAACTCTGGCTTTCAATTCTGTGATCCTTCAGTCTGTATATACAATTACCATGCTTCTGTCTTTATCCCTGGCCTATACCAGCAAGAAGACAAAAGAAATTTATTAATTTTTAAATGACTGAATTTTAAAGAAAAAAATTCTTGGAAATAAGATCTATTTAGTGAAAATTACTGTCCACTTTAAAGTGAGCCTCAGGAGAGAGATCTAATCTAAGACAAGTGTTTACAACAGAATGTCTCCTAAATTCTATCACCTGGGCTTGGGCAATGGCTCTGAGAACTATGTAAATGTCTCCCAAATTCCTCTACCAAAAAACGAGTTTCTATCAGAGATTCCCACCCACGTCTTCTGTGGGTGGGAGAAGCACAATTCTCCTTCATCATACTCCAGAAAAGCCTCTGGCGTCAGGGTGGAGACACTTCCCTTCCCCAGCATCCATGGGGCCTGACCAGGCTCACAAGGAGGCATTTGCCCAAGTCAACTCATTTCACCCACCAGTTATTATTATTCCACCACACGGAAGGCACTAGGGACACTGAGACAGAAGCACGTGGGTCCTTGGGCTTCGGGGTGAGGGGAGGGATATCCACAGCTGGGCCTTCTACCAGGCAGAGGAGAGGACAGGTACATGATGGGCAGGGGGCACGCCTGGGCAGAAGAGAAGAGGGGAAAGGTGGAAAGTAGCAGGGTAGCCGTGACAATGGTGATGCCTGACATTTCTATGGTGCTTTCAGGTCTGCCAAGCCCTTCAGGCACTTTATCTCGGCTTATCCTCCCAACCGTCCCGTGAGGTAAGCACTATGCATTATCCCTGCCCATTTCACAAATGAGGAAACTGAGGCCCACAGAGGCTTCCTGACTTGTCCAGGTCACACACTCTCTGAGGAAGGGCCAGAACCCAAGTCCAGAATTCTCCAGGTTAGTTCGGACATTAGCACGGATGATGATGCTCAGGGCACTCTCATTGTTCTTCCTACCCGTAAGAGCCTGATGAAAAGGAAGAAGACGGAGGAACGAGGAACCGTCTGCCATCTTCCAGCACCTATTCTGTTGGGAGTCACCTCCACTGAAGTCCTGCTCTGATGCCCTGTGAAGAGCAGCCCTGAGGGGATCTGGGCACATGCAGGTCATGTCAGTGGAGGGGACCCTCTAGCAGCTCTCACCCAGCCGGAACGGCTTCCAGCATGGGCCTGGCAGAGGGTGTGCAGCTGCTATCAGTGAAGAAAGTGTCAGCCCCCAAAGGTGGCCAAGTGACAGTGACCGGGGTCGGACAAAAAGCCAACCCGAGCGTGAAAAGGAGAATTTGGGTTGCTGAATCAACTGACACAGTCTAAAAAACAAGCTAGCTGTATGAGTCAGAGGGAAAAGGTTATGGAACCATCAGGCTACGGGAAACCTTTCAAAGCCACCTGCCCCTGACAACATTTCACAGCAATGTCCAAGTCATGGGTAAGCTCCTACTATGTGCCAGGCACTGTGCCATGCACCGTACATACAAAGAAAAGCAAAAAACAATCCGTGCTCTCCAAGAGCTCACGATCTACGGGGGGGAGAAAATGTGCAGATGACTTATGAACAAGATACAGACAGGACAGACCTGGGAGAATCTACGAGTGATGGCAGAAACATTTTTTAGGGGACCTGGGAAAGGCTTCTCACAGAAGGTGGGGTTTTTGCTGGGACTTGAAGTAAGCCAGGAGGCAGAGATGAGGAGAGAGAGAATTTCAGGCCTGGGGGACAGTGATGGAGAATGCCTGGAAGTGGGAGATGGTGTGCTAGGAATGGCAAGGAGGTTGGTGTCCTCAGACCACAGAATACGTTGGGAGGAAAAAGGTGAAAGAAGACTGGAAAGGGGGGAGGGGCCCAGGCTGGGAAGGGCTTGAAATGACCAACAGATCCTGGGAGTTCCGAGACCAAGGCCACGTCCCCGAGTCAGTGACAGGTGCAGCCATCTGTGGCCTACAGGTTCCATTATTCAGTTCATGCCATCCCACCTCCATGGTGCAGACCCTGGCCACCTAGGCTCCATCCACCTCCGTCTTGTGAGGTCCCTGCCCAGCTCAGAGGCCACCTCTTCTTTTACTCCCTCTAAGTCCACCTCACTCACTCTTTTCTCCCAGCACTCTGCACCGATCACATTCCCTCCCACAATGCAGCTCTCTCTCCATGCGTCTTTCTGTCCCCACCTCTGACGTTCTGGCCTCCAGGAGAAAAGAATCTGGCCTATAACCCTCTCTTTATCCCCAGGGCCTGGCGACATGAGAGCTGTGCCCACAGGTACTGGGAGCTTTTCGGTCTGGTAGCATGTTACATCTGTGTTATCTCCTGTGATCCCAGGAGATGCTGATTAATTGTCTGCTGAAAACATGTTATCAAAACTGACCCCCACCAGACCCTAAGCAAGAACAGGAGACAGGGCAGTTGTGAGGCATTTAAACCTTGGAGGAAGCTGAGTGGGAATTATTAGAACAAGAGGATTTCTGAGCTGGAAGCTGAGCTGTCGTGAAATGGACCCTCCCAGTCAGGGAGACACTCCTCCAGCCCCCCAGCCCCACTTAGTGGCAGGAGTCTCCCTGCCTCACGAGGAAGGAGATTGCTCCTTCTTGTGCTGTGTTGAAATCCGCTTCCTCAGAACTTCCACCCACTGGCCCAGGGGCTCCCTCTTCACCCTCCCCCCGAGGGAACCTCTGCCCTCTGACTGGGACTCACCCAGGTTACTATACGTGGCACTACAAGGGCTCTCGTCCGAAGGGTCTGAAGCTTCCTCCTTCCCTTCTTCCCTCTCCGGGGTGTGGGGGGGCAAAGCTGGCAGGCCCGACGCATCATTGCTGCCCTCTTTCACAGGAGCCGCTCTTGGAACTCGCGAAGGGCCCTCGACGTCCCCTCATGGGACACTTGGCTGAAACAAACAAGGTCATGGTCATGAGAGGGTTCTCTGGGGCATGCCTCATCAGTCTTTCTGGTCACCCCCCCCGGGGACATGGGGCTTGCCCAAGGCTGATACTGTACTTTGTCTTCTCCCATGAGGAATGCGTGTCTGTCACTGAACAGAGCTGGGGGATGGGGAGAGAGGAACTGCATGCTTTTTGCTGACTACGGAGAAGTCTTGCATCAAAACCATGGAGACAGCTAAACACAGAGGCAGTTCAAATAGTGGGAAGAGAAGGCAGTAAGGCTGTAGTGGCTGGTCAAAGGACTGGCCTGCCCAGATGGACGAAGGCCATCAGTTTGGAATTCCTACTTCCTGCTGGGCCAGAACCATAGACTCACTGGGTTTGAAGGGGCCTCCAAGGTTACCTAGTTTGACTGGAAGCATGAATCTGGTCTACAATGTCACTGTCGCATGGTCATTCGGCCTGCTTGAAGGCCTACCTCAAAGGAAGCTCAATCCTCTGGTAGAAAGCTGGAAATTAAGCTCCTCCTACAGTTTGGCTGAAATTTGCTTTCCTTTAATTGTCACTTATTGGCTCTGGTTTGGTCCTCTAGGGCTGAGTAAGGCGAGTTTAATTTCTTTTCCAACCCTTTAAATAACTGCAAACAGGGACCACGTCTTAAGGAAATCTAAAGTCTTCTCCTTAAAAGAGCAACGAGAGCTCCTGCCTCGACTCAGGGCAATTCAAATTCAGGGCTTTCAAACTTCTTTCACAGACATTCCAAAGCACCACCATAGCCACAGGACTTCCAGGTTCACTGTGCTCATCCTCTGGCAGCTACTGCTTTCTGTCCCCACCCCTACCTGAGCTCTTGGGAGACTGCCATGTGTACGGCGAGGGAATGGGCCGATCTGGCAGATTTGGGCAGGGGCAGTCTTCCCACACTCAGCTCTGGCTGGCACAGTCTGAAACAAAGCTAGCTGTATGAGTCAGAGAGAAAAGGTTATGGAACCATCAGGCTATGGGAAACCTTTAAAAGCCACCTGCCCCCTGACAACATTTCACAGTAAATGTCCAAGTCGTGCCCTGGATATAGGGAAGGTAGGAAGAAGCAAAGAATACACACACTATTCAATGCTATTTCTAGTTTGATCATCAGTACTAATTAATGAGGGCATTTGTAAGCACTTTTTATAGAAAATTTCTTTAAAAAGAAATATATTTCTGTCTAGTCTTATGTGAAGCACATATCCCCTTGTGTGGGTTTGAAGGAGCAATTCTGAGGGGCAAGGAGCTCCTTCCTATCAATCTATCATTAATGAAAATATGTATGTGTTAGACAGAAAAATATACCTTGGAGTCTCTTGGCTACAGACATTCAAAAATATCATTTCGCAGCATGGCAGAACCAGGGGACTCCCACACACTGGAGATGACTAATGACTTAGTAATTTAGCTATCGTGCTTGAGCACGTGCGCCCAGCGGAGAAGGCTGGGGCACAGCCACCCATTCCCATGGGAGAGGCTGTAACGGAGTCATCAGTGACTTCTTACAAAGGCAGCTTTGGGCAAGGAGGCCCCTGCCCAACAGGCTGAATTGAATGCAATGCATCTTTGACCAAAGTCTGCTTGGAATGGGGTAGCCCCAAAAAATTTAAATCATGGAAAAATAGTAGAAGAATGGTCCACTGGAATGAGCCTTCATTGTATGGAGTTTCAGAAGAAGAGCGCTGAGTGACCTCAAGCATGCCACTTCATCGTTCTAGACCTCTGTTATACAAGGGGACTGGACTACATAGTACCCAAAGTCTCCTCCGCTTGGCATCGATAACCTTTTGAGCTTAAGATTTGAGATCTGCCTTCTTCCCCCTCAAAGTGCCCCTGATTTGACCGCAATGCAAACTTCTACCTGCCTCCGCTTTCCCACTTGGGACATCCCATGCTATCTTGACACAAACTGGACCTATATAAACAGGTCAGTAGAGACAGAGTCAACGTGGCATCTCAAAAAGACAACGTTTCAGAGGATTTCGAGTCAGAATTGTGGTTCACAGATTAGTTTTTCGCATGCTTCATACAGAAAAGTGTGATTGCCTACTAGAATGCCATTCTGCTGGATATGAGAATTAATGCAAAACATTTCTAATTACAAAGCAGTGAAAACTGTGATTTTAAAAAGAAAACAGCAGCCATTAAAAATGATAGCTACAAACCCCCCAGATTTTTTTCTTCCAACTTTGGGCCAGCTTTGGAGGGGTCCAAACAGGTGATATTAGGTCCCTAATGTTCTGCCTCTTTCCTCTCCCTGCCTAAAATCTGTGACACACAAATATGGATTGCCATCAGACCGTCCCTGAGCAGAGGTCAAAGCCTTTTCAGGATCCTCCAAGCTGGCCTTGACCCTACCATTCTACACTTACCTGTCTGCTTTGCTCGTGGGACCTGGGGTCTTTCAAGGAAGCCACTGTGTGCACTGCTCTGCTGGCATGTAAAAGCCCTCAGCTAACAGACAGTGCAGGCCCCAATCTGGGAGGCTCCTCCCTTCACAGCAGGCTCATTCCCACGCACATGCAGCGTAAGCACTAGGTGCTCCAGTGTTCTACCAAACACAGGCCCAGGAAAAAAGAAAGAAAAGACTCACCCACTGTACTCACTGACACAATTCCCCATTAGAGGAAATTCTCTCAGGGCCTTCTTGAGTCTGTTAATCATGTTTAGAGAGTCTGTGAGCCATTGATCCCCCTGAGTTCTGGCGAGCTACAAGCGAGAGGCCTGAATTCTGCGGAGTGATGTCACCTGCTGCACCCTCACCTTTACCTTAGGGGCTGGGCCTGGAGCTGGGCCAAGCACTAGCAGAGCTCTAGAAGAGGAAGTGACGCTTACCTGGGGCTGATTAACTCACATAGACTCATCTGAAGTGGGGCCCAGGTGGATGAACCAGCCCATTAAAAGGATCTTCATTTGGAAGGAAGGAACCACCCAAAGCTCATGAAAGTGAAATCACCTGACTCTTCTCATGGCTGCTGCGGTTTTAAATATGCATTTACAGGTAGACTGGAGGAATGCTTTCAATGTACCCGTGATACGGGAAGAAGGGTTTTTGGACTGAAACTGTAGAGGGCAGAGGTTTGGGGAGTTCAAGCTTAGATGTGGGAACACGCAGAGACTCCAAATGAACAGAGAATTGATCAGCAGCATCACAGTTAGGTCAACACAGTCACTCTCCAGGGACAAGAGAAAAAGATTAGCAGCGGTGACAAAGAAGGAAAGAAATCTTTAACGATTCATGATCAATCATCAGGACCTTTAGGCATTTTATACAATCTACAAACTTAATATTTGGTATGAATTCTGAATGAGTCCTCTCCGTACCACACAGAAACATAACCCTACACCTTCCCCCATCAGAATGTGAGATCCTTGAGGGAAGGGATTGTTTTCTTTCCTACCTGTATTTGCATTCCAGCACTTAGCACAGTGCTTGGTACACAGTATCCAAGGTAGTAGAATGATGTTTCACAAATACAGCTTTATCCATTAACAAAGTGGCCCTCAAACCTTCCCTGGGAAATAATCTTGAGGCAGAGAAATCGAATCCAATTCAATTCAAACATCTACTAGTGAGTACTCTGTGTAAAACCCAGTGCTCGATACTTGGGATACAAAGATGAAGAAAATGAGTTCCTGTCCTTAAGGAGTTTACAGTCTAAGAAAAGGGTCGTAGACCTGCATTCTAGGAAGCCCAGACACACAGCGGAATCAGTGCAAAGAAGGCATTCCTTCAGAAGCCTCTTCTATTCTTTCCTTTGCTTGTGTCCTCCCGATCAAGTCACTCTTCTTTTTGCCAGTCCCTTTGATCTGTGTCTTTCAAGCAGCTCATCCCATCTCCTTGGGGAGTCTGCTCCTGCCCTCTCCCTAAAATTTCAATCACTCTTTATCCAGTGGCACCTTTGCTGTTGCTCACAAATATGCCCACATCTCTTCCATTCTTTTTTTTTTTTTTAAGACAATTGGGGTTAAGTGACTTGCCCAGGGTCACACAGCTAGTAAGTGTCAAGTGTTTGGTCTGAGGCTGGATTTGAATTCAGGTCCTCCTGACTTCAGGGCCGGTGCTCTATCCACTGCTCCACCTAGCTGCCCTATCTCTTTCACTCTTTAAAAAAACAAAACAAAAAATCCTTCAAAACCTTGTTTTCTTTCACTACCAACTCTTAGAAAATGCTGTCTCTTTGTCTCCACCTTCTCGCCTCCCACTCACTTCTCAGTCCCTTGTAATCTGGCCACCATCCCCAGCGACTGCCTGGAATGGGTCTCTTCAGGGTCCCCAGCGATCTCTTTACTGGTGAATGTAACACCTTTTTCTTATTCTTTGCCCTCCTCGGCCCCTTAGTAGTGTCTTGCACTGTTTGTCACATGTCTTCTGTTATGTTGAGAAGATTTTTGTAGGGGGGAGTGGGGAGGTCGTGATACTATATATCTGTATCTATCTATCTATCTATCTATCTATCTATCTATATATATATCTCAGCGCAACCTCTGTGAAGAGAGGGGTGTCTGTCTGTCTCTCATGCGCGCGTGCGCACGCGCACACACACACACACACACACACACACACACACACACACACACACATATTTCAGTAGCACTATTCAATGGTAAGGGTGGTGTTGACTAAGTAAAACAATTTAACTTCCCTCCCTAACACCTAGTATCCAAACCTACGAACGTGTCTATATTAAATTAAATCAAAAGCGTTCCAACTAAGTGTGAAAAGGTCTTGTTTAGCTGAGATGATTCTGAGAAGCCATCGGGATTAACTGAAAACAACAAAGCACAGATGACTCTGGATTGGCTGAGGACACTTGATCCTACTGTGGGTGGAGGTGGGGGTCTGGGAGTCTAGTAGAAGAGAGGTAGCCATCTCTGAGAAGGCTTCACTTGGGCTGGGAGAACGCCTGAGCTCTGGCCTCAGCCTCTCTGCCCTGCTCCCTTCACGGCTGAGGGAGGACATTGGGAACTTTGGAGATCCAGAGGATTCTCCATCTTTCCACGGCATCTGAGGAACATCCCTGGAAGGATTTAGGGCACTGTCTGCACTGGGAGCCAAGGATGGACTGGCTGCAGGTCCACAGTGCTAGGAAAAGCGGAGTAAAAAGCTACCCTAGACCCAGGCGACTGTCTTGAGAAGCCCAGCCAAGGGAATTCTAGGAGCTAGGAGTTAATTCTTTGTCAAATGTGCTCTCTCAGCTGACGCTCTCTTTCTCCTGGGTTTTGTGTGCATGTGTGGGAGAGTGGGATAGGATTTGAGGAGGATATTTCTGGACCAAGTGTTCTCATTACACCACCTCAGTTAATAGAGCCTAGCTGATTCATCAACGGACCATTATGGTGGGAAGCACATCTACAGGGGCTTGGGCCCTCAGGGCTACTCTGAGACAAGGGCACCCAACCAGGGAGTGAAAGCCAAGGCTGGGAGAGTTTAGATTATGCACTATACTATACCACAGAAAAAAGATCTAAATAACAATGCATTTGACCAATCAGTTCTTGAAAATGTAGAAGTAAACTGAGAAAAGGCCCATTAAGTGGATCATAGGGTTCTAGAGCTGGGCAGAACCCACTCATTTTTACAGATACAGAAACAGAAGTTCAGCAAGAGAAGGGCCTGGACATGGACCTCAAAGGCAGCAAGTGGCAAATCCAAGCTTTCAGCCCTGATCCTCTGGCTCCAAACCCAGTCATCACCTGCCGGGCTAAGGTGCTTTCTTCTACATTCTAAGTCTTCCTGGGAGAGTCCTCATTCTGGCCACGAGCGAGGGTAAAATCTGTCCTCAGCCAACAGCTGTCGCCCAAGCCCTTCCTGAGTCTGCCACTATTCACTGCCTGCTCTTGGTGTTTTCTACTTACAGGAGTTCCAGCTTCCCAGTGACGTCTTGGACTCAGAAAGGCCCTTCTGATGAGCTTTTCATCAAATTAAGAATTTATCGCTGATGTTTGGTAGTGTCTGTGATATCACATGGCTTCCTTCCTTCATTCAAATGGCTGAACAAACAGCCAAGGTGCTGCCCAGAAACAGTCATGTTGTCACAGACTGGTCTTTTACACAAACAAATCCCTCGGTAACTTTATCTCCCATCACCTTGCAATATTCATACATAATTCAAAGCTGCAAAAAGCAGTCTCCTGTGGGAAGCTCACCCAGGTGGCAGGATTAATCACTACGCCATCTCATAAAATAATCCCCCCTTTTTTCTGGCAAATTCATTCAAGACAGATTTTCATAAAAATTCGGTTAAACATCTGAACATATTTTTAAAAAGCAAATCAAGTTCCACATTAGCAAAGATTAAAGCCCTCTATATTTCTGAGTCCTTCCTCAATTTAGGTTCCACTTGTCTTAATAGCTAACCACCTTCAAGTTCCAAGTGGACAGAAAGAATATCTTTTAGGCTTGAGTAGACACTCTTAGCCTCACAAGAGCCAACCTACAATGGTCCAAATCCATATTTTCAGCCTCCTTTTAAACAGCTACATCTCAGGAAACGATAGTGAAAAAATATAGATTGAAAAATATTCTGAAACCTTTAAACTAGACTCAAATATTCTTTAAACATAATTTTAAAACTCTATTACTTGTTTTGAGAGGGGTGTGAGTGTTGCATGTGTGTTGTGTGTGTATATATATATATATATATATATATATATATATATATATAATATATATATATATATATATATATATATAATGCATAAATATACAAGTATATGTGCTATGCATTCATATTCCTCTGGGGGGGTATCATAAGGATGGGCCTTTGCAGAAATACCACATGCATGAGGCATTGTAGAGAGCTCAGAGTTATCAAATCCCAACACCTTTGTAATTCATTGAAAGGGAAAATAAAATCTCCACCTTTTCCTGTCTCTTTGCCTGCAGGACCTCCCACCAATCTGACATTTCTTTAAGCACATCTTATTTTCCAGGTCATCAATTTAATTCTTGGCTCTTTCCCGTCACTGGCATTCTCAGCCAGAAAATTCGAGTATCCACTGATCATTATCTCGGAGTCTTTCCTTTTCCTCTAAGCCTTCTGGAGTCTTTGAGGGAAAGCTTCAAGCTTCTTGTTTATCCATTCCACACATTACGATTAACCTTTAACTAAGATCTGATGGATTCCCACTCAATAAGTCTGACAGAATGTGATAAAAACAAATGTGCCTCCTGCTGATGTGAGACAGGTCAGACCTTTGGCCACCCAACATGGATTCAAAGTCTAAGAGAGTGAGTGCCACAGATCTGACTTGGTCTGTGGGCTTCAGTTTTCTCACCTGTAAAACGGAACAACAGTACGTGCCCACCCTGGGTTGCATTTTCAAGAAAACACCTTGTAAATGATCAGGTTATCCCTTCCCCTCAACCCACCATGAGCTGTTGTCTTCTCTGGCCCTAGATTCAGTTCAATTCAGCAAACATTGATGATGCCCTCACTTCATGAGGGGGACCTGCATCATAAGGCTTCAACATCAAATTAAATATTCCATAATAGGAAATATTAAAAATGATAAAAACATGCCCCCACAAATCATCATGGCTAGAAAAAAAACTTAGGTTCCCTGATTCCCTTCCTCCATGGCTTTAAATAATAAAGAAATACCTGAAACTAGAAAATTTGGGTGTTTAAATCCCATGAAATATAAAGCTCATGTATATTAGATCCTCACCTCATACCATCTACCCTAATAAATTCTAGCTGGATTGTAGACAAACATAAAAAAAGAATCATAAAAAAGTAAGGAGTAAAAGAAGATATTTATCTCAGTTTTATGTGTGTGGGGGAGGAGAAGGTGAGTACAATTTTATCTACTGAGCAAATAGATGAAATTATAGGGGATGAATTAGATGGATTTGATTAAACAAAAACAAAAACATTTTGCACCACAATATATGTGACCAAGATTAAATTAAAAAACAAAAAAATAACACATACATTTAAGGAAGATTTCAATAAAGTCAATGACAGTAGCGTCATAATGGGCTTCCTAAAGAGACTCTGAAATAGGACCTAAGTTGGTCTCAGCTCTTTCCTCCTCTGAGGTCCTCCTCCTGACAAAACAGGGATTCCCTTCCATATCTTATGGTGAGGAAAGTGTTCAGGAATCCCGAGAACGCCACTGAAAAGCGTGCCATTAATTACTATTAATAAGGGAAATGAGAATGTCAACTCTGAGTATTAGCTCAGAGCAGCAGTGTCAAACTCAAATAAAAACAGGGTCATGAAACCCCATAGAAGGACCCCTGCAGGCTGCTTAGACTTAGAATGACACATAGTAACGTGTTTTCTTGCATTTTTATTCACTTTGTTTGACATTTCCCAATTATATTTCTATCTGGAGCTTTGAGCCATGTGTTTGCCATCTCTGGTTCAGGAGATCATGCTGCATCCCTAGAACCTGGGAAGATAACACCCTTGGGTGGCCTGTTCATCTTCCGCCTGCCTCAAGATGGCATGGATGATGGTACCATATGCTGGAAAATACTGAAAAACTGAACGAGTAAAAAGTATCCCTCAAAATGGCGATACCAGAGTAAGCCTTCAACGTGTGGCTGACACCCAGTTACGCTGACCAAGAAGGGAGGATCAGAATCAGGGATTCGTCTCTGATGGAGAATCTTGTCGTAGAAGGACAACTGTGGCTCCTGTCCAGCCCCAATGGGGCTGGCATCTACAAGGGGATGGTGCTGGTAGAGGAGGCAGAAATTGGAAGATTTGACTTGGAATCTGCCATTTGGAATCACAGAAAGTCAGAGTTGGAGGGAACATTAGCCTCACTTTCTCAAACTGAGGCTCAGATGGATTGAGGGACATATTGAAGGTCCCACAATTAGTTAAGGAGAAATGGTGAGACTTGAACCCAGGTCTTCTGCACTGCTCTTTCCAAGCTGCCTCCAGCCTACTGGTGATGTGGCTCTGGGTGAGACACGAGATAGGATCCCAGATTCAAAGCCTGAATGTCCAGGCCAATCTCCTCATCTTACAGAGGGGCCAGCACAGTACTCAGTATAGTATAAACACTTACATACTTGCTGACTGATGGACTGCTCGAGGGCCTTGTAGCCACTAAGTCTCAGAGGTGAGATCTGAGCCCAGGTCTTCCTGATACCGAGGCTGGCACTCTGCTTAAAAAGTAAAGCAGACCGATCCAGGCCTGGGTCCTAAGGACACATGGTTGTGACTGGTTACTCAAGGTCCTTTACCAGAGATCTTGGCCTCCCTATCATCTCAAGTCTGCCTACCACTTTTCTTTTACAAAGATCTTTCTTCTCAATCGCCCTATGAAACAGGTCATGTAAATGTTTCCTTTCACAAAGGAGGAAACAGAAATAGAGGCTACGTAACGTGGCGTGGGTTACACAACTTGGACTCACACTCAGGTCTTCCAGCTACGAGGCCAGCACTCTATACCACACCATTGCCTCTCCCCACACATGATCATGGATGGCTCTTCGGCAGGGAGCTTCCTCACGGAACAGTGTTCACTCTCTACAACTTGGCTCCTGCCACTGACCATCCTCCTCTTCTCTCTTCACATTCCTATTGAAACCTTCACTAGCCTTCTCCAAGGCCCACCCAAACGCCAACTCTTCCATGCTGCTTTTCAGTGAGTGTAGAGGCCAGCCTGCCGGCACTCTGACCTGACTCTTACAGCTCCACTTAGGCACCAGGCTCATGGGGCGTCTGTGGGAGGCATGCCCACCATTTCCTAGGTGGCATTCACAGACTCAAAAGAGATTTCAGAGGTCATCTCACCTAAGCCCTACTAGAAAGCCCTTCTCCAGCGTCCTTAACAAGAGCTCATTTAGCCCACCTCTGGCGAAAGACCTCCAACAGCAGGGAATCAACTCTCTCTGGAAGCATCACATCCACCTTTGGTAAAGACCATTCTCCTTTTTATAATCTGCTAGGAAGGTTTTCCAAACATGTGCGTAAGCCTACATTTTCTATCTGTCACTCCTAATCCTGCTTCTTGGGACCAAGTTCATCAATCCACAAGCACCAATATGCAAGCTCTCGGTATGTGCCAGGCATGGTGTAAGTTAGTGGAGATACAAAGACAAAAAGGGAAATCCTCCCTGGCCTCCAGGAGGTTCTCTTCTATTCTGTGTATGTGTGATGGGGATGGGGTGGGTGAGGGAAGCAAGATAAGTAAATACAAAATATAAACACGAAATCCAGCCTCGCTGTGTGTAGCAGGGGTGCAGGGGAGGCCATCAGCAGCAGTTGAAGAGAATAAGAAAGGCCTTTATTGAAGCAGCATTGGAGGTGAGCTCTGCAGGAAGGATTTAAGAGGCGGAGAGGAGGAATGAGTGAATTCCAGTTGTGGGGGTATGGTAGGCAAAGACCTGGTGACGAGAGATGGAACTTGCCCACATAACAGTGCTTCAAATACCAGAAGACGGCTGTCATGTCTGTAGCCGTTCTCACTCCCTCACCACAGTCTGTCTTTCTCCGGGAATTGATAGGTCCTTATATGGAATTATCTCCAGTCCCCTCACCAGCCTGGATGCCCCTAGTCTGACAAAAGTGTGGTGCTTAGAACTGAACACCACACTCTGAGTGTGGCAGGACAGCGGGACTCTGGCCTCCCTCGTCAGGAACACACCTCCATTTGGGTAGCTTCTGGCCTCCCAGCCCCACCATGCTCGTGGAGAGCAAGCCCAGGCCCTCCACTGTGGAGTACTTCGTACTGGCTTCACGAAGTATTTACATGAGGGAGGGGGAAGTCACCATCTATCTCTCTAGGAAGCCAGTGCTACTGTCCCCCCAAATGAGGTAAACAATTGGTTTCTGAGGGCTGGACTACACAAAATCTCCATGCTACTTATGGCTTTGTCCCTTGTGTTAATGAATCACATCTCGGAAGAACCACGTGGGGATAAACTGCCCGTCTATGGAATTAAGCCTTTTAAATGGTGTCTGACTATTCCAATCAATCTGACGTTCCTGCTACAGTGAGCGACTGCTATGTGAAAGAGTGGCCCAGAGATCTGAGCACAAGGTTAGAAGCTAGGGATTCAGATCTGATTCTGGCTCTTCTTACTACCCTGCCCCCTTATCCAATTACCCGGAAAATGGGGGGAGTGACATTTACACTAGTGTAGATTAATTAAGAAATTCACATAAGATGCTTTGAAGAGAACTATACAAATACTGAGTGTTTCAGGTTGAAAAATCAGCCCTGATCAACTGGGCCCTGATTATTAAATATATAGTCATTCTAAATTTAGCAAAGACTAATTTTGAAAAGGTTTGCTCAATTCCACCAGACTAACCAGAAATCCCTTATATTTAAAAAAAAATTATTCAGTGGTATATTTGAGAAGAATTACATTTATTAAGTACCTTCTATGCTAGATGATATGTGAGATGACGCAGTAATGCTGGAGTCAAGAAACTGATGGTCTAGCCTTGATTTAGCCACTAACTTGCTTTTGTGACTTTGGCTAGGTCACTTAACTGATCTCTGCATCATGGCTCCTTAATCTGCAAAAAGGGCCCTAAACGTGTCAAGACTATTTGTGAAGATGTTTGTGAGGATCAAATGTGCAAATGTACATCAAGTGCTCTGAGACAAAAAAATAGAAGCTCTCTATTAACTACCGGGGCATCACAAATCCCACTCACACATCTTGGTAGCACTCTGGCGTGCTTTCTCCCAATAATGTGAAAGAGGCAGTACAAGTATCTCCATTGTCTGATAAAATGATTAGTTTCCATGTTTGGATTTCTCTTTCCCGTTCCCTCACCACCCCAAATTATATCCACATTTACTACCCCTCCCTACAATGTACACGGATGTGTGTGCATGTGTGCGTGAGATAGAGATAGAGAGAGAGAGAGAGAGAGAGAGAGAGAGAGAGAGAGAGAGAGAGAGAGAGAGAGAGAGAGAGAGAGAGAGAGAGTGTGAAGGGACGCTCAGGTAGGCCTCCTAGAATTCTGAAGGATTACCTGGAACATAGGTTACTTTTAGTGTACCCAGGGGAGTTCAGAATGTCCTGGGGCCAAGGGCAGAGCAACAAGGAATGGAGTTCCTGGGAGGAACAGGGGTACATTAGAACTTGGAAGGAAGTCTCTAGTGGAATGTCTTAGGGATCTGGGTGCAGGGGACCCTAAACCAGAAATCAGCAGTGAGTAGGAAAGTAGTCCTATGGTAACTGGGGGAGGCCTGCTAGAGAAGGGGAGTATCCCCCCTCTGATCTAAGTTCTTGCTCCCTCACCTGAACTGCCCAAGATTTTGAAAGGACTTCCCTCAGAGATCATAATACTATTGACCTTGAAAAAAATCTTTCATTTAAGGATGAACAAACTGCCATCTGGTCATATCTGCTCCATTCTAGTGATTCTGAAATCTCATAGGTAATCATCCAAATGACATTCCCTACCACCCCACCCCACCCATCCCACCTCCCGTTCGATTCCTTATTCCCATTCCCACCAACTCTGTCCAAGTCCAGACCCAAAGCTACCCACCCCATTCACTGTGCCCTTTGGAATGCCTGCTCCATAGACAATAAACTTGCTTTCATCTGAATTCTTTTCCTTTCCCATTCTTTCCATCTTCTAGTTCTCACTGAGATCTGACTTCCCCTGATGATGCAACCTTCATGGCACTGGCTGAACTTTTACTCATTCCCATTTCTCACTGGTTAAGGTGAGGGAACTGGAATATTTCTTGCTCTCTACCACCATTTCCAGTTGTCTCTCTACCATCATCACTCAGTAATCTCTCCTTCTTTTGAGGTTCACACTAGTCACATCTACTACCCAATCAAAATCCTGGTAGCTGTTGTCTACAGACCTCCAGGACACACCCCTTCCTTTCTCCTGCCCTCATACTAGGGGACTTCAACATACATACATACAGATACTCCCTTAAACATCCTATCCTTCTAGTTCATCGACTTACTCATTTTCTGTGACTTACTTCTCCACTCCACCTCAGGCATACACAAAGATGGTCATATCTTTGATCTTGCCATCACCATAAATACACCATCTTCAAGTTCATAAACTCTGAAACCCTCTTATCTAATTACAATCTACTGCATTTTCACTATACTCTCTTCCATGACCAAATACTGCTCTTTGTCCACATGGTGGTCTCAAATTCCTCAGCCCCTCAGTTCTCTTGTAGGTCATCTTCTCTGCACTAGCCATTTTCTCCTCTTTTCCCCATCCTGACCCCTTGGTGAACCACTTTAACACCAGACAGTCTTCTTCTCTTGAGCTGCTGGCTTCCTTATCATCTGGCCGACCATGCCTTGCATGGCTCAATCTTGGATCATTCTAACCATTCATCATCTTTGCTCCTACGTACACTATGCTGAATGGAGGTGGAGAAAATCATGCAACTGCTGACTGGGTTCACTACAAATTTAAGTTACATAGTCTCAACTGGGCCCTCGCTACTGCTAGGCAATCCTATTATATCTCCCTTATCATCTCACTACATCACTCTCCCCCTGAGGGTCTTCCAAACCCTTTTATTTCTCCTCAAACCTTGTACACCTCCCCTTCAGCCACTGTCTCAGCTGAGAATCTTGCTTCGTATTTGACAGAAAAAATTAAGCCCCTTCACCATGAACTCCCTCACCTCTCTCCTTATCTCACAATACCTAGATGCATTCTATCATTCTCTAGCAATGGAAGTGATTCCATTCCACCTTGTCTCTTCAGCAGACTGTTCCCCTGTCACCCCCACTCCTTCACTTATCTCCAACCTTTTCTGGTCTGCTGGCTGCTTCCCTACTGACTACAAACATACCTCTGTCTCCCCTGTCCTCAAAGAACCCTCACTTGATCTTCCTATCCCCATCTGCTACTTCTAGTACCTCTCCTACCTTTTGTGGTTAACTTCCTTGAGAAGACATCTGACAGCCAACTGTTCCCCTCACTCTCTTCACTCTCCACGATGGGGTTTACCTGTCAACCCAAACTGCTCTCTCCAAAGTTACCAATGGTCTCTTCACTGTCAAATCCAGTCTTTTCTTCATCTTCATCCTTCTTGACCTCTCTTCAGCCTCTGATGCTGCTGACTCTCCAGGGATACTCTCTTCTCTCCAGGTTTTTGGGACACTGCTCCATCCTGGTTCTCCTTCTACCTGATGACTCCTTCTCTGTCTCCTCTGCTGAATCCTCATCCATGTCATGCCCTCTAACTACAGGTGTCCCCCAGGGTTCTGTCCTAGGCCTTCTTCTCTTCTTCCTTAGTACTATCTCACTTGGAAACTCACAGCTCCCATGCAAATATCATCCCTTTCTATTGACTCTCAAATATACTTATCCACCTTTAATTTCTCTTCTGACCTCCACTCTTGCATCTCCAACTGTCTCTCAGACATCTTGAAGCGGGTGTCCTATAGACATCTTAAAACACATGTTAAAAATGGAACTCGTTATCTTTTCCCCAAACCCTCTCCCTCTCCAAACTTCTTGTTACTGTCGAGGACACCACTATCCTCCCAGGCCCACAGGCTTGAAACCTTGGTGTTGTCTTCGACTCCTCACTATCTCACCTCCCATCATACCCTACCAGTTTGACATTTGTAATATCTCTTGCATGTGTCCCTTCTCTTCTCTGACACTGCCTCCTCACCTCACACCTGGACTATTGCATTAGCCTGTCAGACTGTCTGCCTGCTACAAGTCCCTCCCCTATCCAGTCCATCTTCTATTCAGATGCCAAAGCACAGGTCCTTGCTTCCCCCCACTCAGTCAACTTTAAAATCCTGTTTGCCATTCCAAGTCCTTTATAACCTAGTTCTACCTCTCCCTCTTTTCCTAGTCTTCTTACATTGTACACCCCCCTCCTCAAGTCCTCTTTGATCCAGTGACTCTGGCTATCGTTCCTTGAACAGGCGACTCTGTCTCCTGACTCTGGGCATTTGCACTGGTTGTCCCTCTACGCCTGGGATGCCTCCTCTGCTCCAACTACTGACCTCCCTCGATTAAAACCTCATCCTCTGCGGGAAGCCCTCAAGTTCAGTGCCTTCCCTCTATTGATTATTTTCCATTTATCTCATATACAGCTTGTTTGTCTGTAGTGGTTGCGACGTGGTCTCTCCCTGACACTGGGAGCTCCTCAAGGAGAGGGACTGTCTTTTGCCTTTCTTTGCATTCTCAGTGCTTGGTACAGGGCCCGGGACGAAGTCAGGATTTAACAAATGCTTACTGTGTTGACTGACTTACATTCCCAAATCTTGGTCTCTTGACCCTCAGTCTATCACTTTGTCTCTCTCAAAACCACTAAACTTGTTTGAATTGGTACAAAGCAGTTGGACAGAAATGCTTTCAGCCAACAGGTCCTTGAATCTAATTGACCCAGTGACCTGGAATGGAAGGCTTCATCAGACTGCCTCTTCCTTGAATGATGGGATTTGGACTCCGCCATAGCAACAATTCATTATTTTTCATATTAGACTCCACATCTACAGCCTAGCTTTGGCATTTTAATTTGCTTATAGGAAAACTCTGATTTTCATCCCTTTCAACAGTGTGTTCCCAGCTGTGGAATGATAATTTAATGTTTACACTGTCATCAAACAGGAAACACAAATGTTGGCATTTGGCAGTCATGTTTGTCTTCTCAGAGTTGCTACAAGCAAACATGAAGTGTGCGTCGAAGTAAATGGGATAATTAGTGAAAATGCCAGTGCGGAGAGTTCCCCTTGCACGCCCACGGAAGCAGCACTCACCTTCCTGCAGCTGAGCAAAGGAAAGCTTGCCTGTTTTACTTATTCTCTGCTAACATCAGATGTCACATATTGCCGTGAAGCACGGATCTGACTGCATGACTCCCTTAGTCAATCAGCTCCACTGGCTCCCAGCAGCCTCTGGGATCAGGGTCAAACATCCCTGCCTAGCTTTGTGAGACTTTACAATGTGAGCCCAACTTATCTTACCAGTTGCACAAGACCTTCCTCTCCCAATGCAGTCCAGCACACATTACCCACGGTGCTCTAGCTGTGGCTTCGGTGTCTCTGTACTGGTCCTCCCCTTGTGCCTGGACTGTACTACCTCCTGACCTTGGCCACAGAACCCCTCTTTTCCTTAGAGATGGAGTTTAAACATCCCCTTCTGCATCAAGCTTTCCTTGATTCCCCCACCGGCTATCACCCCCCTTTCCCAACTACTGCATTTCACTCCTTGTAATTACTTGGACTTAACCACTTGGACTTAATCACTTGTCATGTATTCTGTCCCTGCTTCTGCACGTATTTTTCATCTCATACCTTAGAATGGAAGGCAGGATTGCTTCTTCTTTGTATTTGTACTCCCTTCACCTAGAACCATGCCTGAGCACACAATGGTGTGGCCAAGCATCTTACGGGAAGAGGGTTCCAGTCCTGCCCTGGATCTTGCTCTGGGTGCTGCCTCTTAGGAAGGATGTACTAGCTGGCGTCCTGAGAGGAAGGACAGGGCAGGAAACCCTGTAAACCCCCCCATGAGAGGACCAATTGAAGGGCCTTGGGCATGTGCAGAGTGAGAGTGGTCTTCAGGCATCTGGAAAGCTGGCATGCAGAAGAGGCCCCAGAAGGCCAAACTAGGAGTAGGGAGTCAACACTGCAGTGAAGCATAATTGGGCCTAATGTAATTAACAATTAGAACCTTACGAAAGTGGAATGAGTGTTCTCAAGAGAGCGGCTCCGTGTCGTTAGAAGCAGGCCTCCTTATTAGGTGTGGCTGGGCCTTGGGACCCTCTGCAAGGGCCTTCCCAATGCGGGATTTAAGTCACTACTAGAAGTAACTAAGATTATCCACAGAGAGTTCAGTGCTCCTATGATGTAGGCACCCCCACAGGCCAGGCCCGACACACCTGGCTTTCACTTGGGAACGTTACTGAGCACTACTGACTCAGAACAAGGGGTCTGTTCAGAAAAGCCAGGTCTGAATCCCAGCTCTACCAGTTTTTACCACAAACGTCTGTGAGGCTCAGTTTCCTTCTCTGTAAAATCTGCTCCTCTTCACATGGCAGAGCAGCCACTAGCATCGGAGCCTGGAGCTTGAAGCACTGCTCCTTAGGGGTGACAGCCACCTCCCACCCTTCCCTTCAGCTTCCTCACATGTATAACGGAGGTAACAGTCTTGCTCTCCATCCACAGGTGCACAGAAAGTGCTCTGTGTTCACTGTTACTGTGGTCTGGAGCAGGCTTCCTCAGTGTGACCCTGTGGGGCCAGCTTCACCCTCAGTTCACTTATGGTAATAACCAGGATGGCTGCTTGGATGTGGCATTCTACAAAGCACCCATTGGAGGAGTGCCAGTACCATCCCCAGATAAAGAGGGAAACTGAGGCTTTCTGGGCTGCTTCCTGTTTTCCTGCTCAATCATCCAGCAAAAAGATGGTCCCAATTTCAGAAAAGAGGCCAGACTCAACATGTATTGAATTATTTTCTCAATGTGGCATTTCAAAGAACAATTAATAGGCCTTGGCACAAAAAAAGGAATTACCCCCAAAAGCCCATATAAAGGATAAATGAGTGGACTTTATTTATCGGCAAGCTCTGTTGAGTGGGGTGTGGATAAATATACCCTGACCTAACTTAATGAGGAAGTAAAGCAACGTATTGATCTGTATGAACTATCTGCTGTCCTGCCCCACGGGACGCTTACTAATGCGGCTTCAACCGCTACTCTCCCAGAGAAACACATTGGTCCTGGAGAAGAACACCATGGGACCAGGATCTAGGGTCGCAAAGCCTGGATTCAAATCCTGGCCTGGCCACTGCATTCTGTGACCTCAGAGGGGTCTGCTTCCTCAGTCCACCCACAGGGGCAGCCCATCACAGTTCTCAATCCTATGTTACTACCAATACACAGGCCAATACCGCTGAGTCCAAGCACCAGGGCCCCACCCAGCCTCTTGCCCCAAAGGCTGCTCCCCTTGGCAGCTCTCGAGGTGAACGGATTCGAGGAGCCCTGGGAAAGGCTTGCATGCTGATGGCTCTGGGGCCCCTCAGACGGTGCTCATTCGGGAACAAAACCACTCAGTGAAACAGGTTTGAGGGCACTGAGCCTTCTGCTGCTTATGATGGACACTTTTCAAAAAAGCAAATTTGGAAGTTCTGGGTCCCTTTTTTTATTTTGGTGGGGAGTGAGATGAGCACGATGAAGCTCACAGACGTCTGGTCTGATCTACACTGGCTAGCAGACTCTACGTGAGAGCTGGTTAAAACTGAATAGCAGCAGCGCTGGCTGTTGGGGGGAGCAAGAAGGCAGGCCGGGGTACATGGAGGGCTGGGCCATCCCCACCCCAACCCTGTCCATACCCGCTTTATTATATCTATGTCATAAGAGCAGAAAATTCAGAGGGAAATGCTTAGGTGTCCTAACCACAAACAACGCTGTCCCCACAAATGAAAATACATCTATGCTTCTTAATCTGGAAACCAGAGAAAGACCCGCAGCATGAGTCCGATTCTTGATGAAGGATTGAAAGAAAGATGTGAGCAAGGACTGTGAAGGATGAAAAGGTACAGAGGGGGGTATGATCTGCATTTGTGGATGGAATGCTGCACCAAAAGAACACATTCTCCCTGAAATACTCAAGTGCTAAGCCTCCTCTTGCATTTGCTGAAGAGAGATCTGGTCTGACTGAGATGTCACACTCTGTTATAGTCAATATCGCTATCTTTTAGACAGGAAAACAACTGCAAGAATTCACACGGGAAAAAAATCAGCTACACTCATGCCTCAGTCCTCCCACCGGGCCCCAATCCCTTCTTCTCTTCTCTTTTTTTCCCTTCACCTCTAGGCAGCAGAGCTGGTTGGTTTTTCTTTTCTCCCAACCATACTGGGAGGATTGACAGAATGCTGCATCTCAGAGGATGAGGACAGCAATCAGGCAACAACTATCCCCATTAAATGGAAGGCGGCCAGACAGAGATGAACATTTTTGTGAAAACCGGAGGCGCTATCTCAAAGAGCTCGTCTAACTACCAGCGTGGGGAAGAACAGCCTCCCCATTTGTTACTCTGCTCCTGTTTCTTCCTCATGGCCAATAACATGTTACTTATGGTTAACCTCTTATGTGGTTGCCTGTTCTCCAATGAACCTGCTTTGCCTTCCCCAGGATGCAGCAGGGCAGGATAGAGCCACATTAGCTAGAGGTAGGGCCTTCCACCTTTGCTCAGGCATTCAAGATCTTTCTAATAATATGCTACACTGGGAGTGCGGTTCTAAAGAACGATGTTGGTCATAGCATGTAACTTCACACTCGTAAACAACTGCTGAGAAAACCTACAAGATTCATACCAATCATGGCATTTAGGCTCCCCCATTCTGGCAGTCAGCTTTGCATTCTACCCTGAAGAAAGCAGATGGTTCTAATCCAAACAGATTACCTGAGAATCTTCTTGGGAATATGAGACGGAGAAGAATGATTCCTTTTTTTCTTTTCTGCATCTTGTAGGAACTTTTCTTCTATTTCACTTTTATCCGAGATCACTACTCGCTCCACCCCTGGCTTGTCTGAGTCGACGTTCAGCTCTGTCTGGGCAGAGTCACACCTGTACATGAAAACAATCGATGGCTTCTCACTGGGATCGGTTCTGGACTCGGTGAACCAGTGATGACGCTGAACCGGAGGTGGGGGAAGCATGTGGATGACTGTGCCGTCGAGGCCCACCAGCTTGCCCTTCTCTCTCTCTTTCTCTTTGTCTTCCTCCTCGTCAGTCTTCTTACGGCGGAAGAAACTCTTAAACGATATCCAGCGCTTGGGCTTGGCGTCGGCTGCCCGCCTGCCCTCGGAGCTCAGGACGCACTCGGCCTCCGTCGACCTGGTGGGGCTGGTTGGCTTGCTCCAGTGGCTGAAGTGTCTTTGCAAAAGGTTGCTTGCATGGTACGGTGAGGAAGTGGAACGCGGAGGGGGAAAGGGAGGACCCGGTTCGGTCTGGGGACTCGGGGTAGGACTGCCAGCCGTGTATTTGGAGGAGTGACAAGTGGCAGGCTTGGAAGGAGGCTCCTTGTGCGTGGGAGCGCTGGCATTTTCTGTGGCCAGGGCGGCTTCATTCTCGCGGCCGGACTGGGCGGCAGCAAAAAGAGATTTCGGCCTTGTGGGAGGGCTTGCTGGGGTATCGTCCCCTGGAGGGAGGGCATACAGCTCCTCTGTACTGCAGGCTTCAAGGCCCAAGGGAGGGGTTTCTGGGGGAGACTGTGGAGGCTGGATAGAAGCGACGATCTGTGAGAGGACGGTGCTTGCCTTTTCCCGGCTGCTGCTGCCCAGTGCTGGCGACTCCAGAGCACCTTCAATCTTGGCTACAGGTTCCTGGGTGGTTCTTTGGGGTCGTGCTGGGGAGCCATGGGCAGAGCTCTGCCTTCTCTGAGGGGAGGGCTGGCCCCTACCGAGGCAGCTGTTAAACTCCTGGACCTTCTGGGCCACAGAGCCCTTCCTGTGCTCTGTGCTGTTAGACCGCCCCTGACCTAGACAAGCATCAGTAGGTCTGCTGGTAGGACTTTCTGCTACTTTGCACTCTGTTTCTATTTCTTCATAAGTGTGGCTTATTATGCTTGTGGTTTTATCTTTCATTGACAGCTCTCCACTGGTTCCCAGAAAACTTTTATAGATGGCTAAATTGTCATATGCATTAGGATTGATCACAATGGGAACTTTGATAGCATTCTTGGAGCTACGAGCATAAGTTGGCTCATCATGAATGATAATTGGAAAAGGAGGCATGCCAGCATTGTTGTAACTATTGAATTTGATTTCAGACAAATTGGGTGACTTCACCGGGATCGTTTTTGAAGAAACACTTGTGGCCGTGGGTGAAGTTGGGGCTGACTTATGGGAGTTCTTCCGTGGAGGGACAGTTGGCCCTGTGCCACCAGTGACCAGTTCCACTTTAGGCATCTTTTGGCGTGGGCTGGTACTAGATGTCCAGACTTCCTGGTATCGAATAGTACTGGCTTTTCTGAAATGAGCATTTCCCTGTGCTGAAGTGGAAGTGGGAGACATCAGTGGGGAATCTGGAGTGGACAAGGTGCTTTTGGTTTTGGGACTCTCGGTCTGACTGTCCACGTGCTCACTGCTCATGGCTGCCGACACGTCCACGATCGTGTAGGGCTTGCACACCGGCTGCTCCAGATTCACAACTCGGTAAGGCCTGGCTTGTTCTTCCAGAGGCACCAAGTTTATAGTCACTGCTTGCCCAGTCAGATCTGTGGAACTGTTCCCTTCTTGCTTCTCAGTCTGAAGAGCAATCTTGCCATTCTTCTCTTCTAATCGGAGAGCAAGCACTGCCTTGTGGGTCTCTAACGCTTGGGTTGGGCTTTTTGGAGCACTGGTACTGTCCTTCACTTGCTGATTATCAGAGTTTTCATAATCTGGTTCAACTGACTGGGTCTCCTTAACATCCTTAGGGCTACCAGGCGACGTCCCTCCATTGCAGAGTTTTTGAGATGAGCTACTGGCTGTCCCTGAGCGAGACTCCTCCGTTAAGGACGACTCGGGGGACGTGGAATCAGAGGAGACCATGCTCTGCGTGCTGTCCTGCCCATAAGGGATTACAGAATCTTCCCCATAACCATTTAAGATTTCATCGTAGCTATCATCATAGTCTACCGCACAGATCCTCTGGAGAGATTTATTTCTCATGGGGACAGTGTTCCATTTTTTGCCCACAAAGAATCGAACAGGAGAGAGGGTGTTCGCCCTGAAGTTAGCAAAGCGGGGCTGCCCTCTCATACGGATTTCCATGGCCAACAACTCTTCATCACTTTCATCCCAGCTCTCATGGTCCTCGTGCATACTGCTAAAAAATGCATCGTCCTCACTCTCATCTTCACTAGAAAACTCTGGGTAACAAAACCGACCACCTTCATTACTGATCACTTCTGTGCTACCACTCAGAATCACATGCTTACTCTGAGAGTCCTTCATCGCTCCCACCATGCAGCTGGGAGGAAGCTTCCTTTCCAGTGACCGCTTGTAGCAGTTACTGATTCTTCCCAGGAAGGTTTCCCTCGAGTTCGCTGCGCTTCCCATGTGCTGAGGAGCGGGATCCAAGCCCACGATCTCCTTTAGCACTTCAGTCAGTCCGTTATTGTTACCGGCTATCTTACTCCCATTGTTGTTGGGGCCCAAAGGCCTGTGAACGTGGCTGAGTCCTTCAGTCTCTTCTTCATTGTTATTATTATTCAGTGGTTTTCTGCTCAGGGAAGCCCGGTTTCGGGCCCAGCTGATGATCACTGGCTTGTTCTCACAGTGCTCCGGGGTGCCGGCCTCGGCGCTCACGCTCTGCCCGCCGGCCACCATCATGGTGGGTTTCACGGCGATGGTGGGCTTTTTGGCCACAGGGGGCCGGAAGTTCCCCGTGTTCCTGATGCGGTGATTGTTGCTGTGGTTGGCGTTGGTCCTGGTGGCGCTGTGGGGGAGGGGGGCCGCCTCCACGGCCGGGGGCAGCTGGTGCAGGCTCTTGGGCTTGAAGCAGTTCTTGCACTCACCAGGCTTCCAGACGTGCTCAGTGAAGGTGTTGCAAGCAGACATTTTCCACGGAGCTTCACGCTTGCTGCTCCACTTTCAGTGCATGGCAAGGTCTTCATCCGCTAGTTCTCACTCTCCCTGTGGATCATAGCAGCTCTTCGAAGTAGTTGTCAGTCTGGGGGGAGAAGGGAAAGGAAAGGAAAGAAGGATTAGAATGGCAAAGACAGAAGGTGGCTTATTGCGATACGTGCCCCAACTATTGAACTTTGAACATTTTTTTGATGGGATTAAAAAGAGAGAGAGATGGCCTCTGTTTGAGATTCCGGTCATTTCCTCCCTGTCACACAAGGGAGAGCATCTCTGAAGAGCAGAGCATCCCATAATTCTGCGTATTTTCTCGCTGTACCACTTCCCTCATACACTGCCTTGACATCGAATTTTCCAACAGATACTGGGTAACACTTGCTCCTTCTGTCGCTGGCGTACACAGCTTCCACAGGCTCCTCCCAACCCCCACCCCTGGCCTTTACATATCACACAAGTGGGCAGATTGGTGTCGAGCTAATGTAAGGGCTGGGAAGCTGATACCGCTGCCATAAAAGTGCAATGCCAGGCCCCAGGTTCAGAAATACTGCCGACTGCTGCTTTAGGGAAGGGACCGAAGGGCAGCTGTTTAGCAAAGCTCCCCGTCGGTGCAAACCAGGAAAAGTGGATCTTATTTAGCCAAAGCTTAGACAGTAAAGTACCTGTAAATAGCACTTGTAAGGCCCTTTCCCTTTATGAATGTTCAGATTGGAAGGTGAATGAGCTTTAATAAGCAAAACCCCAGTGGCATGGCTAAAGTCTCATCAATTTATTCTTGGCTTGGTGTCAGGGAGTTAACACAGAAAAAAAAATCATCACTCTGCAGCAGATACAAATCACTCATCACTTGGTGCTAAGTTAATCAGACAATTGGCAAATGCTCATTAGGCATCTACTGTACATCTAGCACTGTGTGAAGTGGAATGATGCAGAAAAGCAGGAGCAGATAATATCACTTCCCCTCAAGAGCTTATTATAAAAATATATGTGCTGTGTTATAACAATTCCCATTTATTTACACAGTACTTTCAATTAATCAGTCAACATTTAAAAAAAAATTTTTTTTAAGGCAATTGGGGTTAAGCGACTTGCCTAGGGTCACACAGCTAGTAAGTGTCAAGTGTTTGGTCTGAGGCTGGATTTGAACTCAGGTCCTCCTGACTTCAGGGCCAGTGCTCTATCTACTGTGCCACTTAGCTGCCCCCTAATCAGTCAACATTTATTAAGCACCTACTATATGCCAGGCAGTGTCCTAAGTGCTGGAGATACAAAAAGAGGCAAAAGTTCCTACCTTCAAGGAGCTTACAGTCTAATGGGGGAGATACTAAGCAAATATGTACTACATATATATGTATATGATAAATAGGAAATAATTAACAGAGGTGAGTTGCGAGGAGGCTTTCTGCAAAAGACAGGTTACAAAGTGTTTTTCTCACTTCCCTTGAGATTGCCTCATGGACACAATAGCGCCGGAGCCAGTGCGTGGACGAGGGGCTTCCTGACTCCAACCTAGCACTGTTCTCCCTATACCAAGTTTCGTTAACCAAACCTAAACCGATCTCTGATTGTTGGTGAGTACCTAAGAAACATGAAAGCTTAAAAAAGCAAAGAAAAGCAAAACCAAACCAAACCACCTTCTTTCCACGCTTGGCTGGCAAAAGTGTGCCAAAGACCAAAGTGCATAAATAAATTAGTTCAGTCAAAAAAAGGGCTGTCAGGTTGATTAGCAGTTATCACGCTATTGACAGGATTGCCAACCGGGATTCACTAGAAACACAACTAGCTCTTGTCAGCGCGGCTGCAAAAGAAATTCATCAATACAATTGAACACTGGTCTCTGATAATATGCTCAAGTCCAAGTGTGCTGCTGGAGGGAGGGGCTCCTCACTGCCATCCCAAGGCAAAGGAGGTGTGCTGAGCAGCCACCTTCTCGGACCACCAGGTGGAGCTGCAGCCTAAGCCTAGAAGTGCTGCAGGTCCCAGACTGGAGAGTGAACAGGCCAGGGTGTCTCCTTCCAGAGGCTAATCACATTTGGAGACTGTGTCAAAACTCTTGCAGAGTCCCCAAGATAAAAAGGCCCTGCCAGGTACAGACCTGCCCAAATATCACACCTTTGGTCCTAGAGACCTCTGCAAAAGGATTTTGCTGCATTTTGACTCAAGCCTTTGAAGCCTTCCCAGCTGGAGCTAGATGCCCCAGAAGGAGCAGGGGTGCCTCTTGCCAAAGTAAAAGCAGACAAAAGAGACGTCCCACAGGCATCCCTGTGATGGGTTCCCATCAGCTCACCCACATGAGTCGGAGGGGTTTTAGAAGAAAAGCTCACCGATCTCCGAAGACATCCCCTCACCTCTCAAAGCAAACGTTGACAATGAGCACTTAAGGCATGCAAGTGTCTGAAGCCTTCTCTATAAACTGGAAAAAGCCTCAGCCTTTGAAATGCTCTCTGCACTATGATAATTTTCAGGACCTAAGACCCGCCAGGCAAACATTTTCTACTAATAAGACTGCTGAGGAAACTCTTCAAGAAGGCAGATTCCTTCAGACCTTTTATGATCTGCTATCGGTTTTATGTTTCTCTGCTGCTACAGAGATGCTGATGATCTGATCATTCATGTTCTCCCATCCCACTGCTTCATCCAGATCAGAAACAAATAACCCTGAACCAGCCTTCAGTCTAAGTCTTGGCAGTAAACGGGCTGGTAAAAATGGCTGGAGCCCCGAGGTCCCAAGGCAGCTCAGGGAGCTGGTGGTCTATTAAATACCATACGGAGGATTTCCCTCAAACGCACCCAAGGAGAATCTGCTAATAATAGACGAGGATGGGGAACTGGGCTGCCAAGCTTCTTCTCAAATAGCACTGCTACCTGAGGCCGTTATCTCCACCTATAAAAGCCATCACTTCACAAAGGAGGAGGTGGCAGAGGGGAGAAGTGAGCCAATAAGCTTTCCATCCTTCTTGCTGTACACAGGCCTTTAATGAGACTTCCAATGAGCAACAAAAACCACATGTTTTACCCAGATGTCCTTCTCTATCTCCAGGTCTCTCAGAAGAAATTTACAAGCTGAAGGCCTCACGAACATTTTGTAATGGAATACACTAGTTGCTTACTCAAAATGGGAAGGAAAAAGTGACAACCAGTCTCACGTCAGCACTCTGGCCTTTTCTTTCTGCCATAGTCAGAAATGCTGACCTAACACCCCACCCAGCTGCCAATATGACTAAAAGGGTGGAGGGGAGGAAGTGAAAACAAAGTTAGAAGGAAGAAGTTCATGGGAGACAAAATCCACCTTTAACAAGGAGAACACAAAAGAGTATCCCCCAGATGACAAACACTTTCCCCTCATAGCGATGGGACAGACTCCATCTTCGTGAGTTCTAGATCTGGCACAAGCTGGTTCTTTGCTAAGGACAACATTCCTGGGAAGAAGGTAGTGTGGGTATTAGAGTGATGAAACTGAAGCTCTGAGATGTGCTGACTTGTCCTGTTATACAGCCAGGAAGTGTCGGTGCTGCTATGAGAACCCAAGGCTCATAAATCCCTGTCTGGTGTGCTAGATACCAGGAGGATAATGAAAACAGGAAGGGACCAAAAAGGGGGCCAAAACAGGGATCAAAGATGACTTATGGAAGAGAGGAAACTATTCTTGCTGCTTCACCCTCCCCCTACTCTACCCATTCAGATGAGAGGGGGGAAAGGGAAGAGAAGAGAAGACAAGGGGGAAAGAAAAAAAGGAGTAAGAAAGCAGACCCTGTTATCTGCCGATGGACTAACCATCAGCAAAGCTTGCTGTGACGTTTTCAATCAAGTTGATGAAGAAGAGTGGGCCAGAAAGTCATCTGTTAACACTACTATTTCCCTTGTTTTTAATTCTCCATGGCTCACCGTAAGGGTTTTCTAATCCAAGAGTTTACGTATCTCCCTAACTCAGTAAAAGCATGAAAAGTAAATATAGTGAAACTTTACTAATTAGGAACTAACTGGGGGAGTTAAGTGAATTTGTGAAATGTCCAAGAGAAGCAGTGTCCATGCTTTCAACAGGCACCTAGCACATGTTCATTGACTTGAATTGAGTTACACTCAGGTAGCCCCAGTATCATGAGTCAGGCTTGGGAAGTGACTGGGAATGCCCCAAAGGAGGCTTGTAGCACTGTTCAATTTTAAGTCAGCTAAATACTGCTACTGCTCAGCTTCCTTCCCCATCTCAGTGTCGGTGATTAATTTAGGTAGCAAGTACCTCTGTATAAATCCAAACAATTCAGTCTAGTCAGGGTGAAAGGGAATACCGAATACAATCAGAATGAACAGGTTTGCTGTAGGAAAAAACAACTAACAGAAAACTGAGAAAGTTGCTTTGTACCAGTCTGTGGGACTAGGCTGTGCTTTCTTAGCCCAGAACAAGAAGCTGGGAAGGTTCTGTGGAGGAAAGAATGAGAAGCAGTCCACTGCCTCGGAAAACTGTCCTTCACTGAGTGGATTTTCATATTCTAGTATGAATTCCTAGCACTTCGGTTAAACTCCTACTTTGGGGGGAAGGGAGATGCAGGGGTAGGAACCAGGTCTATGATTTTATCTGTGCAGAGAAATTGCCAGGCACTCCCCTAGGTGCACATCTAGCACTTGCTCAGCAGTGGATAATCTCACAGAGTTGCCAGGTATGTTGAGAGGTTAAGGGACTTAACCAGTCACACAGCCAGAATGGGTCAAAGGTGGGATTGGACCCACATCTTTCTGACTCTGAGGTTAGCTACCTAGTATTCCACAGCTGCCTTTTCATACCACCATACACTAGTGAAAATTCCAATCCAATTCCTTAAAAACCTCCTCCACTGATCCCTCTATCTCAGCTAGCTCTCATCCCACATCCCTCCTCCTAGAGAAGGTCATCTACAACGGCGCCTCCACCTCCTTTCCTCCTGCTTTCTTCTTAGTTCTCTGCAGTCTTCCAACCTCAAGTAAAACTGCTCTCTCCAAAGCCATCGGCTCTCTTAGTTGCCAAATCGAATGGCCTTTTCTAAATCTGTATCCTTCTTGGCCTCTTTGTAGCCCTTGCCATGATCAACTAGCCCTTTCTCTTTGATCCTCTCTTCTCTCTAGGTTTCCAATCTCTACTCCCCCTGGTTCCCCTCCCACCTGTCTGATCACTCCTTTTCAGTCTCCTCTTCTGGCTCTTTTTCCAGGTTATGTCCACTCACACTGCGTGTCCCACAGACTCAGTCCTGGGCCCTCTTCTCTTCCCCTCTACAATATTTTGCTTGGTGATTGTTCACCATGGACTTACTAATCATCTCTATGTTGATGATTCTCCAATCTTCTTGCCCAGCCCTAAACTCTTGGCTGACATCCAGCTTTACCTCTCCAGCTACACAGCAGACAATTTCAAGGTTGTTCTCAACTCCCTTTCATTCAGCCCTCACGTCCACTCTGTTGCTAGGTCCTGTCAACTGTACCTTTGAAATAGCTCTCGTATGCCCTTGGGGTCATATATGGGATATAGGAGGTGTTCAGGGAAGACGAGCATGCTCATCCATCTTTGGTGTCCGCCTGGCACTCAGCTCTCACTTGTGGCTCCAAGAAGCTGTAGCAAGTGTAGTGGCCACACCCCAGTAAAACTGAATTGGTGGGCAGGTGAAACGAGGTTGAAGGTAACCTACAGGCTTCAAACATGTTGATGAGCTAGGTGGATGTCTACCCTGAGCATCTGAAGACTTCTCCAGGCAGAACAGATTCCAGATCAGAACAATTTGTTCCAATGGCCATGAAGGCAGGCTGAAGTGGATGCTGTGGAATGTTTAGAGCTTGGTCAGAAACCAAAGATACCAAGATCATCTATTACATCCTGAGCCATCACCAGCCATCTTGACTTCTGTTTTGCCACTGGACTTCCATGACTCAGGAAGAGAGAGTGAGGCTGATGACTTTGCACACCTCTGCCTCACTGAAATCCAATTCACCGGGGATGTCACTGGTCCTCTTCAAGTCCCAGCTAAAATCTCCACTTCTACAAAAAGTGTGTCCTAATCCCCCATAATGCCAGTGCTTTCCATCTATGATTATCTGCAATTTACCATTTACATATCTTATTTGTATATAGTTATTAGCATGCTATCTCTCCCATTAGACTGTGAACTCCCTGAGGATAGGGACTGTTTTGATTTTTTTTTTAATCTGGTGCTTAGCACAGTGCCTAGCACATAGCAGATGCTTAATAAATGCTTGCTGACTTGACTTGCCAACATTTCAGACTATCCATTACATGGTTCACCTTTTAATAGAAATGTATGAATGTTTATATATATGAATATACTTGATTGCAACTCCTGATTCTAAATGGCATGGTGGAAGAAACATGAATAAAATATACAATATTTGAGTAGAAAAGGGAGAAAAAGAACCATTAAGTGAAGAAGTTAATTAAAGGAGAGAAAAAGGTAAAGAAAAGTCTCTGGGCATCTTCACTCACCCATTTTAACAGCACTAAATAAAAGCTACAAATAGCTGAGGAAAGAAGGAAAGCAAAAGGCAAAGGAGAAAAGAACAATGTATCTAGCTGCATGCAGAATTCCAGAGAACAGCAAGGAAAGATAAGAAGTTCTTCTTAAATCAGTAATGCAGAGAAAAAGAAGAAAATAAAAGAATGGGAAAGACAAGAGATCTCTTCAAGAAGATTAGAGATATCTAGGGAACATTTCATGCAAAAATGAACATAACAAAAGGCAAAAATGGTAGGGATTTAACAGAAATTAAGAAGAGGAGGCAAGAATACACAAAAAGCTATACAAGAAAGACCTTAACTTCAATAACTGTGATAATGTGGTTACTGACCTAGAGCCAGAAATCCTGGAGAATGAAGTCAAGTGGGTCTTAGGAAGCATCAGTAACAATAAGGTTAGTGAAGGTTATGTCATTCTAGCTGAGCTTTTTAAAAACCTAAAAGACGATGCTGTAAAGTGCTGCGGACTCAATATGGCAGTAAATTTGGAAAACTCAACAGTGGCCACTGAATTGGAAAAGATCAATTTATGTCCTAATCCTAAAGAAGGGCAACACCAAGGAATGTTCAAACTACTGAACAATTGTGCTTACTTCATATGTCAGCAAGGTTATGCTTAAGATTCTGAAAGCTAAGCTTTAGCAATATGTGAACCAAGAATTACCAGAAGAGCAGGCTGGTTTTTAAAGAGGCAGAGGAACTAGAGACCAAATTTGCCAATACTCACTGGACATGATGAGAAAGCAAGGGATTTCCAGAAAAACATCTACTTCTGCTTCACTGACTACACCAAAGCCTTTGTGTGAATCATAACAAAATGTAACAAGTTCTCAAACAGATAGGAATACCAGATCATCTTACTTGTCTCATAAGGAACCTACACGCGGGCCGAGAAGCAACAGTTAGAACCAAACGCGGAACAACTGACTGGTTTAAGATCGGAAAAGTAGTACAAGGCTGTATGCTGTCACCTTATTTAACTTACATGCAGAATACATGATGCAAAATGCCACGCTGGATGAATCCAAAACTGAAATTAAGGCTGTAGGGAGAAATATCAACAATCTCAGCTATGCAGACAATACCACTCTGATGGCAGAAAGTGAAGAGAAATTAAGAAGCCTCTTGATAAGGATGAAAGAGGAGAGTGTAAAAGATGGCTTAAAAAACCACCCTAAGATCTTGGCAACTGGTCCCATCACTTCCTAGCAAATAGAGGAAGAAGAAATGGAAGCAGTGTCAGGTTTTATATTCTTGGGTTCAAGGATCACTGCAGACATCAACTGTAGCCATGAAATGTAAAGGACTCTTGCTCCTTAGAAGGAATGCTATGGCAAATCTGGAAAGCATACTAGAAAGCAGAGATATCACTATGCCAACAAAGGTCTATATAGTCAAAGCTATGGCTTTTCCAGTAGCAAGGTATGACTGTGAAAGTTGGACTGTAAGGAAAGCAGAGTGTTACAGACTTGACGCTTTTGGACCATGGTGCTGGAGAAGACTTTTGAGATCCTTTGGACAAACAAGGAGATCAAATCAGTCAATACTTAAAGATATTAATTCAGACTATTCACTGGAAGGTCAAATACTGAAGCTGAAGCTTAAATACTCTGGCCACATAATGAGAAGACAGCACTCAATGGAAAAGATCTTGATGTTGGGAAAGACTGAAGACAAAAGGAGAAGGGGACGGCAGAGGACGAGATGGATCGATAGTGTCATGGAAACAACAAACATGAGCTTGGACAGACATCAGGAGACAGTGGAAGACAGAAGGGCCTGGAGTGCTTTCAAGGGGTCCAAGGGGTCATGAAGAGTCAGATACGACTGAACAACAAAACAAAAATAAAGGCACTGAAGGGAAACAGAAAGGTCTGCATGAAGTGATGAGAAGAATGTGATGCTCACTGTGGGCTAGAGGGGCTGCGCCACAGCGGGCATGACCCTGGCAGCCAACTCTTAAGGGTTCATGGTGGTTAATGGAAACCACGGAGCAAGCATATTATGTTCTCGCCGAGAGTCATTTACACCCTCCTCCCCTGAAGTGATAGTATTCCTGTGAGAACACACCTACTGTTCAGTTTCTTTAATGCTGAGGGCACATGCCGGCATAATGACTACCCTCAAGTGACAAAAACAAATGGCCTGAGAGATACATTAGGCACAGACTTAGTCCGGCCACTCAGCTGCTCAAAAGGCTGCAGTGGCTCCTTGCTGCTGACTGACTTCAGTTCAGACCCTTCCACCTGGCCTGTTCCAGGCCAACAGCACCTGGTGCTCTCTTCTCTCTGGTCCATTAGGGGCTCTCTTTCGGTGCCATTTTGTTCTCTCCATGTGGAATGCTGTCTGCCTCAGTTCAGCTACTTCAACGTTACCATCATTTCAAGGCCCACCTAAATGCCGCCTTCTTCGTGATAAAGCCTTTCCTGACCTCCAAGTTGGCAAGAGCTTTCCTTAGGGATTTCACTGCCTCTGACTACTCAACTGCCATACAAAATACACACATGATCTCTGCATATGAGGCAGAGCCTTCCACTAGGCCACCAGCTTGAATATCAGGGGGGTAAACAAATGGTTACTTCATGACATATGCCTTTGTAAAGCCATGTTTTCTTACCAAATCTGAGTATTCATCTGGGAAGAGGAAGACCTTGGATTCGGGTTCTGCTGTTAAGCTGCTGCACTGAGTCTGATCGAGCCATCTGAATTCTCTGAGCCTCAGTTCCCTCCTCCAAATAGAATGGGATGAGATCACGTGACCTTTAAGCTCTTCCAAATAGAAAATCTGATGCTTATCCTATTGTCAATAAACAAGTTCTACAGTCAACAAACAGGCCCCTCCAGCTGCCAAAAGTGGCTGTCAAGTAGCATCTCCCATTTTTGCACTTGGAAGCACAGATGAGACATGCAGGTAGGCCTCCCTGGAAGCTTAGGTCAAAACACCGTTCCCTACCACTAACAGAGTAACTGGAAAATGCAAGGTGGGGCTCAAGCTCCTTCCTCACCTCTAACATCGCTTCTGTCCCTGCCCCCCACCCCCTGCCACATGCCACATACACCTCGCCTCTTGTCCATCTAGGGTAAGCACTGGCCAGAGCCAGGAAGGCAGCCTGAGAGGCTCCGTAAAAGCCATTAAAACTTAGGCACCTAATTGCCAGAACTACTCATGTCTTTAGGGGATTGGGTTTTTTAAGAAAAATCCTAACTTGATTAATTATCAAGTTTTCATGCTCAAGGCTGAGAAGAGACTTTAAATTAGAACTGGGAAGAAGAGCTGCTACCGACTGGCACGCCGTTATAAAAAGAAGAGAAAGAAATTTAAAAAATCTAAAATTCTGGAGCTGTCTGGTGAAGGCCAAAGTGTCTGGGTAATGTCTGTGGGCCTGGTACTTTCAAAAGTTGTCAGATCTGGAGCCAGAGGCCCTGGGTTAGAATCCTGGTCCTGCTAGCATGACTCTGAATAAGTCTCAACCTTGATGGGCCTCAGTTTCCTCTTCTGTCAAATGAAGGGATCTGGATGAGATGACCTTGAAGATCTCTTCCAGCTTTAGTCTATAATCCTATGACATCACTACCTATAGCCCAGTGATACTGATGTTTTTTTTTTTTTTGGTGAGGCATTTGGGGTTAAGTGACTTGCCCAGAGTCACATAGCCAGTGAGTGTTATGTGTCTGAGGCCACATTTGAACTCAGGTCCTCCTGACTCCAGGGCTGGTACTCTATCCACTGCGCCATCTAACTGCTACCCCCCCCCATTGATGTTCTCAAGGATAACCTCAAGTCATCATGAAAAGCTTTAAGTGAACTTAGGAAAATTATGCTCTAAAAGCTTTTTTGGGAAGTCATTTGCTTTCAAACTAGAATGCCTTTTTCCCTTGAAAAACATTATACTTGGTGGTTAGTACTATGGAACTTAATCCCCCTTCAGAGCAATGGTTCTACAGGAAAATGTGTTCAGTGTCCTGTCCTGGGATGCCAGAAACACGCCTGCTGCTGTTGTGGCGGAGCTGTGGATTTCTGCCCCCAACCATGAGGCAGGCGGAGGTGGGAGAGTCTCTCCCCTTCGAGCCACTGGCTGTGGTTCCTGTGGTCTGGGGCAAGGGGCTGCCGGCCAAAGCCAAGCACTCTGGGAGCGAGTCTCCTCCGGGATCTTCCTGGATTTGGGGCTGATGCCTCAGCATCCTTATTTTTTCCTATGGCCCGCAGAGGTTAGCCTACCCACTCTCCTGGTTACTGCAGTCGACAAGAGACACTCTCTTTTTCAGTCTGCTGGGGAAAGGAGTCCAGCCTCTGGCCCTAAAGACAGCACACAGTTCTGGAGGTTTTCTAAGACCTTTTATTGCTAATGACTATAGGGAACGACACAGGGTGGGGAGGAAGCAGGAAGGCTCCTTCCCATGGCTCAAGCCACCTCTCCTTCCAAACTTATTTTTCTTTTTAAAATTTTATTTACAGCCCAGAGGAGGTGGTGGTGGTGGGGTGGAAACAGTAGACATAGGTGATTAAAAAAATGAAAAGAAGGTTTTATTAAGTAAAAGGATAAGCTTCATGATATATGCATGTATGTATGTATATATGTAAGCATGCATGTATGTATACATCTAGAAGAACTTCTTTCCTTAGGGCTCTGGGTAGCTGAGGTTTCACCAAACCACAGTCCACTGTAACACACTCTTCTATAAAGAGTAAGGGAGTGTGGCTGAGGTCAGGGGAAGAGACAGAAGAGAATGGGACAGAGAGACTAGGGGGAGAGAAAAGGGTAAAAGCAACATGGAAGGTGGAAAGGGACAAAAAAAGGAGGAAAGAAAAAAGGAGGGTAATGACCAGGGCAATGAAGGTGAATAGAGAAACAATGATGGAAAGGCAGAGAAAGGTATACATGGGGAGACACAGAGAAATGGACACAAAGGAAAAGAGAGATACATACACATGCAGAGAGACACAGAAGAAGAGGAAGAGAGATATTTATTCATGCATAGTCTCTCTCTCCCTGACTTCTTTTGTTCTAATTGATTTCAGGCTGGTGTGTGTACCTTTAGATGCATGCTGAATTCCAATGAAGCCCTCCTACATGTATGCTTTATACCGACATAACTCAGTTAAAAGGAATTTAATTGGTGTTCACCATTCCCTGCAATTTCAACATTTTAAAAATGAATAGTCTCACTAAGTACCAGATGGTGACATGTACTAATTAATCAGGCCTGTTCAATGAATGAGCATATTAAAATGAATGCACCTATTAGACATGTGTTGTCAGTGCTCCATCCTGTGGAAGCCTCCCCTGAAATGAATGCTTGTGGAAGGTGCAGATTTGCTGGGCAATAGTCACAAGTGTCTCTTGCAATTATCTGCAGCAGAAGCAGCATCACTTGTTTGTTTCTCTCTAGACTGTCTTACGCTTTGTGCTAAGCAGCTTTCTTTTTCCTCTCCCTCTCTTCAAGCAATAACACAGCTCCATGATTTAGCCTGAGTCTTCTCCCAAACCAATACCTGACAGCCTTAGACACCTGTCAAGGTTGCCTCTCAAAGGGTGCAAGGAAAAGAAAGGCTTTGGTAATTCCAGTAGCATCTTTCTCCTCCTCCTCCCCCCCTCTCCTCTCTGGCTGCCCCTCCCCATGACCCCCTTCTGAACAACCCAAATTCTGGGCATTTCCAGCTAATGAAGTTGGATGGTTTTGACTGGCAATCCACAAGCAACTGACCTCACCAAAGTCTTCTTCAGTGACCAAATCTCAACTTGCTTCTGTATCATAAAATTGAAAGAGAATGGATTACTCACGCTGGTGTTTTCTGGTTTCTAATTCTTGCTCTACTCCCATTTTTGAGTTCTGATGAGTCACTGTGGGATCATTCTGATTCTACATATGTTCCCACAGTCGACAATAATTCCTACAGTTACCGAGAAGCTCATGTCTCTGGTCTGGGGAGGGCATGGGGAGCTGAACAGGGCACTACTGTATACAGCCCCAGTCTACAGATCCTCCAATATGGAGGCAGAGCAGAGATGTAGACAAGAGCAAAACAAGCACGAGTAGGGAAGCTGTAAGTCTTCCTTTGTCTCTATGGATGAGAAACACTCTGCATGAGAAAAGGGAAGAACACTGGGACTGATCCTGGCCTTGAAACTTGCTGCACAACTAGATGCCAGTCCGTTTCTCTCTGAGCCTCAGCTATTTCATCTATGAAATGGGGATAATGACACTACCTATCTGACAACTCTCGGAGGAGCACTGTGGAATGACGAGAGACGCTCAGCCACAGAGGCATCGTTCACACTCCCTGGTTTAACTTTGATCCCTTTGATTAAGCTGGGAGGTCACAGAAGGGAAGGAGACATTTAGGTAGAGAGCTAAATCACCCTGAGGAAATTAGCAACCACATTTACAAGTTACCCTGGCAGAATTATTTTTCTCTACTATGAAATTCAAAGAGAACTTCCAAATAATCTTTGGCAGGTGAGCATAAAAACAATGAGAATGAAGCCTTGGAAGGGAGTGGCGGGGGAGGTGCATTTGATTCAGAGCCACAGGGCCTGGTTCTAATCCTAACTCTGACATGGACTAGCCATGTGACCTTGAGCAGATAACTGAAGGGGAATGGAATAAGCATTTATTAAGCACCTACTGCATGTCAGATCCTATGACAGGCACTTTACAAATAGGATCTCATCTGATCCTCATAACAACACTGCAGGTAGGTGCTGACAGTATTCCAATTTTATAGTTGAAGAGGCAAACAGAGGTTAAGTGACTTGTCCAGGGTCACACAGCTAGTAGGTGTCTGAGGTGGCATCTGGGCTTCTGGACTCCTGGACTCCAAATGCAGAGCTCTATTCAATGCTACCTAGCTGCCCCAAAGCATTCTACAACATGTTATCTGTAACATGGGAAGGCCGTCCTGGAAGGATAGGCTCAAAGCTCTCCAGACAGCTTGAACTCTAACTCTCACTGGATGACACTGGTTAAATGACTCCTCTGTTTTATATCTCAGTCCCTCCATCTACAAAAAGAGGGGGTTGGAATAAATGATCTTTTAGGTCTCCTCAAGCTGTGAAATCCCATGATTCTGGTGAGAAATACAGGGCTATATATATGAATATAATTTGCAGATTTAGCCAAAGATGAACATTTTTCCTTTTCCTTTTTTTTTTTTAATGTCTCCTTGGCTCTTTCCAGAACCAGAGGGTAGGAGCTTATTCATTATTTACTAAGACCTTAATTGGTTTTGACATTACTAAGAATCCAAAATAACTCATACATTTTCATAATTTGATAAAGAATTTATTATACAAGAAATTATTCTGATTGTTTTCATTATATTATTTATTATTTCATTATATTATTTATTTAGTTTTGTGTTTTATTTAAATAAGATACTCTATTAGTGGAGAGTAGAGCATGTCTATATCACAACCTCCTGGTGTTCAAACATGAGTACAAGAAAAGTCTCAAGGAGACAAGACCCACTAGGATTTCCAACTAAGAGACATAAAGTTAAAAAAAGTTAAAGACAGATTCCTGCTTTTCTTAATAGGATGGATAGTAACAAACTCAACAGACCCACATCTGTAAATCTCATCTTAGCCAAAAGAAGAAAAATCTAAATAAATAAAAGGATAACAAGAGTTTTAATAAATTTAAATCTATGTGGATATTCCAAGGCATTATGAAAAAACTATATCAAAAAGCCAGGACTCTAATTATTAACCAGTAATATTAATGTTAACACATTAATGTTAAAGTTGAGATGGATTTTAAGAAATATGACTCTAAGCCAAGCTTGACTAAAAAACAAACATAAGAGAAGGATGAGCATGGCTCTGCAAGAGAATATAGCTGAGTGCAGCCAACGAACGCAGGTGGTACCAGTTCTGAGTTCAAGCTGTAGAAAAGAGCATTGGATTAGGAGGGAGGAGCCCAAGACAGACACCCTGCTCCACCACCTGCTTGCTGTGTGACTATGGATAAGTTCTCAGGGAAGAAGTGACTTATTCAGGGTCATCTAGAGCTGAGACTTGAACCCAGCATTTCTGAGCATAAGTCTGGAGCCCCTTCCATTAAGCTATGGCCTATCAAGAAGAAACAATGCTTAGCTACTCCAGAACCAGATACAGTATAATCTGATAACAAATTTCGGTCCCTGAAACATCTCTGGGGGCAGGCTCGGAAGCCTCATCCACATCAGAGACTCTACATTTAGATGTAACTGTATGACACCTTTCACTCAGCTTACCTACCACGATCTAATTATTAGCTCTCTTAACTATTTACTTTCACTTTTGTGGCAGAAGAGAAAATAACACCTTCTTCTTGGCACAGTCCTCTGCTGATGTGGATCCACGTGAATTTCTTGCAGTTGAGGGGAGACTGCCTGTGTCTCTATTCTGACAGGTTTGTTACCTGGCAGATCCTGTCCTCTGCCAATTTTGCTAGGAGCCAGAATACTAGGAGGGAGCAGAAAGGAGCAGCCGCAGCTCCAAAGAAGGAAGCCGAGAAGCCTCTACCTCCTGAATATGAGTTTTCCTAATGTTAAAAATTAAAATGTGATGCCAAACTTGCCCCAACACAAAATCCTCTGGTTCGAAGACAGGGCTTGCTGTCTACACCAGAACATTAGCTTACCTGAGAACTGGGAGTTCCCTTTCATTCTGGGACAGTCACAGACACTGAGATTCCAAGCTAGGTCCTCTAGCTCGCAAACCTGGGTCTTTCCCACTGTCATTTCTGTTGGAGGATGAAAGCTACCTCACGTCCTGGAAAGAATGCTTTTACTAAAGAACCAGAGAGAGGGGCTGTATTTCCTTTCAAGCAATGTGTGCCCATCAAGGTAATCATACATTTCCCCTCCTCCTGCCAAGAGAAAGAAATGAAGTCCAGTCACTTGCTGTACGAGGGGCCTGGAGACTTGGGCAGACCTGCGACCCCCTGCTATTGGTGCACTGTCCTCCGAGCTGGTGGCCAACCTTCTGGCTGGCAAGGTGCCTCCCTCCACAGTGCCTCAAGCTGGCTGCTCCTTGGACAAGTGGTCCAGCGCCTGTTCCCAGATTCAAACACCTGACATCTTTCCAGCCTAGAAAGGACCTGCCAGGGCTCTGCTTCCCTGGCATCACCTTAAAGAAACCAAGATCACCTCCAGTAGCAAAATGATGCCCAGGAGGGAGGATTTTAGTAGCGGATGATATAATGGACTACTTTGGAGTTAATAAAATATAAGAAAAAATAGGTAGAAATAGGAGCATCTCTATATCAGATTGTGCACCATCTTGGGGAAGGAGGGGGAGAAAAATTTAAAACTCAAAAGCTTATGGAAGCGATTATTGATAAATCAAAACAAATTAATAAAACAGTTAAAAAAAAAAGAAATAAGAGCATCTATCTTGGCAGAACTACTCTGATGATGGAAATCAGAAGCCAGCTGTCTGGAAATCAAGGAGCAATGGAACAACAGCACTGGAGGCTGAGTTCAAGTCCTGACTGCCACTGACAAGTTTCAACATTTGTGAACCAATGTCCTCATCTAAACTGGGGCTGGGGATGTTGGACTTGATGATCTGAGATCCTTTCCAGCTAAGATATTCTATGCTTCCTGAATTACTGAACATAGAAATTCCTCTCTTTTAATCCTCTATGGGTCCCCCAAAAGCAGCAGAGGCTGTAGATAGGTCTCTAAAATGGCAATAGGGAAATTATGTTACTTACTCTGAGAGCTGATATAATGTGAAGTCAAGAAATGTACTTTGAAATGATTCCTTGGATCATGGTTATCTAGTCAAATCCTTCTGTTTTATAGATGAGGAAGCTGAGACGCAAAGTGGGGAAGGGATCTGCCCATGGTCACAGAGGTAGGAAGGAACAAAGCCAAACTTTTAGGCCGTGCCCTCTGATGTCTAGCCCTATAAAAACAGAACCAATGAATGAAACCATCTCTGAAGCAGAAACAAGCTCAGCTGGACCCCCTTTTAAGTGAACATATATTTTTCTTTAATAGCTCAAACTTTGCTTGCAAAGACTCACTGAGTATCCTGAGAACTAGTTGGAATCGATAACTAGGAGACTGAAGACAGTCTCTACCACCGCCCGCTTGTCTACTCCTCTGTGTCTGTTTGGGCCTGTCCAGTCCCTGATTTAAGCCCAGACTCGAGGTGTACTCTCTGTCCTTGGCTTACTTCCTTACCCTAGGAGGGACCATCTAGTGAGCTAACAGATGGGAAGACCTTCGGATCAAGGCTGATTTGGGTTGAATTCAAGTCCAATTATCTGGAGAAATGAAAGATTCCATACTTCATAAGCAACATATTAGCATCAAACATTAACACATTAATAAAAACGTTACAAATGTGTGATTTGGGGAAAAGAGCTCTGGGATCAGAGTCAAGAGATTCTTTCCATGTTGCTGCCTGTGCAACCTTGAACACGCAACAATGTCTCTGAATTTCAGGTTTCCCATATCTGCAGAATGGGCTCATGATTACTGTGTCACCCCATTTACCTCAGCCTGAAGCAATTCTTCTCCTGTCTAGGTGCACGTGCCAAGTCTGTGAAGCCTTTCTGGGTCCCCCCAGCTCAAAGGCCTCTCTGCTTTCCCACACCTTCCCGACTACTCTGTCTGGACTTAACCTGTCCTTTACCTAGAAATTTTTTGTGTATTAGATGCAGGCTCAGGTGACCATCTTCTACATGAGTCTTCCTACACATTGCCCCCAGCCCCCACTGCTGGCCTCCCTCCCAAACTACCTTGTATTTGCTTGCTTTATGCTGATGCTGTGTACGTATGTGTATGTACACACACACACACACACACACACACACACACACACACAGAGCATCAGTGTGTACACACACAGATATATATCTATCTATCTATCTATATATATATAGATATCCATATATATATATATATATATATAGATATCCATATATATATATATATATATATATATATATATCTATATATATATATAGATAGAAAGATATATATATATCTGTTCACGCTCTTGCCCGCTCCTCCATCAGACTATGGTATTGCTTCATTCGTAACCCTAGAGCTTAGTATGGTGCCTGGCACACAGGAGGCACTGAAGACAAGGACTGGTGGACGACTGTGATGACGGAAGACTGCTGAGCCACAGCGAAAGTGCTTTTTCATCTTTTGTGTGTCTGCCTTCTCAAGGGCTCAGTGAAGACCTTGCCCGTTTTAACTGCTTATGAGAGGTTTGTTAAATTGGATTCTGAGGGCGTGAGAAGACCTCAAGCGGGTGCTCTGACTTGCTCCCTGATCTGTACAAGGAGGCTGCAGAACAAGGTCCACTCCTGCTCTGGATCTTTCAGTGAGATCGATAAGAAAACGTCACTCTTAAACCAACGCATGTATTTTGTAAAACAAAGTCTACTTGGAATAACTTTCCACACAAAAGCTTCTACCTGTTGACATCTCTGCAGAGCTTTCCCAAGGGCTGTCAGAGAAGGCTTCGCTTGCCCTGGTTCTCCAGATGGAAGGAGGTGGTATGAGAAAAGGAGGCCTGGGCTCCCTAGGGCGTGGGGATACCCCGGACACTGGAAGATCTGTGCTGGCAGAGCCGAGGCTCTGATAGCTCCCATGAAGAGCTCCAAAAGGCTTCCAGAATGGGTTCAATGAATGGGCACGTGTCCTTGCAGGACCAAGCCAACAAAGTGAAGACAGGCTCATCCCGAGAAGATAAACATTTCTGGCCATATTATTGTATGAGTGGGCTAAAGTAATACTTGAAGTATTCAGATATTTAAAGAAAAACCAATTTCTAGTATGATAATGATTAAAATGAAATGAAAGTACAAATAAAATAAGAATCTAAAAGACCTGGATCTAGACCTGGGGTCTAGTCCTGTCACTGTATGACTCTAGACAAGTCACCTCACCTCCCTGAGTGACATTCACTTTCTTCATCTGGAAAACAGGAATAATGAAATAGGCCATTGTGAGGAAAGCATTTTATAAACCTTGAAGTGCTTTATAAATCTAAATTATTAATAATTTTATTAATGCACTGACATGAATGATTTCCAGCTGTTTGTGTTCTCTCTCTCTCTCTCTCTCTCTCACACACACACACACACACACACACACACACACACACACACTCTTCCAGAAGTGCCATACAGGTGCAAATCAGGTCACAACATAATCTCCAAAGAATTAAAACTATGATTGACCCAAAGGACAACAGAGAGAAATATGGATGGTCTAAGGAAATTAAAGCATATCACCATGATGATTAGCACACGAAAAATGTCCCAAGAGGCATCATTCAGGACGTGTGTGATCAGACCAGGTGCTAGGCCAGTCACATAGTGATGGCTGGCCCAAGCAGAGCACTGGTAGCCAGGGAATGCTCATTCTCAGAGGAAGGCTGATATGTTGAGTACTATTCCCAGGAAGGCTTATGAAAGGACTTGAGTGGGCTGCTGCCCCCTGAGCTACTGGAATGAGTGTCGACGTTGATGAGATAACCAATTCCTTTAAGTACTAAAATAAACACATCACTGATCCCTTGAAATACTACAGTATTTATTAATCATTCCTTGATGAACAGCACTATACATAAAACCTTTTTCTGGACACCACTCAGAACAAATTTGTTAAGTGTTTTCATAGTGATCCATTCTCATCAACAATGACAGTGAAACAATCATGGGGCATTAACCCAATGAGGAAGAAGTAGTCAGGGCACTTAGGAGAATGAAATTGGGAAGAGCAGCTGGGCCTGACCAGACACACAAGTGGGAAAAGAATGCATATTGCCTAGTTATGGCTATAGGTGGACTGGTAGGCGGACATTGAATCTGCCCATCAGCACACAGTATCTTGGACAAACACTGCAGACGAGCAGTAAGGTGTGATAGAGTAAAAAGGATGAGAACAAGCTGAATTGTATTTGAGAAACTATACAGCTCTTTCAATAATCACACAAAACCTTTCAAAGTGCAACATTTTCTCAATGATTCTCTATGGCTGCTGATCCTGGAACACTATGCTTTTGAAGAAACTGCAAGGAAGCTATGCACAATGGTTGTAAATTATCAATGACTATTTGGGTATAAGAAAAGGTGTAAAAGGTACCACCGAGAGACATACAAATATATAAGAGGAAGGGTAAATGAGAGAGAGAGAGAGAGAGAGAGAGAGAGAGAGAGAGAGAGAGAGAGAGAGAGAGAGAGAGAGAGAGAGAGAACGAGAACAGATTGCCAGTGCGTATGTTACATTGTTCTTCGTGAACATTATGACGCTTAGTAGGGAAGTCTCCATTGCGCAGGGTAGATCCTGCATGGATGACTTAGGGAAACAAATGAATAAAAATTACATAGGATGAACATTTGACTGCATTGATGAAGGGGATGCTCACACAGCCAGGTTCAGAATCCACATTCTCAATCTTTTTTTTTTTTCTTTTGGTAAAAGTATTACTAAAATTAGTGATCTTTTGCCTAAGGACAATATAGTACAATCAATCTTTTTTATAATTATGAATATTGCAGGGTCTCAGTCATCACTAGAAATATCAGAGAATCAACAGACATTTTTAAAGCACTTATTATGTGCCATGCATTGTGGAAGTACTGGGATTGCAAAGACAAAAATCAAACTGTCCCTATCCTTAGGGAGCTCAGATGATTGTATTACTATGGATGTGAAACATGGAAGAGAGGAGGTTGAATCTGAATCTCTGGTAATAGCTTGTTTGTAATTATTTTTAAAATAAAGGGAAGAAAAAAAATCCTGGTTAATGGAGAATTCAGTTTAAATGAATTCCACTTTTACTGAAAATATTAGAAACTGGGTCCCTATAAAAGAAACATGTTCCTCCACTGTATCTCAGGTAAATATTCTACTTTAGAATCTTAAGTTTATGAGCTAAAAATCTGCCTTCATTATGTGCTTATTCGTACTGGGGGAAAAGGTTGTTTATATAACATTTAGGGCTGTTAGCATTTTAAATCAATTGAGTTCCTTAAATGTCTGGGGCTGGCTCACATGGTAAGCTCAGCTTTCTATTTCCAGGGGCTCCCGTATCAGGTGGCATTAGCTTATTCTTTGTACATAAAAGGTTTCTAAAAATCTTAGAATTAAATTCAGGGCCAAAAAGGTCCTTAGAGATGATCTAGTCCACCCCCTTTACAGATGAGAAAACCGAGGCAGGCTTGGTGACTTGTCTAAAGTCAGAGAGTGAACAATTAGCACCAAGGTGCGATTCCAGGAGCTCCTTTAGTAGAAAATGAGTATCTGATCATGCTTCTGTCATTTCCTCCACCAGCGGCCACAAATGAAAGCTACTTTGTGGGTTAGCAGGAAGAGCTTGAGAATGAGAGGCCCTGGCCTGTTGGACCTGCCTGTCCCTTCTTCAGTTTTTCTTCATCTGTGAAATGGTCATGCTAATAATTAACTTAGAGGGTAGTGAGGCAGATCAAATAGGACTGCCCAGGAAAGTGCTTTGTAAACCTTAAAGGAAGACAATCTCTGTCATCTACTGAGAGAGGAAGGAACCTGTATTGGAGGCCAGCTTGGACACAGAGTGGCTGTGTGGGCCTCCTGCGATTTCTCTGAGACTCAGTTTTCTCATCTGTAAAATGAGGATAATGATCCTTACACTTGTCTACTTTTCACAGCTGTTGTAAGGAAACAGACTTTGTTGCAATGTGTGCTACATAAATACGAGTAGCTTTTATTTCCTTTTGGACCAGACTTGAAATTTCACCAGTGTAAGAAGCTTCTAGTGTGAAAATTCTGCCCATCAATGCAGACAGGCAATTTGACAACAGACAGTTTCAAAGAGTTCCCTGGGACACCGAGAAGGTAAAGGACTTGGCCAGGGTCACACGGCTAGCTAACGTATGTCAGAGGCAGCCACCCTGCCTCTTAGTGGTAATAATAACAACTATAGGATTGTCTAAATCTCAACGACATTTGTTCTCTTAAAAACCAATACACTTACATACTAATGAGCAGAATGGAACACAAATGAGTACAAGTGGAAAAAAAGGTAGCAAGCAGTAACATACAACAATTGTTGCTAAATAATTAATATTTAATTCATTAAAAATAGGATGATAGATTTGCAGCTGGAACAGACCATCCAGGCCAACCCTCTCATTTTACAGATGAAGAAGCTGAGGCTCAGAAAAGTTAACTGATTTGCCTGGAATCCCACAAGTGTCTGGGGTGGGATTTGAACTTGGGTCCAGGACTCTAGTGACCCAGCCACCAATACCCCAAATTTAGAACAGAATAGCAGCCAACCTTCCCCCAACAACTTCTGACAGCAGAAACCTTTTTAAGCCATAAAGTTCCAAATGGCTAACAATGATTTACAAACTTTGACAACACACAGAAGGTAACAATCTATAAAAACAACACGGAGAGATTCCATGGTGCTGTTTTTCATCTTCCAAGCACTTTACCCCCATTAGCTAATTAACAGACCCTGCCCTCCGCCGTTCGACTGCAATGGCAGGATCCGTCTATCACACTTTTTTATGAATAAACAAAGTTCCATCTTCATGTTAGTGCAGTTCTTAAATGACTAACGGCCTCTTCAGGCTGAATCCACAAGAACGTTTTCTTCTCTTGCACAGTGAGAACAAAGCCGTGACCACCATTTCCCCACAAGGAAGAATGACTCACCCCATGCCACAGATGGTAGCAGTTGAACTCTGACAAGCACAAAACACAATTGGGCCTTTGCTTTTCAAACTGTACTAACTTAGAAAAGAACCAGGAAAAGCTGGACAAAGTGTTACATGGGGGCGGGGGGAGACAAATGTCAGACTTTTCATGGAAAATAATGGGGGCCACAGTCATTCACCTTTCCTGGAAATTTGGTAGCTGGTCAGTCACCTTGTAGAACAACATGGTCTCGAAGACTCTGAGCTGTGGCTGCACTGGCCAAAGCACAGCCCACCAGAAGAGCCCCTCCCCACTCACTCACACGCGGCAAACTGAGGCCTTTTTTCTTGAAGACACAGCCGGTGACTATACACCAAATGAGGGATATTCCTTGAAACAGTAACATTTTTCTATTGTTTCTGCACCGACTGGAAGGAGGAACCATGAAATTTCAATTTGCAGCCAACACCAGATTCACTGCTACATATTCGGTTACCGTGGGGCTGAAGATCACGTGAAATTCCTTCATTATAAAGCACTACCACACTGCAATACCTCTGCTAATGCAGTCTTGGGCAGTGCTTGCGTGGTCAGATGCTTGTGACTGATTTTTTTCCCCAGACTGCTGTGATTTGGGGCCCTCAAAAGGCTATTCTCTACTGCAGATGGTCACTAAACTAAGATCATTTGAGTCCTAGGCAAGCTTTGTTCTCTAGAGGTGAGAGGCTAGTACATTAACCAAGTTTTATATTAAACGTCTTTATCATTTGGGAGCAGCCCAGATGGTTTGTAATGTGTATGGATAGTTTGAAACATAGGCCGGCTGATTTCAATTAGCTTTGAAGTGAGACAAATGATGGTGAGGAGCAGTATCCCAGGGCCCAACGGGACTGATGGGGAATATTTTCTTACCGCCAAATATGCAATCAGTTGGATGCCCAGTTTATACAATCCAGCTAACAGACTTTCTCAGACTGCACATATTTCTATTAAAGAATCTTCTTTCTTTGGGGATCAACCCTTTACAGTCATGAGAAGGGGACATTTCAGTGACCTAGACAACATGGGAAGCAGCAGCCCAAATCATTTTTGGTAGCCAATACGAATGCTTCTTAACATCGTTAGGCCCAATACAATGCACTGATTAAAAAGATGAACAAGTGAACAACTGTTACTATTCTCCAGGCACTGCACAATGGCGATTTCTACGTTATTCTCCTCAAGTTGCCAGCTGGGTGTTCTTGAAGATTCTACCACACTCAGTACAAGGATACAAGTAAGTCCTTGAAAATGCCACTTCTCCAGAACATCTTGAGTTTCAAAGGATTCTGTGACTTGCTCTGAGCAAGTCATAGTCAAGAGTGGAATCAATTCTCTTCTTTGGAATCAAAAAGGGAGCCAGGGAAATAGAATTTCCTTTCCAATCATAGGGGCTCCAACAGACATTCTGAAAAGTTATTTGCCCTAAGCTCTCCAGAGAGATCAAAAAGGTCCATTTTCTAACATGCCAGTACAACAGAAAGGAGAACCTTTAAAAAGAGGGGGAAAATAAATCAATTTTACCTACAAATTCCCTCCTTGGAAAAGAACCCACAAAATTCTTTTTCCTGATTGTTCTCCATATCCCCACTGAAATTTCATAGAGAAACACACTGCTCCTCTTTGGAGCCTATCAGCCTATTCAGTAATCAGGATGTGGCTTCCTGAGGGTCACATGCCCTTCTCAGGGGTTTTAATCTGCCTGCCTGAAGAGCCAATTGCTCCAGCAGGGGTGAGGGCACTTTTGGCTCTCCCACGCAAAATACAGAATCCCTGCTAATACACGACTTATTGGCACCTCTTCTAGAAGTGTTGCTTATTCCGGTAAAGCAAGAGCAAACAGTATGAAATGCTCAGGGACATCCTAAGGTTGCTGACATCAATATTTAATAGCACAAATCTGACAGAGAGAAAGTCAAACATAGTATGAAAAGAGGGAATTGACAAGAGCCACTTATGGCAGAATTATACTGGTCAGGAATCTAGGGAGAGAATGGGCTGGAAGAAGAAAATGGGTTGAAGCTAACATTCTCCAAAAGCTGACAAGGTTTCTCTAATACGAATGTTTTTAAAATTCTTATTATAATAATAGATCATTTCTTATAATCTTATAATAATAATCTCATAATAATATGTTATTATTCAATCAACAAACATATTACATGCCTGCTATGGACAGTTGCTAAGAACACTTCTCTTTGGGTCCTACCTTTGCCACTCCTTAAGTGGCCTTGGTCAAAAGTCACTTAGATTCCTTTTCCTGAATAAGCAACTGAAAAAAAGTGATTTGAACTCAGAAGACAGGAAGGGAGAGGGAGCTAAGATGGTGCCATAGAAGGAAGCAAAGTATCTGAGCTCCCACACACAACTTCTCCAAACAGATCTATAAAATGCACCAGACCAAATCCTGATGGAGAAATCCAGAAAAAGTCACAGTGAGTCATTTGTCTGGCCCTGGTTGGCCCAGGGAGACAGAAAGATCCACAGGACCTAGGGACAGAGCCAGGGCAGGAGCTTGGTGCCCTCCAGCGTCCAGGGAGGAGCTGCACACCAGCATAAAAGGAGGCCCCAGACTCATACTGGGATATTCCAGACCCACACGGGGGTAGTGTAACCGGGTCTAGTGCCTAATGGCAGCTTTGATGCTCGCTACCCAGTTCTGGTCCCAGATCTGGTCCCAGATCCAGGGAGGAGTGAGAAGGGGACCACCTGCATGCAGACTGGCAATGTCACTTTTCCCAGGTAGGGAAGGAGGAAGTTCAGAAGCCAGAAGCAGCAGGGGTATGACTATGCCCCCAAGCACAGAGCAGGGTCTCATTTCCAACACCTAGCCCAAACTGCAGAAGAACAGCCAAGGCAGGAAACCCAGACCAGACCACTCTGGGAGCACTGAAAGCTTGCAGGTCCCCAAGAACCAGGAGTAAGACAACACTCAATAACCCAAGAAAGCAGCAACAGGACCAGTCTAGACCTTTCCTCCAGAAGGGTGGTAGAGCTCAGCCCTAACTTCACGCTCGAAGTCAGGAAGTGGGAAGCATCAACAAACCAAAAAACTCCCACACCATGATGAGTTATTACAGCAGTGGGGACCCCAGAGACACAAAACCACTAGAAGATAATGACTCCAAAACACACACAAGCAAAGTCTTGGAGTAAAACAGAGCTTGGATACAAACTCAACGAAAATTCCTGGAAAAGATGAAGCAAGAATTTAAAAAAAAAGAAAGTTTATTTTTTTTAACAAATGGAATGAGAGTGTTTGAGAGAAAAATTAAGAGAGAAAAATTAAAAAAGAAATGAGAACTATGGAAGAAAGAATTGTAAAGGGAATCAACAGTTTGGCATGGAGGGGCATAAAACCCTGCCCAAACAACAAACCCCCCGAAAATCTGAATGGACCAAATAGAAGCCAATGATTCCATAAGACAAGAAGAAATATTAAAACAAAGTCAAAAGGCTGAAAAAAGGGAAGAGAATGTAAAGTGTTTCATATTAAAAACAACTGATCTGGAAAACAGATAAAGGAGAAACAAATTTAAGACTCACTGGACTATCTATCTGATGAGGCAGGCAGGCGGCCTGGAGTCAGGCCTGAGTTCAAAACCAGCCTCAATCACATATTAGCTGTGTGACCCTGGGCAAGTCACTTCAACCCTGTTTGCCTCAGTTTCCTCATCTGCAAAATGAGCTGGAGAAAGAAATGGCAAAACCACTCTAATATCTTTGCCAAGGAATCCTTAAACGGGGTCACAAAGAGCTGGATATTCTGAAATGACTGAACAAGGACTATCTGAAGATTATTAAAAAGAAAAAAGCCTTGCTATCATATTTCAAGAAATCTTAAAACTGCCCAGATCTCTCAGAACCCAGAGCTCCAGAGATTCACTTTCAAGTGGCTTTGTTCTATATTATTATTAAGTAGCTTTACTACACGCCAGGCACTGTGCTAAGTACTAGGGATATGGACAGGGAGGCACTGGAAATACAAAAATGAAACTATTTTTGCCCTCAGGGAGCTTCCATTCTACTGCGGGGATACAGTATGTCTACAGATGAATGAAAACCAACTAATTTAGGAGAGAAGAAAGAACTACCAGCAGGGAGAATGAGGAAGGACAGAGGGATTCACCAGCCTGCAAGGACAAACTGAAGCCAGAATGAGGATGGCATTAACCACCTTTCCTCCCTCCGCTCTGTCAGTGCCACCCAACAATGACTCATCTGTCATTTTTGCTGCCTTTACTAGCTCATTTAATGACTGTGCACATTGTCAGGATTTTACCTTGTAGATACTTTAAGACAGGGTTTCGAGGAATGAATTGGATCTAAAAGCAGGGATGTCAAGTTCATCAGATCACAGGAATCAGAGGTGGAAGAGGCCTGGCAAGGGCATCCTGTTCAACATCCTATTGATGAGGAAAGGAAAACCTAGAGGCGACATAAATTGCCTAAAGTTGAGCGGCCAAGTAAATGGCTCCGGCCCATGTTCTCTGCCTGCAAGGCCGCTGCTCTTTCTACTACACCAGGGGTGGAGGTCCTGTGGCTTTGAAGTTCGGATGCCATCAAAGGGCCGCACTTGAGGCCCTAGAGGCCATGGGTGGCCTTGAGGTGCAGGTTCCCCACCCCTGTATTACACCCTTCCAAGGTTAGCTTTATAAAAGTTAAAAGAAATAATTAGGGCATCAAATCAGACCTCCTTCTTTTAACAATGGCCTCTCCCAGTATGGATAAAGCTTGGGATCTGTAGGTCACTCGAGTAGAACAAAAGACTCACTGTGGCCTCCAGCATCCCTTCTTACCTTAATCAGCCTCATCAGAAACAATACTAAGAAGGGCTTATTTTTCAAGAGATGCTAATAAAATATCTGATTTTCATTAAATACCATAATTATTTTTCACAGAATCACAAAATATAAGAGATAGGAGTAACTTAAAAGACAATATCAGGGCTGGAAGGACCTTTGGGGGAAAGAACGTGGCCTGGCACACCAGGAAGAGGTTTCATAAAACAGACCACAAGAGTAAGGTGGGGCCCTATGGACCACCCCCTTGGGCTCCATTTTAAAATGTGGCAGCAGAGAGCCAAAGAGTGAAGCCCCTTCTAGCTGAGCCGGGGCTGAACCAACTACCAACACGGTCCTATCAAGACCACTCTATGAAACCTGTCCACAGACCAAGCAGAAGTTCTTTCTCTCTCCTAGAAACAACTGCTCTACCAGATGCCTTCAAAACTCTCTCTGGCAGCATACTGGACCAAAGGACGATGGCTCAAGATTTAAGTGGAAAACAATACTCTCCTTTTGCAAGTTCTGTGTCTTGGAAGTGTAGAAAACTCATGAATTATATAACTGAGACAGCACTCAAATGACAAAACAACTAAGTTTTCCCTCAGAATTTATACTTTTGGACGGCAATTCTGTATGAAAGGAATGTAATAGTAACACCAAATAAATCTGGGATCCAAATAAATTTGATTTAGAGTCACAGCAAAGAACACTTTGGTGGTCAAGGAGAGTTTGGGTCAAACCCATACTTTCATATTGATATCTGTGACTCTGCACAAGTTACTTATTCTCTCTGGGTCTCAGTTACCTGATGTGTAAAATGGCAATAATCCTAGTACTACCTACCTCCCAGCTACATGAAGAACAAAGTACTCTGTCAGTCTTAAAGCACTAGAGAAATGTAATATGTTAGCAATGGTTTGACACTATATATATATATTTATTTATTTATTTATAATTCACATTTTTTATGTAAGCTGAAACAAAAACAAAATCCCTTGCTTATCATTCTTGTGAGATCTTACCTGATTTTTAAATCTGGCTTTAAAAAAATCTACTTTATGACACTCAAAGTGACTCATTCTGAGCTACTGGACCCATTCAATTAAGGAAAGGATTAGATGGCATTTAACAGAGTACAGCAACAAAGGGTTAAATATCTGGCAATTCTGAAGGTTAGAAGGAAAATGTCTTAATAGTTTCATTTTTTCCACTACAATCCTCTCTCTTTTGAAAGTGTCCTCTCTTTTCTATTCTAGTATGTTCAGCCACTGGCTAATTGCTCTTAAAAATAAAAAAAAAAAGACTGATCTGAAGTGTGTGCTAATGTACTATGGTGAACTCACTCTAACTTGAGTAGTGCTATGACTGCTCTCACAGACACTGTTTTAGAGAAGGTCAATGACTTCTGAACAAAGGCACTGAGCTTCCTAGAAGCATTTCCTATAGCTGTTTCCTGCAGGGATAAACTAAAACTTCCAGTGGTGCCCTAGCATAAAAAGGGGCAAAGGAAACTCTCAGTTAATGAACTGACTTCCATTTCTACAACCAAAGTTCCTATCTGCATTCACGTTGAAGTTTCGCTGAGCTACCAATGTCATCTGCAGAACGCACGTCCCAGATTCTCTGGAGTTCTGCTATTTGTGGTGGTCCAAGAGTTGCCGTTAACGTCATGACTCCTATCCAGGGTTTGCTCCTGACCCTCTGGACTTGGCCACCTTCTTTTCACCATGGTGATGGCACTGCTTCTGTGGTTACCTCCTCCGAAGGGTAAGTTCCTACCTGGGACCCTGACTTCATGAAGTGCCCAGGCCACCCCTGTTTAGTCTTTCCTCGCTTTACCTGACGTTGGAATATTCCAGCCTACTACCCCATGCTCCCCAACCCTCTTCCAGCTCCCCTTTGTGTATTGCCTTGCCCTATTAGACTGTAAGCTTTTTGAGGGGTAGTGACTGTCTTTTTTTGGTTAATATTTGTATTCTCAACATTTAGCACAGTGCTTGGCATATAGTAAGCACTTAATAAATGCTTGCTCACTCTATGTACCTCTCTGTTTGTCTACCTATCAACATAAAATCTTTCTAATTCTTAATTACTTGAAGGTTATGACATACCCTCTGTCCTTTGTAACTTTATGAAGAAAAACAATTTGCATACAGCTGCAGGAATACAGGAGCATGACTACCGACTCTACAGAGCTCCCTCCTGAAATTACATGGCCATCTGTCACATTCTAGCGCCAACCTGCCAGGGCATTGACAGCTGAAAAGAATTTACTGACCCCAACCTGCTGGCTTTGGGGTAATTAATGCTGAAGGGAGGCAAAGCAGTTTAAATGACTAAATGATTTAAAGGACTTTTAGCTGTGCTGGCTGGGTGTAGCTATGGGTCTGATTCACAACAGAACTGAAAAATCTCTTAAAGAAATGGTCTGAGACTTTTATTTTAAAATGAAAACCAAACCAAACCAAACAAACATTTTAACATGATGGACTATACAAAAAAAGGCAGGGAGCTGATTTTTGGCTAGGACAGGCTGTAGTTTGCAACCCCTGGCTTAGACTCATAACAGAGCTATCAAAACTCTCCTAGGATATAAGCTACAAAGCTGTTAAAATTTAATAGCATACCAGGAAGAACTAGCAAATGACAGTAACAGTTTAGTGAACCATCAGAAGGCAGCCAAGCAGAGAAAGCATGACAGCAGACAATACCAAGAGTTTTATAGGGAAGTAGTGAGGGGATGTTCTAGTTGGGAGAGATTTCTGGGAGTATACGTTTCTTAAGTTAAATGTGGTTCCCTCTTCTCACTGGTAGCATGAGAATCTGTGAGGGAATATTGCCTTGTGCACATGGAGAAGGAGAGTGGTAGAATTTTCCTTATTTATCTTTTTATTCTGTTAAATGAAATGCTGTTTTTTGAGTAAACAAGCCCAATAGTTTAGTCTAATAGAAAAAGCATTAAACGGAAGTTCATGAACTATGATTTTTGAATGAATGCTGAATTAAAGTATACCTCAAACATAGTTATAGTTTAAGGGAATCTGGGCTACATATTTTTAAATTCTCAGAGCAATCTTGTGAAGGAAATGCAAGTAAAATTGCAACCATTTTAACAATTAAGAAAGACAGAGTCGTAAGTGCTTTCTCAAAATCACACAGTTGCCAAACAAACAGCAGAGATGGGACTAGAATTCATTCCTCTCATTCTATATTTTTTCCGCTATGTTATAACCATTTGGGATTCTGTCCCTCCTTTTCCACAATCATCATTCGTGTTAGATTCCTGAGATGTGTCTTGTAGACTGTACTGCCATCTCACTACCTGGTCTCTTTGCCTCGTCTCTCCTGACTCCACTGTGTTCACAATGTGTCACTGTGACAATCTTCCTTCATAGTGTCACTCTTACTAAAAAAGCTACAGTATCTAATCACTTCTTATTGGATAAAATCAAAATTCCTCAACACAATTATCAAAACGCCCATGAACCTGTAGCTTCTGTCCAAGCTCCAAATCACCAACTTGAGTTTTTTGGTTCTTTTTTATTGAGACTCTGTGATATACTCTACCTAATGACTTCCTCGTTTTTACTTATGTACTATTTTCTTCATCTTAGATATTCTCTCTCCTTTTCTCTCCTATTCATGTCTATCACTTCATAGTGGCTTGTTCTAAATCTTGTTAAAGAAATCCCTAATGCACCACAACGCCAGAAAGAGTACTAGACCTAGACTAAGAAGGACTTGGGTTCAAACCCTAAGCCCTAACTCTGACACCAGCATAAACAAGTTATTCAGCCTTTCACCCTCAGTTCCACTGTCTACAAAATGGAGACAGTAATATCTTAGTGAGGCACTAACTGAATGATTGTGAGGAAAGAGCTTTGTAAACTTTGAAGGGCTACAGAAATGGCAGCAGTAATTATTACTACTCTGTATCTATTTAGCATTTGGCTCATATGGTTTCATTTTTCACTTGACATTCTGCTTTGTAAGTAAATGGTTTATAATCATCTCTTCCATTAGATTTAAATAAACCAACCAACCTCTTCATCTCCAGTACAGTCTCTTCCACTTCTTCAGTAATCTACATGGCAGATGCTCCAAGGTGTTTGTGACTGACTGATGACGCTGGCCTGCAGGTGAATGCTAGAACTGAGGCCTAGATCCCCTGGGGCTCAAAGATCTTGACAGACTTCAGGAGGATGAAAGGTTTTGTTTTCCCTGGCTCTTGTCAGGTTTTGTTTTCCCTGGCTCTTGTCACTAAAGTCTCCCTGTAGTTGCAGCTTTCCTTGAACACTTCCTTTTCTAAAAATAGTTTCAGCATCCAAATTTCCTGGTAGTGTCCCATCCAGAGACATGTATGAGCAAAAAGCGAAGAAGAAGTATCCACAGAGAAGGGGAGAGATTCCCTGGGACACCTGAAGGGCTCTTGAACCAGCCTCACTGCTTCCAGACTCTTCCCTTTCCAATCCACCCTTTACACATCTGTCAAAAGGATCTTGATGCATCGCTCTGTGCCGTCTACAACATCTTTTAAAGCTCTCCCCATTGGCGACACGATAAACACTTCAGCTGATCAGGCACCGAATGCTCTGTGGAACCTGGATCTATCCTTCCTTTCCAGCCTGGCTTCCTGGCCAGTCTGACTAGGCCAATGGAGGTTATTGGAATCACATGTGGTATTTACTTGAAGAAGAACAGAGGCTCCTTGCGGGAAAGGGCTTTTCACCTGAATGTGGGAAGTGCCTGGTCAATGCTGGATGAGCCAAACTGCACAGGCCTTCCTCCTCCCTGGGACGCTTGCTCTCCTGCTCTCTCCGCCTTTCAGAATCCTCACCTTCCTGCAAGGTTCAGGGTAGGTGCCACCTCCTCCAGGCAGCCTGGCCTGATGCTCCAAGATGGATGGGTCCTCTTCAGATCCAAATATTTCTAGAACCTTGGAATAATCACCACCAGCCTTCCCTACCTTGTGTGCTTCCCAGGGTCCGTGTTTCAGTCTCCTTCTTTGTTCCCCACTTCCATCTCCCCGCCTCCCCTCCGTTCTCAAGGGGCCTCAGGGATGGCTTCATTTTTGTCTTTGTGTGTACCCCCAGAGCCTCACCCAGCACAGGGCCTTAGAAATGCAGGTTCAAATGAAGACTTACATCTTTCAATGGAATTTGTTTCAAACAACTACACATAATGGAATGCTATTTTTTCTTTGTTACCATTATTGTCCTCACTGGTTAAAGACAACACTGGTAACACAAAAGCCTTAGAAAAGCTGCTCTGGTCATTGTGTGTCTGAAACCTCTAACACTTGTAAAAAGGACATCTGAAACTGTCATAAATACCTTCGATGCCAAGAGGAGAGTGAATCTGCTCTCTACAACCACATGAATACAGTGTAAACAAAGGGGACCCCCTTTCTCATTGAGGTTTCTTAAGTGTATACTTCATCACAAAACACCACAAAGTCAGCCAAGCTTGGCCTTATTAAATGCTAGCAAAGTTCACAGGAATTAAATATTCATGCGTACCATTATGCTTTAAGTATTTAATCAATTCTTAACAAAGAAAAAAGAAAATCAATGCTCTCCCTTTAATTCTGTCAGGTTCAAAGCCACTAGAAAGAAAAGGATGTGTGTCCATGTAGATGGACAGTCCATTACCAGCTTCTCCTCAGCTCTTCTCCTGTGGCTTTTCTCTATTATAATGGCAAATAGTCTGGAAACATGTCAAGAAAAACAAAACCTGTCTTTTGCAGTGAATTGCCCCACACGGCCCAGCAGAGAGGCCAAAGACTCAGGATGGAATTCTAGCTCTTCTGGAGCATGGCCCACAGCACGAATGAGCTGCCTTCACTGGGTCTTAGCTTTTCCTCTGTGTTTGTGGGGGTGGCATGATCTCTGACATCGCCATCCAACTCTAAAACCCTAGCACCCCAATTTTAAGTGATAATAAAGCTTAAATGATTCACTTGCTTAAAAATCTGAAGAGACTGGCTTGTGGAGCACCTTGTAACAGAGTGAAATGTTCACACTTTCATTAACAGAACCCCACTGCGATGTGATGCTAAACTGACGTGGTGGGGCTTAAATTCTTGAAACACTAATGGAACCTTCTCCAAATGGGAAGAAAGACAATGTGTAACTTTAAAATTTGAGGCATCAAGTAACGGTTACCTTGGATTAAATGTGAAAATGCTTTGAAAGCTCAAAGTCCTCCATACAATTTCAGGTATCATAAGGCTAGGCTGGAGAAATGGCAAGACTGAAAGTTTTCTTGTATTCCTCTTCACAATTTTCTATGTATTTTAAATACAAATGGGATGAAATTTCAAATGATCAAGTTTATTTAAATGTGTATAATTAACAAACTGGCTGAGGTAAATTCTCATAAATACCCATCTGATGCACGCAAAAGATAGGAACAGGCACTAGACCCATGATTTCACTGGTACAGGGAACTTCCAGGGCAGGAAACCCCCTGTACCAATGGAATTTGGCAGGTTTTCCGCCATTGACTGTCTGAGACAGAGCTGTGAGAGGTGGCATGATCTTTCCAGGGCCCCACTTGTCAGACTTACAGAAGCATTAAAGCAGAACCCACCGATAGCACATGATCATGGGAGGTTAGAACAGGGAGGTCTCTTAGAGGTCATCGCAGCCAGCCCTTCATTTTATACCATTGGTTAAAAACATGTTTTATTGGTGCATTGTCTCCGAACAGCAGTTATTCGTGCACTTAGATGGCCCCAGACAGCCAGTGGGATAAAGAAAAAACAATTAAGCAAAAACAGCAATGGCACCTGACAAAGCACACAGGCCACCTCCCTCTTCCCGTGTGGGGAAAGAGGGGCTGTTTTCTCGTCAATTCTCCTGAACATTCACGGGGGTTTTCAATGACTTGAGAGTCCAGCTTCCCTTTGGTGATTTTATAATTGATATTGTTGCAGTAACTGTGGGTACGATTCTCTTGGTTCTACTTATTCTTCACCAGTTCAACAAATCTTCCCACATTTCTTTGCATATAGAACTGTCATTTGTTATTATTGCACGATGATATTCCGTGTCATCGTGACATTCTTATGCCATAGATTTTTCAACCATTCCCCAATCAATGGGGAGCCCCCTTTTCTTTCTAGTCCTCTGCTACCACGAGGAGGCCAGTTATGAATTTCTGGTCTACCTTGGACCTTTGTTTCTGTTTCTGACTTCTTTGAGTGCATTTGCCCAGGAGGAGGGATTTCTCAGTCAAGGATGAAGGCACACTTAGTCAATTTTCCTGCATTCCCACGAACTGCGTTATACAACACAGCTCAAATATGAGTGCTTTTGCATCCTCTTCCTGGCCCTTCCAACACGACTCCTATTTTTATGTGACCTTATGCAAATGACAATGCCTCTCAGACTCAGTTTCCTCACATGTAAAATGAGAGGGCTGGATCCAAAGTCCTCTTTAAAAGTCTCATCCACAAACAGACTTCAGAAAGACCTGGAAAGACTTGTATGGACTGATGCTCAGTGAAGTGCGCAGAACCAGGGGAACATTGTACATCGTAACACCCACGTTGTGCGATGACTAACTTTGATAGACTTAGCCCTTCTCAGCAATGCAAGGCTCCCCAAAAGTCTCATGATGGAAAATGCTATCCATATCCAGACAAAAAACTATGGAGTTTGAATTGCAGATCAAAGCATACAATTTACTCTTTTTTTTCCCCTTCTGTTTTGTTTTGTTCCCTCTTTCTTGTTCTTCTTATTGGTTCTAATTCCTCCTTACAACATGACTAATGTGAAAATATGTTTAATAGGAATGTATACGTAGAGCCTACATCAGATTGCATGCCGTCTAGGGGAGGGCGTTGGGAGGGAGGGAAGAGGAGAAAAATTTAAAATTCAGAAGCATATGGAAGCGATTGTTAAAACTAAAAATAAATTAATTTAAAAAAATGAAAGACTTAAAAAAAAGTCTCATTCAGCCCTAGATCTGCGGTCCTATGATGCTTTACATTATCTTTGCCAATCTGTTTGGTGTGAGGTAAAACCACAGTTATTTTAATTGACATTTCTCTTCTTGTTAGTGAGAGTAGTTTCAGTGTAGTAGTTTATAGTTTTCAATTTTTCTTTTGAAAAGGTTCTGAGCATTATAGATGTGTTAATTCCCCATACATCTAGCATTCCAGATTACTACTGGTGACTTCTGAGCCAAATATGTTCTTCCTGCTCTTTTGTTTCTTTTCTGTCATCCTTCATTGAGTAAACTGAGAACCAAAGAGTGCTAGAGTCACAAGGCTGCTAAGTGGGAGGGCTAGGGGACACACACACACACACAAACACACACACACACACACACACACACACACACACACACACTTCATGTCTCTAAGTCTAGGGGAGTTTTCCCACTCTGCCATGCTTCCTCTCCAAGAAAATGAGGGTAACTCAATGAAAAGGAGCAAGACACTGGCAGGAAAATACAAAAATTCACATTGGACTGATCAAGGCTGCTGAGTGCTCAGCCCAGCGTCTGGCACAGAGTCATGTTTAATAAATGTTTATTGACTGATCAGGATCTCCCAGGAAATGATTTCAGCTCTGCTCAGCTGATGAAATTGTAGAAGAGACCAGTTAGGTAGAGATAGGCTTTAAGGTAGGGATTCTTAACTTGAGTTCTGCAACCCTGTGGTGCTTTTTTTTTAAAACTGGTTTCTTGTTGTAATACTATGTATCTTATTTTCCGCATTTAAAAACATGACTCTGAGAAGTGCCCATAGGCTTGCCTGAGCTGCCAAAGGGACCTATGATACAAAAAAAGTTAAAAACCTCAGTATTAAGGTTTTAAGCCTTAGCTTTCCCTTAGAAATGCAAACAATAGTGACACTTATCAAACAAGCAAGGTGTTTTTTAGGCTAGTCAAAGTATTAACCATGCCCCTGCTGATCTAGGGAGTGGAGGCGGAGACAGCCCAGAGGAGTGTGAGCCCTGGCCTGGCCATTGGCCACAGGGAAGGGGGGAGCCTGCCAGGGAGCTCAGGTGGCTGACCTGTCCAGTAGAGACCACGTGCCCACGAGGAAGAGCACGAAGACAAGGAGAAGGGAAAGGTCACTAGGACACGTCAGTGCTGAGGGGGAGAGGAGGTGAGTGGCCCCTGCCTGTGAGCCAGTCTGACAGCGTGCGGTAGTGTTGGAAGAGTGAATTTCAGGTTTATGGGAAAAATGTTTTGTGACTAATGTTCACGCTGTGCCGATTCAGGCAATGACTTAGATTGGTGCTGTGCACTCTGGCTGACTGCTAAAGGTAAACACACATGTGGGGACAAACCCACACTATACCTTGGAGTATATCGTAGTAGACCCTTGGAGCTCACAACCCAGGAGTATGGGCTGAGGGGCTGACCCATGAGGGGAGTTAAAGTTACATGATTTTTATTTTTGTTTTGTTTTTTTTTTTAGCTTTTGCGCTTTAAAATTTTCTCCCCCTCCCTCCCCAAGACGGCGTGCAATCTGATATAAGCTATACATATATATTCCTGCTAAACATATTTTCACATGAGTGATGTTGTGGGTAAGAATTAGAACCAATAGGAGGAACCACCAGAAAGAGGAAACAAAACACAACAGAAGGGAAAAAAATAGCAAATAGTATGCTTCGATCTGCATTCAAACTCCATAGTTCTTTCTTTGGATGTGGATAGCATTTTCCGTCATGAGGCGTTTGGAGAAGTATTAGATCCTTATACTGCTGAGAAGGGTTAAGTCTATCAATATTAGTTAGTCATCACACAATGTGGCTGTTACTGTGTACAATGTTCTCCTGGCTCTACTCATTTCACTCAACATCAGACCATACAAATCTTTCCAGGTTTTTCTGAAGTCAGCCTGTTCATCGTTTCTTATAGCACAATAGTATTCCATCACATTCATACACCACAACTTGTTCAGCCATTCCCCAACTGATGGGCATCCTCTCAATTTCCAATTCTTTGCCACCACAGAGAGAGCTGTCATAAATATTTTTGTACATGTGGGTCCTTTTCCCATTTGTATGATCTCTCTGGGATATAACCCTAGAAGTGCTACTGCTAGGTCAAAGGGATGATTTTTATTTTTGGAGGAGGGATACAGACAGTAAATTTGTCTTGCTAATTATTTTGTTGGGGTAGGTTAAAATTAAGATTAATTTTCTTTCCTCAGCAGACCAGGTCACTGAGCAGCAGGGAAAACAAGCAGGTGCTGGTGGAGATTCAAGAAGAGTTAAGATAGGTCTTGTCTTGAAGGACCTTTAAGTCTGGGGATATTACTTTGGCACACTAACATAGACGATGTGGGTAAGGCAGCATGAGAAATACAACACGAATACAAGAGAATGCCTAGATTTGGGAAGTTAATAATATATCTGGCTGAAGTCAGGACAATGGAGAAACTCCTTAAAATATGATTTAGAGGAAGAGAAAAGCCTACCCTGCCAATGGAGTTTTGGAGAAAACCTAGGAGTGCATACGGTGGTAAATTTCTTGAAGGCCAACACTGGATGACTTGGTCAGCTTTGTAAATCTAGTCCTATGGGCCTTGCACACACTTAAGTACTTAGCAAATGTTTGCTCAATCGAATTAGAAAGAGAAAGAGAGAAAGGCTGTATCTGTGAAATAGTTGAAAATGTTGCAGAAACAGTGAAGTTAATGATTTTCTTGTAGAAGAAATTGCCTAAGACATCTTCAGCCAAAATGGAGAATGCAGTCATGCTGAACCTTCCAAGCTGGAAGGAATACTAACATTGAAATAAGGGCTACCTCAGGAGGCAGGTAATGCCTGACAATGAATGTATTCAAGGATGTGTGTGTGTGTGTGTGTGTGTGTGTGTGTGTGTGTGTGTGTGGAAAAAAAAGAGAGAGGGAGGGAAAAGTGATAGACGGATAGACAGACAGACAGACAGACGGATGGATGGTACACAGATAAAGCACTAAGTGCTCACTATGTGCCTGGTGCTAAGCTCAATGCTAAGAATACAAATTCAAGAAAGCAAATCAATCCCTACATTGAAGGAACTTCCCTGAGGCCTGGACTCTAGCAGATCTGAACTCTAGGAGGCAGCCTCTGAGGGCCCTGGGGATTTTAATTAAATTTAAGATTTAATAAAGGCAAAAACCATTCAAAAACTTCTGGAGTGGTGGTAAAGAAGGCTGTTCTTGCCATCAGAGAGACCTTAATAGCAGGACTGCTTTTACATATTAGCACTGTAAGATATTTGTGTGAGAAAAAAATGAATAAAACAAAACACATGAAAATACAAATGAAAAGTTTTTTTTTTTAAAAACTAACATGTGAATGTGCTCTAGGCTCAATCTTCTCAAATTTTATGACAAGCAAACTGATTTTTCTCTCATAAGGACGGCAGAAGCACTGACAGGATGGTAAGAAATCAAATTAGTGAGTCTATTTTGAGACTTTGGAGTGCAGAGGTGAGCTTCATATAGATTTTTACAACTTTCGGCCACGAGACTAAGAAGCACAGATGTCCAACACATGTGAAATGTCATTGGTTTCACATGGTACTATTCTTTTATGTGAGGAGCTAGACCAGGGGTGGGGAACCTGTGGCCTTCTAGGTCCTCAGGTGCAGCCTTTTGACTGAGTCCAAGTTCTACAGAACAAATCCTTTTATTAAGGAGACTTGTTCTGTGAAGTTTGGATTTAATCAAAGGTCTGCACCTGAGGACCTAGAGGGCCACATGTGGCCTCGAGACTACAGGTTCCCCACCCCTGAGCTAGAATCTGACCCTTTTTATCGGAGTCTAACCTGAATCTTCATCTCTTCCTTTTTTCCCCTCTTTTAATAATATAATATTAAAGAGGTTAAACTACCCCCTAGACCTTTCCTCTGAGGCAGCTAGGTGGTGCAATGGATCGAATGCTAAACCTAGTCAGAAAGACCCGAGTTCAAATCCAGACTCAGACACTTAACTAGCTGTGTGATCCTGGGCAAGTCACCTAACCTCGTCTCCCTTAGTTTCCTCAACTGTTAAATGGGGATAATAACAGCACAGACTTCCCTGAGTGGTTGCGAGGATCAAATGGGATAAACATTTGTAAAGGGCTAAGCATGGTGCCTGGTCCACCACAGCACTTAATAAATGTTTACTCCCTTCCCTTCCATCTCTACAGGATCTTTTCATTTCCTCAACAAAGATTTACTGGGTACCTACTACTTGTGAAACTTTGTGTCACTGTTAGCTTTTTAAGGTGACAGGACAACATGCTTATTACCTTCTCTCATGATATAACATCTTGGGCTCACCACCCCTGGCTCATTTCGTATCACGGGGGTCTGAAGCTATAATAATAAATACCACAATCTCACATTATTATTCTGTCTCAGAGTTTACAAAGTATTTCTCTTACGGAGAGTATAGTCATTATTATTATGATTTTAAAGGTATAAGGAAGTTGGGAGTGAGGTTAAATGACTTGAGCAGATTCTAATGGCCTCGAACTTGCTGTGGTCTGCTCCCAGCTCAGATTACAGACCTTTGGTTCAGAAGGACCATGATGGTGGACTGCACAGAAGCCAGAAAACCCCAGGCCAGTCACTTGTCCCGGTTTCAGCCTGATTTTCCTCATCTGTAAAATAAGGGTGTCTGAATGAATATTGCTAAGGTTTCTAAGGACCAGACCTGCACCACATATTCTGGGCCACATCCCTTCAAAGATTCTTCCTTGTAAAGATGATGAAATCAAGGGCTCATTCTGATGGAAATGAAGCTCCACCTCCCTCCAAGCCTAGCACCTACTCCTGAACTCACAGGAATAAATTAAAACATTCAACCAAGGAGTCAGCCTAGCTCACCAGAAACTTGTAAATGGACCCAGTATGCTTGGACTGCAACACTGGAATCTAATCACAACCAAAGCAGGCTGGTCACAGGGGGTGTGGACCTAAGTCCAGTTCGTCGGATCACCCTCTTTTACAAAGAGCACCCCTTTCCTGCCATCCCCCCTCTCGCACTGGCTACAAAGAAAATTAACCTTTGTGGGGCCAAGGATACAGAATCCGCCATTTTAGCCAAAATGGTCAGTCCTATGTGGGGCCTCTGTGAGCACCAATACTCCGTAAGCATTCTGGCAACAGAAGAAAACTGTGAGTAGCTTCTAGAGATGAATCTTGTTAGATATTGGCCTAATGATTCATTAGTGCACTTTTTTAACTTCTGCTAAAACTTCCTTATTTCTCAGGCAGTGAAAGTCGACCTAGCCTCTGACTCCCCTATGGAGAAAACTTCTCAGAGAATGTTTCTGTAGGGTAAGGATGGGATCGACCTGGGGCTTTCTTCCTGCTGGAGACAGTAGTCATTTCATCTTCATTCCTGAATTCTTGAGGTCGGAGCTGGTTCCTTTTGGAACAGTCTATCAGGTTCTCTCCTACCCATTTCATCTGGGTGGTTACTAGATGCATAAGCCCCTCCTCTGTCTTCAAAGTCTGGTCTTTAAAGATCATAAGCGCCTTCACTTCTGTTTCAAGGGCAATCAGTGTTGATTTTCCTTATGCTGGTGACACAGCTTTTCTAAAACTATTAATTAGAGCCAAGGGATACTTAATTTTGATCACTTTTTCCTTTTCTTCTCAAGCTCTTTAAGCATCATCGATTGAAGGGTCAAAGGTGAAATTCCTCCTTATTTCACTATGGGGGCTCCCCAAATGCCTGTGTGTCAGTCACCTGAAGCGCTGTTTGTGCAATACCTTACTTCCCTGACACTATAATGAATTTAGTCACACAGCCATTACAAGTAACTCCTGCCAAAACAATGCCATGCCAAATATTCTGGGTCAGGTCTAACTCAGACCAGTCAAATGGTTCAGATACAAGATCGGAATACACAGACCATAAAGTGCAATAACAATGGTTTTACTAATTACAAAGAACAACAGATACAATTCCTCAGGTTAAAAAAGATAGTGATTCAGGTAAAACGGCCATTCCCTACCTTTGCCACAACTGGCCCCACTAAAGAAAGCTGTTCTTGCAAAAGAATGGGAATTAAACAAAAGCGTACATACAGTGCTCACTCGCCATCTCTAGGCCTTTTATATGCTGGGTAACAAAGCCTTCATAAAACAGGTGTCACTCCACCTGCAACATGTCATTCCACTGTAATTAGAAAATGTTTACCAGCTTCAAGAAAACTCATCTGAAAGTAAAGCGCATCACTTCCAGAACACTCCATTTGAATTGCTTGGCTTCTTTACATCAGTATTCATTAGAGCTCAGCTCAAGTCTTCAAGTGAAACTCGCTTTGGTGCTGATTATTAATTTTTACAAATTCAAAATATGATCAAGAAAATATTTTTATATTATATTGTTGTGCATTTGTAAACCTATTAATTCAGGAGCACAAAAGCTCATTTTTCTTGAGTTCATTAACAATAAGCTAAAAAAGCCGATATAAACGAGAAACTTCTAAAGCAAAGAAAAGAAAGGAAAACTTTGGCCATTTCTGTTTGGAGGATTTCAGCCTTGCAGTCATTCTCCTTAAATCATGTTAAGAGTGAATGGAACCTTTTTGGTGTTTTGTTCAAGGCAGAGCTCATGATTCCTTGTGGAAACAGAGAAGCACCACATACGCAAGTTACCAATGCAGACTGCTTTCTACCTACAGTTCTGAGTCTCATCGATTTCTATGCTGACCAAATCTACCTTTCCTTCCCCAATCTTGCATCTCCAACTGCCTCTGAGACACCTGGAAGTGGCTGTCCACTAGACATCTTAAACTCCATAACTCATCATCCTTCTCCCTAAACCCTTTGCCCTGCCTCCGTTCCCTACTACTATGGAGGGCACCACCATCCTCCCAGTCCCTCAGGCTCACAACATAGGAGTCATGTGGATTCCTCACTATCCCTCACCCCCTGGCCTCCACCTCCCATATCCAAGCTGGTGCCAAGCTTGTTGATTTTGCCTGTGTAGCCCCCTTTTCTCCTCTAACACAGCCCCCATGCTGATGCAGACCCCCATCATCTCACACTTGCCACTAAAGTGGTTTTCCTAAAGAACAGATGCCATTTCTCCTACTCAATAAACTCCAGTAGCTCTCCGTTGCCTCCAGGAGCAAAGACAAAATGCTCTGCTTGGCCTTCAAAGCCCTCTTACACTGGCCCCCTCCTACCTTTCCAGTCTCCCTACACTTTACTCCCCAACACACACCCGTCGATCCAGTGACCCTGACCTTCTGGCTCTTCCATGAACAAGACCCTCCAGTAGTGGGCATTCTCTCTGGCTGGCCTCCTGGGCCCGGCACATTCTTCCCCCTCTGCTTCCACTACTGACCTCCCTGGCTTCCTTTAAGTCCCAACTAAAATCCCATTTTCTACATTCCTAACTCCTCCTAATTCCAGTGCTTTCCCTAAACTTTTTCAAAGTACTTCCATTTATCTTGGGAAAAAATAAAGCTTGCTCTGCATATCAGGTTGGCATGCTGTCTCTCCTATTAGACTGAGCTTCTTGAGGGCAGGGACTGCCTTTTACCCTCTGTATCCCCAGTGCTTAGCACAAGGCCTGGAACATAGCAGGTACTTAATAAATGTTTAATTGATGGACTGATCCATCATCTGTAAAATGAAGAGATTTTATACTTAAGAGTCAGAAGGGACCTTTGAAGATATCTGGTTCAACACCCTCATTTTTCAGTTAAGGAAACCGAAATCCACAGTAGCTGAATTGGTCCCCGTCCCACCGGTGGGGATGATAGAACAGGGATTTGAACAGAAATCTTTGAACCCACAATGCTCACAATCTCAAAGCTCCGACTGTAACACTTTCTGTTTCATGATTCCAGGCCTCCCCAATGATTGCAGTACATATGTCTAAGCTCTTACTGTTTTCATCAAGTGCTCTAGTTTCAGACTTTCACTATCGTACTCAGGACCCACTCAACTTCACTGGTCTGAGAATACCTGACAGCAAGCCCGACTCTAACACTTACTAGTTCTATGACTCTAGGCAAGCCCAGTGGAATGGAAGCTTCCTGGGGGCAGGACCTGTTCTGTTTTTGTAGCCACAGCAAGCAGCACAATGACACACAGCAGACACCTAATAAATGCTTACTGAACAGCCAGCTGACATTTTATTTAGCAGGAGGCATCTGAATTCTACTTTCAGGTTGATGGAGGGTTTTCCTTCCACTAGCTTTATGATGACCCATTAGCTCCACTGTGCAAATGAGGAAACTGAGATTCAGAAAGGTCCAAGTCCTAGTAAAGGGCCCCACAGGTGACAGCCAAACTCAGGACTTCCAGCTTCTCGCCCAGACTGCCTTGCAGTAGCATCTCTAGCTTCCCTTCTAGGCAAGCTGATGTCTGGAAGCTGCTGCAGCTCTTGGGGTCAGAGTGCACACGTCAATGCCACAGTGGATGGCTGGCAGACGCGGTGTCACTGAGGGGGCTCCGGCCGCAGGGAGTAGTGGGGGACGAGTTAAAGCCTCGTGCAGCATCCCCAGTGACATCCGATGCTCTTTAGCTCTGAGGCCTACCTGTGGTGGCATCCAAGACACACACGTTAATGGACTAATTCACTGGCCACCCTGCTTAGTTACATGGCCCAGTCTTGGCAATAAGACACTTTCAACCCCTTTGGTTTACTTTTCTTAAACTGTGAATGGTTAACACATAATAACAGCTAGCATTTAAATGGAACTTTGAGGTTGCAAAGTGGTCCACTAAGCTGATGCTAAACGCCTCTGAGACATATACATTGCTATGGATACAGCTAAAATATTAGGGATGGGGACTGTTGTGCCACGCTGTTGACTCACATTCAGCCTGCTGTCCGCTAACATTCCCAGTTCCTTTGCATATGAACTACTGTCTAGCAATTGAGGGCACTGGCCTGGGGAGAGGAAGGGAGTTCAAATCTTGCTTCAAACTTTAATTAGCAGTGTGATTTGGGGTAATTCACTTAAATCTCCTTTGCTTCAATTTGCTCATCTGCAAGGTGAGAGGGGTCAACTGGATGGCTTCTGAATTCTTCAGCTCTCAATCTATGATTCTGCATCTTCGTTAGCTTAGGCTTGGTTTTTCTTCAGTTTAAGGTAATTTTATTTTCAGTTACAAATTTTCTCCCTTCTCTAGCCATTGGAAAGGCAAGAAAAGTAGAACCCATTACAAATATGTATAGGAATGCAAAACACATTTCTGCATCAGTTTTACACACACACTGCAAAAAAACCCAAACAAAACAGATGCTTCAATTTGCCCTCTAAGCCCATCAGTTCTGTGGAGATCATGCTTCATCATGAGTCCTTAGAACTGTGTTTGCTGGGGGGCAGCCAGGTGGTGCAATGGACAGAGCATGGGCCCTGGATTCAGGAGGACCTGAGCTCACATCTGGCCTCAGACACATAACGCTTACTAGCTGTGTGACCCTGGGTGAGTCACTTAACCCCACTGCCTAGCCAAAAAAAAAAAAAAAAACCAAAACCACAAAAACAAAAAACTGTGGTTGGTCACTGTGTTGATCAGAGTTCCCAAGTCTTTCAAAGGTGATTATCTCTACTCTGTTGCTATCACTATATACATCGTTATTCTGGTTCTACTCATTTCATTCTGCATCAATTCCTACAAGTCTTCCCAGATTTCTCTGACATCACTCCCTTAATTTCTCATTGTACTACAATATTCCATCCTGTTCACATACCATAACTTGCTCAGCCATTCCCCAGCTGATGGGCATCCCCTCAGTTTCTAATTTTTCACCACCACAAAAAGAGCTGCTGTAGATATTTTTGTACATATAGGTCCTTTTCCTCTTTCTCTGATCTCTTTAGGGAATAGACCTAGTGCTGGTACATGAAGTGGTCAAAGGCTGTATATTATTTAACAGTTTTAGGGCACAGTTCCACAGTGCTCTCCACAATGGCTGGACTAGCTCACAGTGTGCCCACCAACAAAACGCACTGCTGTCCCTATTTTCCCATATCCCCTCCAGCACTTGTCAGTTTTCTTTTTTTGTCATCTTAGCTAATCTGATGGGTATGAAGTGACACCTCGGAGTTGTTTTAATTTCTAGCCTATACTTGTTAAAACACATTTGGCAGCTCCTGCTACTAAATAAAAGCTATTTTTACACAAAATATAATTTGTAATTTTCCTGGTAGACATAAAGAGGGTCTAAGAAACTTGTCACTGAAAAAAAAAATTAAAAAAAAAAAGCTTGTCACTGAGACTTTATTAATAATGGTTCATGTTGTTGACCATGGCCACTGTGGAAATTTGTTTTGCCTGACTGTACATATTTGTTAAAGGGCTTTGTTTTTTCCTTTTTTTTTTTTTTCCTTTTCAGGGTTGGAGGAGTAAGAGAGAGAAAAAAAATGTTTGGTAATTTAAGAAAATAAAATTTAATTAAAACAATGGTTTTCTGGTCAGAGGAAATGCGTGAAAATTGCTGTGTGTTTATCAATCTAGATATTGCAAAAATGAACTGTCATTTCTTTATATCTGATCAACGAAGATTTCTGCGTACTAAAATTCCTTCTATTACCCAAAGGTCAGAGGTCTTTTTATAGCCATCTCCTTGATTGTGTGGTCTTGGGTCTTTTGGGGCCTCATTTGACCTCTTGGCTCTCAGTTTCCTCAGCTGTAAAATGAGGAGCTTGGATCAGATGACTTTTAAGATCCCTTCTAACATGCCTAGATGATCTATTTTATGGATGAGGAAGACTGAGACTCAGGAGAGCCTCAATGAGTGGCCTGTGGTCACAAAGGTGGGCAGGATCTGAACCTGAGTCTCTTTAATGCTTTCGGTTCTCTACACTGTGCCACTTCCCCTTTCAAGTGTAAAGACCAATATCAATCCCCCTTGTTACCTAGGAGGCTCCAAGGCTGTAACAATCAGTACCATGTTGTCTGTGCCTTTGGCAAGCCTGGCCCTCCCAACAAGGGTCTTTCTTTTGCTTAGACTTACTTGGGCCATCTTTTGTGTACAGCCTTCACAAACACTCCTGGAGAATACACATCTCCTTGTGGAAATCCCCCTAAAGGCGAGTGTTGTGCAACCATCATGGCATCATGCCTGGTGCTGACCCATGTGGGAGTTCTGAACCATTCCTTCCCCAGTGAGAGTCCCAAAGCTGTGTTAGACCAAGGACCCAATAACTTTAAAGGGAACTCAACGGTCATTGAGCCTTACCCTCATTGGAAGAAAAAGGAAACCAGGGCCCAGGTGGTGCAGGAGAGTTGCCCATAGTTCCAGACCTCGCTGGGGACAGAGCTAGGTCAGACGCTGGGCCTTCTCTGGGTTCTCCATCCAAAGCTACTTCCATGGAACCAAATTACTTCACATTTGCCAGTTGGTTCAGGCCTTGAAATAAGATTATAAGCTCCCTGAGGACAGATGTTTAGTATCATATGTCTGCTTGTATCCTTCACAAGGCCTAGTCATGCTTATAGTGAAATCTCAACAACTACATGTTGACTGCTGATTTAGTTTGCCTAAGAAACAGTAATGGTAACAATAAATGTTATAGCTGATATTCATGTAGTACTGCACAGTTTGCAAAGCACTTTACATATATTACTTCATTTGGGAAGAGTACCATGTCACATAACCTCCATGCATCTGTCCAAAGGCTGACCCTAATTCTGTTGAATCCTCAATACAATAAAGCCTTTAAAACTATTAAAAAATGATATATTATATGGTAATGCCTTAGTTAATAGCAGACCAGAGAATTAAACCCATTTGGAGAAAACTATTATAACTCTGCCCGTAATTTAAATTAGGTAGTTCAAAAAATTATAATGGACCCCACTAATTTCATAATATTATTTCAGTAAAGCTTCAGATGAAGTATGTGGACCAATATATACTTGAATTAAAATAAAAAGAACGATTAGTGGCTTACCCTACCCAAGGCCATTTTTTAAAATGTAAGCTCAAAAGACAGATGCAAACTTTAATAAATGAAAAGCGTAATGGCATTTTACCTGAAACAGAAGGGGTTAAAATCAGACAACGTTATACAAACCAGGTATGGCCTACTAGGCGTTGTTACTTCTAGCATGAAAAGAAATTTCTTAATTTCTCAGCAATTGAGAAGAAAATTTTCTTTTAGTTTGTGGGGTTATTTGGAGGCATTTTTTTCCTCTTAAGATGTTCATAAAACTAAAATAATGGATCAGATAATCACATAGCGTTAAAAGGGATCGTAAAAGTCTTCTATTTCAAATCCTTATTTTACAGATGAGGAGATTAAGGTGGGGAAAAGTCCAGTGATCTGCCCCAAATTACACTTTTAGGAAAGGGCTGAGCAGGGACACAGACCCACTGGAGCCCTATAACCTGTGTGTCACACAGCAAAGAGGCAGCAGCACTTTGGTGCCCTGGAGAGAGTACAGAATTGGGGCTCCGAGGACACTTGGGTAGGAATGCTGGTTCTGCCACTCACAACCCATAGGCACATCTTAGGCAGATCTCTTCATCTGGGCAGTGCCCAATCACCTCATCTGTAAAATGACTAGACCTCTGGGGTCCCTTCTTCCAGGTCTAAAGCATTAAGTTGATAAGCACACCACAATTATAGTAACTCGTTTTCCCCTTGACCAAAAAATGAGTTAATAAGTTCTCAGTGATGAGTTTCTTGACCACTTTTTATATATACTGGGGAAGCCACAAAACCAGCAAATCATGGAATCAAGAGTCCTTCAATATGAAAAGATAAACTGCATTTCATGTACAAACAAACTTGTTTTTTATTTGATACGGGTGATGCAGTACCAGTTGCCAGGCCTCTATTTTGTAGTTTTTGAACAAAAGTGCAAGACCTTTTTTTTTTTGTATTAAATTAGTGGTCTTAGAAAAATTAAGATGACACTTATGAACACAAAAGCTAATAAAACATCTTGGATTCTTAAATTAAAATGTGATAAGCTGGAGTAATCTCAGTCAGTCAAGTCAATAAACATTTATTAAGCACGTACTATGTGCCAGGCACTGTGCTAAGTGTCAAGGACATAAAGAAAGGTCTCAAGACAATCGGTCTCTACCCTTGAAGAGCTAACAGCCTAATGGGAGAGACAACATACAAATGACTACATGCAAAAAGGCTGTACGCAGGATAACTAGAAAATAATTAATAGAGGGAAGGTATTACTCTCCCAAAATTACTGACATATTGAAAAAATGAAAATTATTGTAGGACATCCTACCAAGTGAACCTCCCTGCCTGGTATAAAATCCACGACAGCAAACAATCACAATCTTCTCAGCAAGGTCTTTAATAGTGTTAGATTTAGGAACAAATGCTTTGAAAAGAGGCAATTAAAAAAAATCAGTTTCATTTTGCTTGGTAGCAGTAAGTTGGCTCCAAAGCCCATCCCCCAGTCCCTTTGCCAACACTAGCCGGTTGTGCTGAGATGAATGAACTTCCAGTCACCAGAGCTCTCTGGAGAAAGACTGGCTCAATATTTTCATCTCTACCTGATTATGGAGCCACAAAATCCCCAGAGCTGGGAGTCTGGAGGCCACTTCTTGCTTCTTCCTGAAGTAACCTTGACATAGACTCCCAGTGCAGACAGGCATCCGGAGGACTTGTGCTTGGGGGTGGGTGGATCTTGGAAGCTGCTGTCCAGACAACCCCAAGGTCTACTTTTCTTCATGTGGGCTGAGAGGCAGCGGTACCAAGAGCAGGTGGCACGCCAGGCAGAAGGCAACCTAACCTTGTCTTGTGGGCCTTGTGGCTCACTGGCTTTGCCAACAGAGGCCTGCTTCTGCTCCCGGTCCTCTTGGCTGGGTGTGGGGCAGGAGGATGAAGAGAAGGAATCTTGGTACCTTCAGGCTTTCGCCCATTTCAAGCGGGGATGTATTAAAAATAACTGTTACTCAATTTGCCTATTTTTGAAGCAGCAAAACTACTATCTGTCTGTACTTGCCCATACAATGACTGACACTATAAGGAAGGCCACGAAGGCTCCATGCTCCAATGATGCAGACAGCATTACGCAGCACTCACCCTTATGTGATGCCAGAGAGAGTGACAGGTCTAGAGTCAGGAGGCCAGAATCTGAGACCCAGCTCTGGCACTCAGTACTGTGCGACTCAGGCAAGTCACTCTGTCCTCCCCTGGGCAAAATGCAGGGGCTGACCCAGGGTCAGCTCGGGGCCAGCTGACACTCTAGGGTTTGGCATTTGTGGCGGGTTTGACTGTCCGCAATGCACAAGCAATCTATGATGCTCTCTGACCATGAGGAAGGGCCACAGATGGTGTCTGCTTTGACAAACGAGCAACCCTTCCTGTTCGAGATAACGGGTTAGTAAGGTGCAGAGCCTTTGGGGACTAGATGCTGACCTTCAGTATTGAATGCAGCAGCCTAAAAACCTCCACTGACTTTGAAACACTCTTCAACATCCTTAGAACATGACAGCTGGAAATGACTGTGATTCCGAAGCATCTTCACATGCAAAGTGGGCCACTCCTGATCATCACCGTGCTTGATTGAGACAAGAGTTTTAAAAACCAAACAGGAGTGTAATTGGTGAATACTTCATGGTAATCCTTTGAGGTAGGTAAGTATCTTCATTTGCAAGGTGAGAAAAACACCAAGAAAATGGCAACGTTATCATAAAAAAAGAACAGAAGCAAAAAGTGGATGGAGCGATCCTGCTTCCCTTCAGTCTCACCATCAGCGGCCCTCTCCCCCCTTAGATCCTCCTCTCTGCCCTCATACAGCAGCAGCTAAGCACTCCCTCTTGCCAGCCCTCACTGTCCTTTCCTCACCCAGGATGGACCATGTGTTGCATCCAGTCCTTCACCTGGACCTACTTTTCTGTGCCAGGCATTTTTTTCCACTTAAGTTTGAGAGTGAGGCTCTCCATGCAGAGAGCTGCTATTTAATCTCCTCAGGATTATTTCCCTTGGTGTCTTCCGAATGTCATTCTTGAGCATTTCCTGTCTCTTTGTGGGCTGACTTCCCGTCTCTGGAGTCTTACCCGTCCTTTCTCTGAATGCTTGCTCTGAAAGCCCTTTTCCTAGAATCTAGACTAATGCTTGGCAGATGACATCTGGTTTTCCTCGTCTCTATAAGAAGCTCTAGGGTAGGTGGGGTCATTTCCCAACAGTCCCAACATTCCCACCCCAGCAACCAGGTCTTCCCAGATGATGAGTATTAGATCCTGAAGAGAATCCATTTTGTCGATTCCTCCAGCTTTTGAGGGATGAAATTATTAAATATTAGTTCTGCAATTTTACCTCCTGTAGGCAATAGTATGAAATGCTTGTATCTCAAAAAGTTAACACTTATTTACAGATCAAGCCCTATGTGAATTTTGACAAATCTGTTTTTGTAAAAACATGTTGATGGATTTAAAATCTTGTAAAGATTCTTTACTAAATTACAATTATTCAGTAGCATACCAAATGGCTTTAAATATTTTCCTTTATTACACCACCAACCATTTAGGTCCAGTGAGCTCCCATTAGAGATGAATAAGAAGATCTTGCACTAATGCCCTGCTTTGATATCTTACCACAGCACAGAGGAAACCTTTTAATCCCTAAAGTTATGCAGGATATATAAACTCTGGCAGGTCCAATCAAGCTAGAAAGAACTGGAGGACAGACAGGCAAATAACAGTACCAGGATCAGGAGAACTACATTCAGAGAGACTCAAGACCAAAGACGTGGTTATCAGCCCACAACAACTCACAGATTTCTCTATATTAAGGGATGGCAGAGTTGTGATGCTGAAGCCTTTCTTAACCCCTCTTAATTCCAAAGTCATCTTTCTGTTAATTATTTCCTATTTGTCCCATAAATAGTTTGTTTTTACATATTTGCTTGTTATCTCCCCATTAGATTGTGAGCTCCTTGAGGGCAGAAGCTATCTTTTGCCTTTTTTTTTTTCAAATCCCCAGTGCTTACACATTGCCTGGTACACAGTGGATGCTTAATAAATATTTACTGACTGATGACAGCAAAGATCTACAAGAATCCTGAACATAACAAAATACTAATTCCCTTAAAAGAACATGGATAGGCAGGAAAATATATCTCCTTCTTAACCATATTGTCTACTCTCTTCATGTACAATGTCCTAACTTTTATACATGATTAGGTAAATAGATACATCATTAAAATAAAGATCATAAAAAGTAGGCCTTCCCTCCATGTGATGTCCTACTGAAATAACTATTTCCAGCTGTTGATGAACCGCTCACTACAGCTGCCAACCCACTGCTGGATCTCTCAAGCTGAGAGAGCTCCTTATTAGAAATGAGGATTTATAAATGGCAGAGTATACTCTGCCCACTGTGCTCTCTGACCACATTTCCCTCTTTCCCCTCTATGTCAAAGTAAGGCTCTCCAGGTTATTTTGCCAATATAGCTGAACTGTTCCTCAGTCCTACATTTCCATATCAGAGAATGAAGATGTTAATAATGTTGACCCTATATTACACATCTCTGTTTGCTTTCACTCAAATTCTTTGTGAGAAATAAATGAAGGCTTTCATGTGACAGGAAATGAGCAGCAGAACGGGGATGGCTGCGGATCCCATGAATTAAAAGAAACCTCAGTGTCTCCAATGCATGAAACAATCCAGCCCTAACTATAGCCAGCTGGAGACAGCTCCATTTCCACTGATGCTCAGATCATTATCCAAATCCTGATGGATGCCCTGACGTAGATTCCAAAGAAATGCTCACCCCTTTATCATTCACATCTTTCAGAATAGTTTTTATGCAATTTGGAAAAATCCAACTTTGTGATGAGCAGTATCACTTTTTTTTTTCGTTTAATGTCTCTACATCATCTGATTATACTGGAAAGAATTCTAAATAATTTTCTGCTCATCCAGATGGCTTGATTCTGCTCTCATCCTTTCAACAACAGAGAAAAAGTTGTTTGTTTCTTTTGGTTCCTTACAAGGGCTTAAATGTTCAGAAACTAATTATGAATCTTCTTATTTGATGCATAAATGGGACAAACAGAATCCTACAAAAACTCCAAAACTCAGGCACATTCATTATTACGCCAAAAGCTAAGTTTACAACGATAATTTAATTAGCCAGTAAATGTTAAGATGTCTGTCCCCTACTGTAATCAATATACTTTTTTTCCCAAGAAGTAAACAAGCATCTAATTTTGTTAAAAGACCCTCTTAAAATAAATTCTGGTATTATTTCTTAAGAAAACTGTATCAAGAAGCTACTTAATTGGTGGGCAAACAAATTATTCAAAATCAATGGGGTCCTAATTTAGCTCACACAAACTCAAAAATGTTACAAAAAAAAAAACAACAACTGGTGAGTGCCAAGTGACCATTGATACTTCAAAATTGCAGTTCCGGGAAAAAACATATGCAAAATACCTTAAAAGTGAAGCACTATTTAGTGAACAGCCATACAGCACGATCACAATAAAACTCCTGGCTACTTACTTCTTTAAAAAACAAAAAATATATTATTTCAAAGTCATGGTAAGGTGCTTTGGTTATCAAATTTATATGCATTATTATTTTGATTTTATAAAAGATCTATAAATACATAAAAAAGTTGACTGAAAAAGAAATACACGGAAACCCCAGTTAGAGAGCATGAGGGTCTGCCTGGTCCTCTGCTCAGAAGTTGGCCATCTCTTCCTAGTTACTCAGCTTCTGCCTGACCCCCAGGAAGGAAGCAGTCTCACTGCCGGAGGCAGCCCGTTCACTTCAGTTTTATTAGCTCTGATTGTTGGGAAGTTTTCTTTGACGTTTCAACGTTTCAACTTCAGCCTTTAGAGTTTTTCCTAGCTTATGATGGTCACACACTCAGTTTTTTAGCGAAAATGTTTTGGGCATCTTGAATCATCAACGACAACATTTTTTTTTCCTTTTGCTAAAACATGCATAAGAAGTGGCAGTGGTGGAAGGGAGGAAGACATTGCCTATTCTCAGACAAAGCCCAAGAGGGGCAGTGACTCCCTGTCGTGCGTCACCTAAGGCCTACATTTCTCAAGTAGGCCACCTTTAAAACCTCCCCAACATGGAACTCCCACAGCCAGGCCAAGTTATTTTCTTAGACACAAGAACCATCTTCCAGTTCTTACACCCATGCTTTGGGCAATACCACTTCCTTTCACTGGCCCTCCCTATCAATCTGTGGTGCATTCTAACTCAAACTTTATCTCCTCCTTTCTTTTATACAAAAGCACAGGATCTAAAAGCTGGGGGGCCTTGGGGACCATCAAATTCAATTAATATTTTACAAAAGAGCAAACTGCAGGCCACAGAGCTATGATTCACATTCAGTTAAAAAACAAAAACAAAAAACCCCAAAAAATTATTGGTCCCTTCCCACTTTGTTCTTCCTCAATTGGATAGAACTTAGATACACTGCATGTGTGTTACTTTGTCCCTACTGCATGGCTATGTAACTGTTCTCAAAGCAAAAATGAAACAGACATTGTCCTTGAGGCTGTGCACCCAGGGCAGTAACACCAAGTGTGCAGTCATTTCAAGAAGGATGGGAATCTAACGACGTGGCGGGGGTGGAAGCATTCATACAGCACCTACTACTCTGTGCCAGGCCCTGCGCTAAGTGTTTGTCACAAATATCTCCTCTGATCCTCAGAACAACCCTGGGAGGGAGGTGCTATTATTATCCCCATTTTACAGATGAGGAAACTGAGGCCAGCACAGCATGAGTGACTTGCCTAGGGTCACACAGCTAGTAAGTGTCTTAGGCCAGATTTGAACTGAGAAGTCTTCCTTACTCTAGGCCCAGCATTCAATTCAATGTACCACTTAGTTGTACCAAAAATATTAGAAGTTAAAATTGATAAATTCTTAAAATAATGATTAAACTATTTAACAGTAATCCTATAACATGTTAATATAAGTGACATTTTAAAATTAAAAATAACTTAAAAAACAAAAAAGGTGAACGTTATTTTACCTATTTTTGTACGTCTCTTTAATGTATGGCTTAATAGATGACAGTTGGATGCTCATATCTGCTTCTGCATTCAAGTTGTGATGTTGTCTTGGTGAAAATCTGGCCTTACACAGGCAGAAAGGGAGGGAAGGTGGAAACATGCATTTATTAAGTGCCTACTACATGCCAGCACTGTGCTAAGTGCTGTACAAATATTGTTGCTCACAACAACCCTGAGAGGTAGGTGCTATTACTACTACACCCATTTGACAGAGGAGGAAATTGAGGCAGAGGCCCAGTTGCCCAGGGTCACACAGCTAGTAAGCGTCTGAGAATTTGAACTCCGGTGTTCCTGACTGCAGGCCCAGTGTTCTATCCATTGTGCCACCTAGCTGCCTCCAAGGGAGAGTCGGGGGTGTTTGTGGTTAGAAAAGAGATGAGTATTTTAAAAGACAATTCACATATTTATATTATTATGGAAATAGTTTTGACCTCTCTGACACCCTGAACACAGTCGGAGAACCCCAAGGAGTCCACGGATCCTGCTCCGAGACCTGCTGACTTAATAAAGGCATAGATTTTACCTTGATCTGATATAGGTTTGATATACGATATGCTGTGTTATCAGACACAAGGTTATCAAATTTGCAGACAACATAAAGCTGAGACCTTGGGGAATGCAAAGGAGGACAGTCAGGATTAAGAAGATCTTGACAAGATGGAGCCTTTGGCTAAATCTAAGAAAATGGAAACTGGCGAATGAATTGCTGCCTGATTTTTAGGCCTAAGTGGGCCACGCCCTCTTTCAATGAATGGATAATGTCCACATTCCCTTTGTTAATAATACTGTTTCAATCTGTGGGCCTATGAGAAAACAGCACGTCAATTTTACATCGGTCATGTCAGACGCTGTCATCACTTGTTGAAAATAAATTTAGGCTTGGGAAAATTTGTTGAATTCCAAGCATCCCTCAATTTCATGTATTTGATCCCTGAATGTCAGTGCTCTCTCATTTATAAAACATGAACTTGAAAGCTAACTGATGCTTGCTAGCAGGGCACACAGCGATTATTCAGAAGCGCCTGGCCTCTAGTGAAATGGAATCACACATGTTAAAAAAGGAATAAACTAAGGAGCAAAGCATTTTCAACAGATGACATCACTGACAACCAATTAGGCAGTACCAATTATGTCCAACATTCTGAAAATGTTTCTTGATTTTAAGGAAATAATTAGATCCGTTAATTATGGAAAAGGCAGTGTGGCCCAGCTGCTGGCTCTCTAATGGTCTTGCCATTTGTTTGAAGGGAATGAATTTCTTAGAAGTGTTCCCCTGCAGTTATGTTTTATTTCTATGTCTCAAGCATACAATTTTAACACAGGGCAACCTCCTGTGCTCCCCCCTTCCTTCAAATAGTAGCAAACATGCCAAACCAGGAGCATATTTTACATAACTGCATGTGCCAAAGCAGATTTGGGCCAAGAGAGAGAATGAATACAGCTCATCTCTGCTTTCTAATTGGTAAATGGGAGAGATATTATAAGCTCTTGTTTCAAATGTCTAGCTGCTGGGTTCCTATGGCAACTGCATACACAACATATTCTCCCTGAAGCACAGTCATCTAATTTTTTACACAAATTTATTTATTTATTTTCACTCTTGGGAGAAATCCTTCATTCAGCCCTTACAAAAATTAGCCAATAGTTTTCTTATAACAGTATATCAAGAGGGGGAGGTGCCATTCTTTTTTTTTTTTTAATAAATACACTTTCTACTAAAGTTACAAGCATAGGGAAAGGGCTTAGGGAGACAAGAAAAAAATGTTTCTATGTAAGGAATATCTGTGCACAAAATGCCCTTGATGATCCTTCAAAAACAAAGTCACAGATACTTAGAAGGGGCAACGGAAAGGTGGACAAATGAAAGGGCGTATAACTCCAAGTTTCCCTTTCCACATGGGAGAACTCTTGCAGGTGTGTTTTGTGCAGAGGAGAGACTTGACGGTCAGTGCTGGAAACACTCCTTGGTTGCCTTCAGTGGACAGGTGGATGGCCTGTATAAGAGTAAGGAGAAAGGCCCGCCATGCTTAGGCGTGGACTGAATGATACCCAGAAAGGAAGGATTCATAGGAATCCTCTCAGGCTCCTTTACTCTGTCTCCTCTTTGAAACTGAAGTAATTAGCACAGATTCAAGTGGTAACAGATGGAAGAGATCCCATATTGGATTTTAGCTGACTATCACATTAACCACAATTTCCCGAAGTCCTCCAGGGGACAGTGGATCAATTAGCATTCTGCAGTGCTCAGAATACTGAAGGTCTCATGTTCCCTCCTTCCAGGGTGAGATAGTGAAGGAAATTTTTCAGCTCTTTGACTTCAATTCTTTGAGAATTGCTATTGGACTGGCATGTTGATTTTGTCCAACGTGTAGCTGGGCTTCCTCAGACACAGTCTGCCCTCCATCTCCTGAGCAGTTGGGTGCTTCAGTCTGCACTTGGCAGAGGCAGTTGTGACAGTGAAGAGAGGGCTCCCTTTGGAGTCCAAAGGCTGCTGGGTGAGCCCTCATTCTGGGCCCTGACAGCTTTGCGATCACCTAGCTGCCTTGGGGCGCATTGGCCGTAAAATGTACCACATACATCAAACGGTTGTGAGGTCAAAGGAGATGAGGTGTACAAACGGGCAAGGGCAAAATACCAGCTATCCACATTGATGCATCTGCTCTCCTTCTGGCAACTTAACTTTCCTTCTTTTAATGAGAAGATCCCTTTCACAGCCAACCTCCAAGGTCCAGGTAGAGTTCCATCTCATCCATCAGGTCGTCATCTGCTCCTCCTCCCACAATGTGCCCTCCCTCTTGACACTGGCTATCCCACATGCCTGCTTGGAATGCTTCTCAGCTTGCCCTCTGGCTCCCACCAAATTCACCTGCCCTGTGTGGATCACCTCCAATTTACCCTGGAAACATCTTATTTGGAGGCTGTTGTTTGCATGGTGTCTCCCCAACTAGGCTGTGAGCTCCTGGAGGGCAGGGACAAGTTTTTGCCTTTCCCAATGCTTAGGCACAGTGCCTGGCACATAATTAGGCACCTGAGAAATGCTTACTGACTGAATGGACTCAGATTTCGAGCTAGATGGGTTCTTCGACTATTCTAGCACTCAATTATCTTTGTCCTCTCAAATCTTATAGCTCTTCTAGCTGGATATATGTATATAACTTGGGAATTAATTACTCCCCAATTGCTTCATGTAGAATCAATCACAGAGTCACAGACTTATCTGTAACCTAGTCTCTTCATTTTACGTATAAAGAAATTAAGTCACAAAGAAGGCAATTTTGTTCAATGTCAAGCAGGTAGAATGTGCCAGAGCAAAGATTCACACGAATCTAGAGTCCTCTTTCCACCAAACTCCATCCCCCTCCCAACTCATGTATGTTTGGTCTGGGATGTCATCTGTACAAGGAACTGCTCCTGTGGATGGTGAGAGAGCTGATGGGGACAGTGAGAGATTAAGGGAATGGCCTGGGGCCACACAGCCAACCTGGGGCTCTCTCCAGACACAACTCTCAGCTGCCTCTGAATGTTGTTATAAATTCACAAAATCCCTTGAGATTCACTGACTCATTCGGCCAGTCTATGTGACATGCCTACTACATGCAGCTCTATGCCCCATATTTCAGCAAGTGCCTAATTAGCAGGATGTGTCCAGAGGAGGGCAAGCAGGAACCAGGGTCCTGAAGGACCTTCATGTCACGCCATATGATGACTGGCTGAAAGGACTGGAGTAGAGGAAAGAAGGTCTGCTGGGCCATAAGGGCTGCCAAGTAGAAGAGGGAATAGTTTCTTCCCCTAGAGTCTGAAAGCAGAAGCAACAGAAAGTTACAGAGACAAATCAGGATTGGTGCAAGGAAATCTCCCTAATAATGAGAGCTCTCTCCTATGGCCTCAAGGAGAAGGTCAGTAAGCAGGGGGTCCACTTGAAGGGAAGGCCAGATGTCCTTAGTCATGTTGTCTAGGGGATTCTGATTCACGGATGGCCCGTACAACATAACATCGTGCTAGAAAAGGAGGGGGCTCTCAAGGTCTCATGATGCTACCCAGACAGCAGCCCCCAACAAATAAAGGTTGATGATGGTAATATCAGAAGGCACAATGACATAACTAAAAGCTCTAAGAGGTGAAGAAGACCGTGCTGCCTCTGGTCTCTCACCCTCTTTTTGCCTGCAAAATAAGGAAAGCGAGGCCTAGCACGGTAAAGCAGTGAACTCAAGATCATCCAAGGAGTTAGCTGCACAAGTGGGATTAGGGTCCAGGTCTCCAGACTCCTCCTTGGGGCTTTAATTCTTTCTCCAGAGATAAGCTTCATTGATACTTTTTGTTTCTACACTGATTTCAGCCTTTTCTGAATAAGTTCCTCATGTCCAACATTGGACCCTTCCTTATAAAAAGAAAAACATTTAAGTAAACCCAGCTGATACAGTGTCCAGCAGTCTTTCTATCACCCCATACAATTCATACTACACTATGTCCAGATAAATGTTTTAGGACTCCAAACTAAACGATCCTTCTCTGCCCTCAAGGAATTTATAATCTAGATGACATACAATTGAAGTTTTGCATGATAAAAGCAAAACAGTTAAAAAGGGAACTTGCTGATGGAGGGAGGTGTGGAAATCTCTGCATCAAATACTTTGGCTAAGGATCTGATAGCTAAGCTGCATGAGGAATAAACACAAGTAGAGAAGACCAGAAACTAATCTCCAATAGATGAGTGGTCAAATGAGCAAAGAGTCCTCAAAAGAATCATGAAAGCAGAGCAATCTGAGTTACTAACAAGAGAAATGCAAATCAAAACAACTCCTAAGTTTCATCTCATAACCAGCAAAATGTCAAGATAAAAAATACAAAAACAGTCACTCTTGGAGGGTTTGGAAGCCAGGCACACTAACTGGTAGAATTATGAACTGGTCCAATCACCTTGGAAAAAGTTTGGACTTATGCTTAAAAAAGGCAACTCTTATGTTTCTGCCTTTTGTGAAGCCGATATCCCAAGGAGGTCAAAGGCAGACAGAAAGGCCCCACAGACACTGAAACGGTCATGGTAGCATGTTCTGTGGCAGTAGAGAACTATAAAACAAGTATGTGCCCACTGACTGAGGAAATGGCCCAACAAACTGTGATCCACAGAGCTAATGAAATGATACTGTCTTGTAACAAATGAGGGACGTGAAGAACTCAGAGAAACCAAGATGAGACTTAGATGAACTGACGCAAGGTGAAGCAAGCAGAGCTGGGCAAACAGCACGGACAATGGCTCCAACAACAAAACAGAACAGAATGCTATGAAATCACAAGGAGCCAGTCGGGCCTCGGAAAGAGAACTCTCCTTCCTGCCTTCACAGCAGAGCTGGGAGACTCCGGTAAGGGATGCCGCACACGCCCTCAGCTGCGGCTGAGTGCTGGTCAGCTTTATGGAGCTGTTTTATCTTTCCAAGTTTGTTTAAGGCAAGGTTTGCTTGTGGGGGAATGGGAAGGAATGGATTTGGAAATAAACGTGGTCTAAAAATAAAAGACATTAATAAAACACAAAACTTAGAATCTAGTTGGGAAGACAATGGAGGAGTTCAAAGCAGCACCTGGGCAGAGGAAACAGTGAATCATATGCATCTCCAAGACAGGGAAGACAGGAGCGGGTCACTGTGAACTACCAAGAATCTGATACGGTCCAACTGAGTAAGGCTGACTAGAAGAGAACCTGGGAGGAAGGAGAAGTGTGAGAGGGTTTGGGTATCGGAGATGGGGGTACCCCATGCAAGCACTGGGGGCCCTCAATAGAGGAGCAATACTTCCTCCTGATAGAAGGCCTTCTTTCCACAGAGGACAAATTGAAAAGACAACACTTCCTAGGTGTGTGACTTCACAGCAAAGAAAGGCGGATTAAACAAGGTAACTGTCTCCACTCTGAACCATTTAGTCAGCATGGAAACATGAGGAAAGTAAGTCTAGATACTTACAGCAGTGAAGACATAAGTGTTAACAACAACAGAAAAAGAACTGAATGTTTTTAACGTGTGGTACAAATGCTAGTCCTTCTGAACTCACAAGTATGGAACATATAAAAACATTTGGAAGTAACAGAGTCTGAAACAACATGTGTTACGGTTAACTCATAATTTTTACAGAAAAACAGTACCTAAAGACACCTCCAATTTGGCTGTAAATTTTATTTGAAATGAAGTATTTTATACTGTTCATTACCCAAATTTCAGTGAAATTGTGTATTTGCTAAATTACTTCACAACATGCTTTGTGTAGCAATGTTCTAAAATCCACCTAATTCTTAATGTGTGGTACAACTTCCATAATCGAAGGAAGTCCCCTAAAATCCTCTTTGGATGGCCCATCATGACATGAAGGTCATGTGACCCTGTGCCCTCAAAGGCGAGGCCAGCTAAGGGCAATTTCTGATGATGGAAAGGATGTGAGTACAGTGGGAATGGTGAAGCACAAGCCCGGCTCACTCCAGAAGCTTCCAGACACTTTGGCTGCAGGATGGGGAATCTCTCAGCTAAAGCAAAGACTGTCACCTCCTTTAGTGGAGGAGGTGCCCAAAACGATAACATCCACAATTCTTGGCGTATTGACTGTCAAGATGGAAATCTACTAGCAGAAGGCATAGCACAAAGCAATTCCTATGCTACTCTCAATCTTTCCCTGACTATGAAGGCCCATTAGAGGCCAACAGAAGAGCCCACCCTGCATGGAAACAAAGTGAGAAAGCCCACAACTGAGAGGGGTGTTTTCTGACCACTGACATAATGACATTTATATTACATGGTAAACCCCCTAAGTGCTTGAAAAGGCCCTCAGTAAAATCTCACTTTAGATATGAAAAGCAGAAATCACTGTCCTTTATTTAGTTACTGTTCTCCCACTTACGAGGATGGACATTACATTACAGATATCACAATCCCATCTTAAAGGACCAACTACACCCAGGAATCTTTCCCCTCTTTCCTCTAACACAAAGAATAAAAAATGCTTTTGAAACAGGTACACACTTCAATTTCGTAAAATGGAATTTGCCTTCTGAAATGTTACCAGTTGACGATCCAAAGGTCTCTCTAAAGGAGTCAACAAAAGCTCTGATGACCTGGAGAGCAAGTTTCCTTCCCAAGCCAAGTCTTTGCTGGATCCTTTAAGTGGAGGGTCCCATCAAAGGGCCAATTCCTTTGATTTGCTCTGCAGTGGCCAGGGCATAAATGGCCCAGTTGTCCTCAAGGATCTACATGGCCACCATGTAAAAGAAGGACTAGGCTTGGTCTGCTCTGGCCCAGGCGACCAGGACCTTGGGTAGACGCTAGAAAGGTACTGATTGGGGCTGGATGGTAGGAATGGCGCCTGCCCTCCCTAGGCGCTACCTGTGAGTGTAAAAGGCTGCCTTTGGGAGGCCCTGCCAGTCTCAGAGGGGCCCTGGATGATGTAGGGGGAATTCCTTTTCAGATGAGGGTTAGACCAGATGGCAGCCAAGGCCCCTCACAAACCTGGAATTCTGAGACTCACAAGATAAGGTTTTTGGTTGAGGTGTCCCTACTAGCCGCCCACTGTTTGAACTTAGGTGAGTAGTGGCCTCTCAGGACCTTCGTCTCTACTTCTGCAAGACGAAAAGCCTGGCTGACCTCCCCTGGGACCCCTTCTGATTCTAAAGTTCAAAGAGTCACTGTGACACCACAGACGTTTACTGAGTGCCTACTATGTGCACGGCACCAAAGGATACACAAAGAAGAAAACGATGTTGTTCTGTTTGTAGCCATGCACACGCACGCACGCGCGCGCGCACACACACACACACACACACATCTCTGAGGTCTCAAGGCACCTTTACGAAAGCAGTCTTGGGAAGTCTGAAGTGCAGCTTTATCAGCCTCATTTTAGAGATCAGGAAATCAAGTTACTCATCCATGGTCATTCAGTGCTTAGGTTTTGGAGCTGGACCTTGAACTGGGTCTCCTGACCTGAGCCTCAGTTCTTCACTTGTAATACAAGGGTAGCTGACGTGTGAGGTCCCTTCCACCATGACTCCCATCCTAGCTCTCTCCACAAAGCATTTCATTGGGTCCCCTCGTGGACTGCAAGCAGGCCTACCGTGGGAAGGGCACCAAACAACTCTCCCCAAAGGAGAAGAAAAAGCATGAGGCGTGTGGGTGAGAAAGGAGCAAGACGTTCTCCTGTCTTGTGCCCAAACAAGGTAAGCGACTACCTCACCACCCGTGTAGGCTGTCCTCACAGAAGACCCGGCTTTCTGTGTTAATGACAGTTAACAATGGCCTTTCAGCCAGCATTGCCAGATTCTGCAACAGCACTAGCATGCTTTATGTGTTCCTTCCTGTGTGTGTGCCAGGTGCACAAAAGGATATAAAAGCTGGGTTTGTTTCCAGGAGGAATGAGGTAGCTCCACAGGAACTAAAGCCTCTTCCTTTCCTTTTTCCCACTGGTCTTTGGTAGAAGTTCCATATGCTGGAATCTTTCACCTTCTTTGGGCTCAGCACTTGAGACAGAACAGAAAATAAGCATTTATCTCCTGGGTTACATTCATCCTCCTGTCTAGGGGTTACTGTTTCAGAATCTAAGGAAGTGAGAGGATCAGAAACTAATCCTCCTCCAGCAGAGACCTGGTCCAGCTTAGGGAGAGGTGGGCTACTTTCCTCCTCCCTAACAGAAACCTAGGGTTCTTGGCTTCTAGTTCATCCTTCCTTCCCGATGACATGTGACCTTTCATTACACTAGCACATCACCATTCCTTTAGAATCGTGACTCTTCATTTTTGGTGGCTTCACTATTCAAAAGCGAAAAAATGTTCCGACCCCCTCAAAGGATCTCCTCTTCAAAACATGTTCTCTGCAGCACAGACTTTTCTGAGCTTTGATGTTCTGGCCTCTATGACCAGGTTCGCCCCATAGTCAAGTTACCTCCAGGGTTTTCCAAGTTCAGAACAAACCTCTTCAGGGGTCATCCCAGGAGGGTGTGTGCACTTACAGGCTCAATTTTCCCATGGGTCATTGCTGACTTCATGGGATCCCTGGATTCACAGTTGTCAGGGAGGCGCCTTTGGGATTTTTCGAAGTCATTTCTATTAGTTAGTTCTGATAGCTAGGTGGCGCCACAGTGCAGAGAGCACTGGCCTTGGAGTCTGGAAGACCTGAGATCAAATGCAGCCTCCGATACTTACTAGCTGCATGGCTCTGGGCAAGTCACTTACCATCTGTTTGCCTCAGCTTCCTCATCTATAAAAGGAGGGTGACAGTGGCACCTACCTTGCCAGGTCATTATGAGGATCAAATAAGGTAATAATGATAAAGCACTTAGTCCAGTCCCTTGCACGTGGTAGGTGCTATACAAATTTTGGCTATAATAAGGATGACGATGATTATTGTTACTTTACAGACCCAGGACCAGAAATGAACAGCATCTTGCCTTGGTCCCACAGTACGTTAAGTAGCAGAGCCAGAATTATAACCCAAACCTCTTGACTTCCGATCCTGTGCCTTTCCTTCTTCACCAAGTTCTTTTCTCACATGCTTAGATTCTCTGCTTAGCTTTGCACACACGGAGAGGGAGTGTCTCCCATGGGGCTCCCTCCACTTATCAGTCTTCTCTTCTACCAGGGGAAATTTCTATTACAAGTATCATTTAATTGTAAAGGAAAAGAAAAACTATATCTCACAGCAAATGTTATATCCCCAAGAAATTATTTTCCCCAAAACAAATCTTTCACAAAAAAAAAACCTGTTTAAAATTCCTACAGTGATAACTTAATCCTTTTCTTCAAAAAACGCAATTGAAACTTTAACTGAAATTGTGGCACTTTTAGCAACACGGGCAAATCAGAGAGGGGAGACTAGGCCCTGACACAATCCGACGTTTCCAGCATCCTCTCCAGCGCCATCCTCTGGCCTTCCTTCATCAGGGCTAGGAAGCTGGGGGGCCAAACAGGCGGCTCACAAGCTCCAGTGCTGACAGAAGCCCCCCTTCACATTCAATTGCCCCAATTTTCACAGAACTTTGTTATCACAGATTTAGACCTAGGAGTGTTTTTCTGGTCCACTCTAATTCTACAGGTGAGCAGAAAGAGGCCATGGGAAGTTAATGGACCTTCCCCAGGCCAGGCAGACAACAAGTGGAGAGGACATTCAAAGTCAGGCCAGCGAGCCTGGAATTCCAGGCCCTGAGTCTGGTCACCATCTACAGATCAAGTTTGGGCTCTTTTTCTATAAATACAACCCTTACACTCATCAACACTGAAGCTTAGTCGACACTGCCGTGTGTGTGTCTCCATTCTCATCCATGTTCCTATGGTACAACAATAATGATGTTTGCAAATGTTCACAGACTGCACTAAGTTGTGCAACCCACTTGAGCCTCATCACCACCATTCTATTTCTAGCTTTTGTAGGATAAGATTGCATGTGAGGAAAAGCAGAAGGACTTGACATGAAGGAGAAAGAATGCTGATGAGATAGAGGGCACTGGAATCATGAATGTCACAGACAGAATCTGGGGAGGGGAAACCGGGAGGAGATGAGGTGATGACGGAGGAGAAGGCAGCGAAGCAGCAGAGCTGACTGCCCTGACCAGAGCAGGTCAGAGGAGCCTGCTGACCAAGCCCTCAAGAGCTGCTCACTCAGGAGGTGAGACAAGGAACCGAGTGCCACGTGTGCGACTCTCTGTGACTTCCTGAACCTCTCCCCTTCTGTTCTCCAGCAACAGTAATGATGACAGTGAGCCTACACACATGGGGTCACTTACCATTGCTGGTGGGAGGAGTAAAGATTCCTGTGAAGGCAGCCCTTCTCTGAGAAGCACCCTGCTGGCAGCTGAGCCACGCCCAGGCCTGGAGGCATGGAGGTCAGAGGGGAAAGTGAAACACCTGTTTGGCAGTCCCGGAAAGTGTTTCAGGTTTCACCTATTCAGCAGAGAGCATTTAAGAGTATTTTGTGCCTTGACATTATCTCAAGCTGACCACACAATCCCTTCTCTCTATCCCCTTAGCAGAAGGTTTTCCCCAGTCCATGCCTCAAACCCCCTCTTCCTCATCCCCAATTCTTATCTCCTTTGCTCCAGTCTCTGATGGTGAGTTCAGGATTCTCTTAACCCAGGCTAACCCCTGGCCTTGATGTTTTTTTTTTCCTAACTCTCATTCCCCCTCATCTCTGTCTCCTTAAACTTCCCCATCTTTTTCTCATTTTTAATCTTCCTCATCTAGCAAATCCCTCCTCACTTCCTACAAACAGACTTAGGTGTCTTTTACCTTCAAGGTTATCAACTCTCTTTTAATTGCTAAATCCAAAGGGATTCTTCAGTCCTCATTCTACTTGACTTGTCTACAGCTTTTGTCACCATTTACCAGCTCCCTAACCCGATACTCTCCATTCCCTTGTCTACCCTAATATTGCCTTCCCGAGGCATTCTCCAACCCATCTATGTCTTCCCAATATCCTCTGCTGGATCAGCCACCCTTGCCAGCCCACTCTTAGTGGGCACCCCTATAGAGCCTCTCCTCTCTCTATGCGATACTCTTTCCCTTTGTCAACTCATCAGTTCCCATGTGCTCAACTGTCATCTCTATGCAGGTGATGACCAAATCTATCCATCCATCCAACCACCTATATCTCCATCTTGATTTCTCTCCTGAACTCCAACTTTGCTGGAGGCAGTGGGGGGGGGGGGTCAGGAAAAGCCTCGTGTAGGAGGGTAAACCCTCAGAACTCCCTTCTAGACATCTCCACTCAGACGTTCCACAAGCAACTCAAATTCAGTATGCCCAAACCAGAACTCATTTATCTTCAGGTCCATCTCTCTTCCAAGCTTCTCTATCTCTATTAATGGTACCACCAACCTTTCCAGTATATTTATGTTACTTCCTTCTTACACTTTCTCCTCCAGTACAGCTGCCCTACTGGCTGATCCCAATGGACCACATGAACTCTCCCTTCTCACCTTGATTTTTCTGATCCCAAACTTCTGTTGAAACCCAGTTCAGATAGTAGATCCCCCTTACAACACGGCCTTTCTGCATCCCTTCAGCTATTAAGACCTAAAAGTGACACTGTGTAAACGTCTGCTGATTTATTGACGCTCATCTTATATTCTCCCAGTTGGAGGGCAGCTCCCTGAGACGCTGAAACTGTATATAAATTTCAATATCTGCATATTTGATTAAGATGTACCATTAGGAACAGAGAGAAGCTTGGGGTCAAAGGACTGTGGACAAGTGAAAAAGAGGAGTTAAGTCTCCCTCCCTATTCTCCCACCACCCAGAAAGGGTCAGGACTGGAGGAGGCCACTCCTGAGAGACAACATGGTATGCCATGAAACAAGTGTTTAATGCCTTAGGTCTGTACCAAGACCATTCTATAGAGTGAGATGGCATGCTTGTGAGGTACCACTATCAGACAGACTTTGGACCTGGAAGTTCCCTCACAGAGAAGCAATGGTCTTCTTACAGACAGCACAAAAAGCACCAGACGAGGTCTTGGGAGGACTGCTTTCTGACTGTGTCACTCTGAGGAAGTCGATGAAGTTTTCTGGGCCTTCTGCAAAATGAGGGCATAGGCCTCCCTCTATGGTTCTTCTAGCCCACTGGTCTTGTACATCCATGACTAAGTATGCCTAGAAGGTGCAGTCTGGAATATGGCTACAATATTCCTAGGAGTTTACTTTGGGAATCTCTTTCAGGAGGAGATCAGTGGATTCTTTCAATTTCTATTTTGCCCTCTGGTTCTAGAATATCAGGGCAGTTTTCCTTGATAATTTCTTGAAAGATGATGTCTAGGCTTTTTTTTTTGATCATGGCTTTCAGATAGTCCAATAATTTTTAAATTCTCTCTCCTGGATCTATTTTCCAGGTCAGTTTTTCCAATGAGATATTTCACATTGTCTTTTATTTTTTCATTCTTTTGGTTTTGTTTTACAATGTCTTGATTTCTCATAAAGTCACTAGCTTCCATTTGCTCCATTCTCATTTTTAAGGAAGTATTTTCTTCAGTGAGCTTTTGGACTTACTTTTCCATTTGGACAATTCTGCTTTTTAAGGCATTCTTTTCCTCATTGGTTTTCTGGACCTCTTTTGCCACTTGGGTTAGGCTGTTTTTAAGGTGTTATTTTTTTCAGTATTTTTTTGGGTCTCCTTTAGCAAGCTATTGACTTGTTTTTCATGATTTTCTTGCATCACTCTCATTTCTCTTCCCAGTTTTTCCTCCACTTCTCTTACTTGCTTCTCAAAATCCTTTTTTGAGCTCTTCCATGGCCTGGGACCAATTCATATTTTTCTTGGAGGCTTTGGATGTAGGAGCTTTGACTTTGTTGTCTTCTTCTGGTTGTACTTTTTGATCTTCTTTGTCACCAAAGAAAGATTCCATGGTCTGACTTTGCGCTGCTTGCTCATGATCCCGGCCAATTACTTGAGTTTTAAACTCTTTGTTAAGGTAGAGGTCTGCTTTCAGTGTGGAGAATGTACTGTTCCAAGCTTCGGGGGGTTAAGCTGTTTTCAGAGATAGTTCTATGGACCTGTATATTTTCAGTTCTTCCAAGATGGTATGATCAAGGGTGAGGTGTTTACTCCTTTCCTGGCCTGTGCTCTGGTCTATGAGTGACCACAAGCACTCTTTTCTGCCTTGGAATGGTGAGGAGGATTCCTCTTCACAGCCACTACAAGCTCCACCATGCCAGCACTCCTCCTTGCCCCAGGACTGCCACCCAGAACTGTGACCCAGATACCAAGCATGGGCAAAGCAAGAGATGCCTGCCTCAGCACCAGCAAAGAGATCCCTGTAATCCCTCTCTGATCATCCACTTGATTCCTCCTTAGTGTATGAGCCAAACTTAGGAAGCAGCCACTGCCCAGGGCTGTACTGAGGCTGGGACCGAACTTCTCTCTCAGTGAGGTCACAGACCTTTCCTACTGACCTTCTAAGTTGTCTTCAGCATTTGTGGGTTGAGAGGTCTGGAAACCGCCACAGCTCCCCATGATTCAGTCCCCTGAGGCCTACTCCAGGTTTGCTGAGGCCTGGTCTTCGCCTGTGTGCCCATGCTGAATTATGTCCTCCCCCAGCCTGGTGCAACAGACCTTTCCAATCAACCATCTAGGTTGTCTTGGGCTAAAAATTTGCTTCACTCTGTCTTTTTGTGGGTTCTGCTACTTTATAATTTGTTTAGAGCCATAGCTAGTCACTGCTTTCACTCCACCATCTTGGCTCCACCTGAAGGTGCAGTCTGCATCACAGTATCCACCCATCCCCATCACAGGGATTCAGTAAGTATCTGCCTAACAGATGAAGCCTAAAACCAGGTTGGAGCACCAATGTCCAAAGACAACTGGCCTCCATCTTTTACTTTCTCTATCCTATCAAAGGGAAAAATGAACAAAGGCAGTGGACATTGTGAGCCTTGACTGGGAAGACTTCTATCTAGGGTCAAGCCCCCATTTTATGAAGGGTTCTATACACTGGCTCTTTAAGCCTTTTTGGCCAAATTTCAATTTTTGACTTATGGAGTTTCTAGGATTCTGATCATTCAGGCTCCTTGGTTCCTCTTTTACCTGCTTCTTGGTTATTTTATTGTTAGTACTCAAATGTTGGCACAGAGAGAGCTAAAACTCCTTGATAAAAGTATAATTGGTTTTTGGGGGAAAATTGGTAGAAGAGGCAGCTGAAACTGATAATTAAAATTAGATGTTTACATTACCTGTCGATTATTCAGGTGACTCTGTTACTGGTTACTATAATAATTGAGAAAGTTTATAAATAGAAGGAAGAGGTCTTGTAGACATACGGTGCTAAAAATACTATTGTATAAAATTATATTTTCTATAAGGAAATACAGTTATTTAAAAGGATAGCAGAAGCAGGCAAGTTTTGCAGATAACACTTAGGCCACTGTTGGAGAAGACAGAACAATTTGGATGCTTTCTATGTGTAGCCTGAACTGCATTTCTGAGCATTCTGGGCTACAGTTTCTGCCAGTATTGGCCTTGTTACAAACGCGACTTTCTCTTGTTCTTGCTTGTACAGTTGAGGACAGTACAGACAAGATATAATTGAATTCTTAAAAGGGATTCACTGATCTACTTACTCCCTTTGGCATAGCTGATAGTGGCACAAAAGGGCTTTCATTCATGCCTTAATTATGAAATGAATCTATAATTAAAGAATAAAAATGCCATTATTATATTATTAATTAGGTGTTCAGATCATTAGGATTCTATTTATACTTCTACTGTCAATGCCAATAATTTCTTCATTTAAATTTAACTGCCTTGATTCAAATCAATCAGACCTAAAAGAGCCAGGACACCGGAATGCTGAGGGCAGATGCTGCACAGGCTTTTCAGAGCAGTGACCCAAGTGGAGCTGACACTGAATTTACAAGCACTTACAATCAAAGCACATGGTCTTTAAGTGAACAATGATTACATCTGATAAGAGAATTATGGATGAGTCCATAGTTAAAGCAATGCTACTTGTTCTTTCTCCCAAGTAACCATAATGTTCCTAACAAAACTGATATGGCAATAATCTCTTCCAAAGGAAGTTCTGGGAGGAATGGGCCCGAGAGATGACTTTGTGGCCACGGCTCCATGGGCTCTACTATTTCATACAAGTTAGTATTAACTAGGCCAAGGACTGTGGAAGGGGCACCTTGTTCGAAGGACAGGAAAGAACAATGGAATGCAGCTGTGTCTGAGGGCACGCTGCTTGCACTGGCTGAGGCCTTTGGGCTCTGCCTCTGACTTCACTGCAGCTTGATTCTACAGCCCTGGAAAAGTGGGCTTTAGTAGCCTCCCTCCTGGACACACACACACACACACACACACACACACACACACACACACACACACACACCACACACACACAGACAGCCCCCCCCCACCCGGATAGAATTCCAGCTGGGCATTGCCTGTAGCCCAGGGGTGGTGCAGAGAACTTCCATGATTGAGCGTCAGGCACATTCTAAATCCCCCGCCCCCATTCTCTTTTATACTTGCCCTGTATTTGGCTGGCACTCTAGCACAGATAAGGGTTCTCATGACCAGAAACCTAACTCTAAGTATCTGCCAAGGTCTCACTACCAAGATCTAGTTCCCGTACTCTGCTCACTCCTGTGCCTGGGCTGTGTTGGGTCTAAATAATCCTGTTTGCTGGGAGGTTTTCCCTCCTTTCTTGTATTAGATCCTAGCGCTGTGTTTGGAACCAGAAAGCTGACAGAGATTTCAGGCAAAGACCTGACACTGGTCTGGAGTCACAGATGCCAGGCCTGAACAAGGCTGAATGTGTAGACTCATACTGGGTACATTGCACAGCTTTACATCTTGGGAGGTAACTACAGCCATGTCCCCATTAGTGTGAATAATAAATCATATAAAGCATCACATCATTCAAATTCACATTACTAAAAGTTATAATTATATGTAAAATATGGTAATTGGTTCCAGCCCAATGGAAATATGCAATGAAAAAAATTTTAAAATAAGTTTTATCTGCTTATTAATGTAATATAACCGTAAAGAATAAGAAAATGCATTTCTTACTCATTCAGTACAAAGTAACAAGTTATAATTATAAAAGCAAAATTTTAAAAATCAAAAAAGTTACTGAATATTGCACCTAGAGATAACCCTACACTAATGATGTGAGAAAACCATCATTTCTGTCATTTAAAATATTTCAGTAGCATAGACTGAACTTTCTTCTCTTTCTTCAAATCTTTATACACATGCGGGTGGGTACAAAGATACTGCTGTCATATTCACATCTTGGTGAGTCTACATGCTTTGATCAACATTAGGGTCAGCATCCATAATTTCTGGCTTCCCAACTTCTATAGCTCAAAAGGTCGATTTCAATTTTTTGAGGGTGGCCTCTTTCTTTTGTACACTGTACTTCTCGGGCATAACTTTTGACATCTGCAAACACTCTTAAATCCAGGTTGAGTTTTTTCTTTCTTAGAAATGTTAAGTTCTGGAAAGCACCTTTTGCAGAATGAACCAGTTTCACTCACATTAAATTTGATCCTCAGAGTCTCCATTTCTTCCTTCTTTTCTTGGGACATCAGTATGCGCCAGCTTCTGTCTGGACAGCAGCATCACTCACCCCCACCCCTATGTGGGCTCCGCTTCTTTCACAATGACTCCGCTGGTCCTTGTAGCTGTCTGCAAACCATACAAAGATGCTGCTGTCTTCCTTATCCTCTCCCCGTTGTACCTGCACGCTTTGTGATTGTCCATGCTGTCGACTGAGCTGTTCCAAGCTCTTGTGCTAGTTTAGAATGACTAGGATCACGTTCATGCCGCTCAATTACATCGTTTCTGTTCTAAGGGGTGTGTGTGTGTGTGTGTGGCCCGCCCGTGTGTGTGTGTGTGTGTGTGTGTGTGTGTGTGTGTGTGTGTGTGTGTGTGCCGTCAATGTTTGTCTGAGGCATTTTTTCTTTTGCCTGCTTTTAAGGGCTCTTTTTTAAAAAACATGAAACACAACTGTTGGTCCTTATGTGATGAAGCAGCACACAGCAAGTGAAGACCAATGACAAAACAGCATGTTAAAGACCTTAATTCATATGTATCACATTAACTGAATTTTGACTCGCATTAAATGTTAGCTGGTATCATTTTATAATCCTCACCAAAAAAGAGCTGTACATTTTTTTTTAACTCAAGTTAATCATGATGGAGCTGAACTGGTGCCTTGTGTGTGTTTAGCCTAGTTCTTGATAATCTACATCTGACTTTAAATCCCTGTCACAAGCCCTTAGCTTGCTGCAGGTTAGGGAGAGAAAATCTTGGAAGACAGAGATCCAAAATGGTTGACACGCAGACTACAGGATTTGTGCCTCCTGCTCATCTAAGCCTAGGGAGTCAGGTTTGACATCTCCCAGATTGAGAATCCCTTCCCCCATTGCCTCTCCATTCGTTTTCCCCACTCTTCTCATTCCCCTTTCCTCTGCAAATACTGTCCATGAACAACCTTCCCCTCACAGCCTCTCTCTCTTCCTCTTAAACTCTTCTGTCTTACAGTATTCATAGAATCCTGACTGTCTGGAAGATATTGCAATGCTGGTCACCCTCCCTGGTGACCACGTCCAGTGGGCTGGTCAGGAGTAAGTGTTGGCAAGCTTCTTTCTCCCCTTTAACCATTCTGGACACTAGCCCTGGCTGCCACCATCACTGAACACTATATCTCTTTCTTTTAGGTTCATCATCTGGTTCAGATCCCTCCTTTCTGTTCCCCCCTTCCCCTCTTTCACAATACTCCAGTAATTAATGTTTACCCTAAAATTACTTTGCATATCATAGGCTTATATTTCTATATAATAGAATGTATGCTCCTCAAGGGCAGGAATAGTTTTTTTGTCTTCCTAGTGCCTTATTTAATGCCTGGCAAATTAATGTTTGTTAAACTGAATTCAGATATTTCTCTCTGAGTTTAATCTCTTGCCTTTCTCTCCCTCTGCCTCACTCCTCCTAAATCCATCTTTCATTCTTACTGCAACCTCTAATTCCTCCATCTGTCCCCGTTTTTCTAATCAGTCATTCCTGTGCTGGCCTCAATTTCTTCTCTTTGCAGTCTTGGCCCTAGAGTAGACCAACTCTACACTGCCCTCACCCTTGAAACTCCCCCCCCCCGTCCTGTTGCTGTTCATGCTATGGCAGGCATCATGCCCATTCTGCTATACCACTCTTCCTCCTGAGCTGCTAAATGCCACCAGAGATTCACGGCTTCACTTAGCAGATGGTCTACTCTGTCTTGAATAGGCCCTCACAGCTTCTACTAGTCCTGGATTGAGTCTCTATCTTGCTCTTCTCTGTAGCTGTTCCAAATCTTGTTTCTCTCTTTCTCAGAAGATGACCTTGGATTCCTACATTACTGAGAAAACACTCACCCAGTGCTCCTCTTCTCTCTTCTTATACATCCACGAACATTCTTACACATCTTCATTCATTATCTTCCTCTTCCCTCCTGGCTCTGTGGAATGAGTGGTTCTCCTCACTAAGGCCAGACCCTTTAACTATGTCTATGTATACAATGTCACCCTGAATCTTCCAATAGAGAGCCCCCCATGGAGCAACTCATGTTCCATCCCCCTCCTCATCCCCAGTCAATTTCTGTTTCTCTCTCTTCCTGTTGCCCAAGAACACAAAAAGAGCCAATAAAGTCTGAAAATGGGACAACCCTTTAAGAACAAAATCCTTTCCTGACTCTGCTATCCCACCAGTTTATCACCCTCTTTCTTTTGTCCCTTTCACTGCCAAACTCCAAGAAGTATAGCCTCTGTTTGCTGCCTCCCCTCACTCACTGCCTACTCACTTTTCCAAGTTTTGCAGTCTGGATTTTGGCTGGCCACTGGTCAAACTCTGCTTTCTCCAAGACTACTGATCTTCTCAAATGATAATGGCCTTTTCCGGGACCTCACCTTCCTTGGCCTCTCTGCACCTCAGGACACTGCAAATCATCCTCCCCGGGCCTTTCTCTTAGCCTTCACAACATGTTTCTCACCTGGTTCTCCTACTTCTTTCATCTTCCTTTGGAGTACCCAAATCCTGCCTCTTCAGTAATGGGTGGGCCTCAGGGCAGGTCAGACATGCCCAGGGTGACACAGCTACTAAGTGTCTGAGGTGGTTTTCCTGACTCTAGCCCCACTGCACTATATACTCATTAGTACACATGCTCTCTTAGCCTAAGAACATGTCAATCCTTTGAGGGCAGGGCTTCTTGGGTTCTTCTTTGTATTACCCTATTGTCTAGTAAAGTGCTTTGCACAAAGTCTGGTGTTTAATAAAGGTTTGCTGAACTGAATTGAATTCTCCTGCTTTTCCTGCTTCCCCTGAATCTGTCCAACTCTCCTAAGAGCAAAGAGCTTAATAAGGTAAGGTAGAAAGAGGAGAGGGGGCAATGGGAGGAGAACATGGAAGGGAAAAGAAAGGCCAGAGCAATAAAGACCAAAAGGAGGAGAAGAGAACACCACAAGCCCCATTTTTCTCCAGTTCTCTCCCCACCATTTCGTACAGGGGTGGTGGCCTGAAGGCCGCAGATTCCCCGCTCCTAATTTAGTACACTTATGAGGTTCCAAGAGCGGGAGGCATGGCATGGGGAGGGAGGGGAGAGAGAAGAAAAGCAGCCTGAAAGAAGACAAGTCCTGAAGAATAACCAGAAAGCGGCACACAGGCATTTGATGAGTACCGACTCCTTCGCACGGAGATTCTGTTATTTTCCCTAGCATGAAAAGCCATTCAGTGATCAGAGCATGACGTCATGTTTTTATATCGACTTAAAAGCTGCTGTTGCTTCAGGCAGTATGATCTATCTGAAGAAAGAAGGAAGAAGAACTCTTCCACCAACTGGAAAATTAGATCTTAAGAAGGCAAATGAAAACATCATTTTGCTTAATGCTAGTTATCAAATTAAGAGCTTTATCAATACTTTTGGCAACTGTTTAAATGTAACAGAAAATTCTCCAATCATCTCACAGGCTCCTGACAGGAACAGAAAAGCACAGGAAAGAAGTTCATTTACCACTGACATGCGAAGCACTCGCCACATCCCAGGCCCAGCGTGGCTGCGGCAGCAGGTGATGGAAGGTTTCCTTGAAATTTCAAAGTGCTCTGGATTTTTTCAAGGTGAACTTCCTTTCTTTTTTATCTTATTCTTTGCGTTGCTTTCTCAGGAAAACAATGTTTTCTGGAAGACAAAAGGAAGAAATAGCTCTCTGTGCTTAAATGCCATTTTCACACATAAGCTACTCTAATTTTTCTTCACAGAATGCCCCAGCGGGCAGCATCCTTAGAGATCACTCTCGTTCTACAGAGGAGAAAACTGAGAAGCAAAGAGGGCACCAGTGCAAGGTCACGGAGAATTATACAATGCCATTAAAAGACATAACCCGTGTAAAGTGGGCTGTAAACCTTGAAGCTACATCAACGCTGGCCAGGATGATCTTCCCATTGTCACCCCATCATCTTGTCCAGCTCTCACTTTACACAGGAGGAAAGTGGACCCTGAAATGCGATTTTCTGTGTTCACACGGCCACTCATTAGACTCCAAACCCTGAGAAAAACAATTTCCTGAAATGCCCGCTTACTAATGCCATTCATTTCAGATGCTCGGCTCGTACGTCAGGAACTCAGAATGCTTCAGAGGTTGGATTGCCAAGGGTAAAGGGGCAGCATTGGGACTTTCTAGTCTCTGGGTCCCAGGCTTACCTTCCTCATCTTCCTAGAGCTGGTTTCACCAGATGTGCTTCTGTATTAATCTTTTCACAGATCACTAAACAATAGGAATTTTTTCCCAATGTTATAAAAATGACAAGCAGGAAGACAGCCACAACATTCAATTTTGGAATATTTTCCCCAAGCTTTTGCCCCTGAGCTACAAAAACAGATGCTAACAAATGTAAGTGTTTCTAGCTAACTTCTAATCTGAAGTTAGATCACAATATGCTTCAATACCTCAAGGATTTATGATTCAGTCAAGTTTCTGAAAAATCTAGAAAAAGAGACATTCCAATCCTTTTGTACTACACTGGGAGACAGCCTCCGGTGTTCAGGAACTGTGGACAGCCACGTTCATTATACAGTGGCCATTCCTTTGGGCATGGGAATTTCTGCACCCAGGTGGGCTCATCTCCAATTAAAGACATAGCCTATTGTTTGGATTGTCCTCAAAGCCTTTCCAGCATTGAGTAGGATCGGACAGACCTTTGCTGAATTACTCCTGCAGACTTTCAGAATTCTACCCAGAATCACTCCATACCAGGATGAGACCCTGGACTCTCATGAACCCATGATCTCATTGATGCTGGTGTTCTCATTGGTGTTCTCCTCAACTGTGCAGACTGCAATATGTCTTCCATCTCTGCTCTCCTAGAACTCTCTGACCCAACTTGATGGGGGCCCTTCCTCCAGACCTGTTGGCATTACATGGAGACAAATGAAACATGCTGGTCAGCAGCCTTATCACTCCTTGCTCTGGATAAATGACCAGTCCATTGCACTTTCTAGTCAAATTTCTCTGTGAGGAGAGCTTTTTCAGGCTTTTGATATGCAAATCCCCACTGGTAACACACTATAATCTACACATCTCCCTTTACCCAAACTACCATGGCACTCGGGGATTTATGGCTAGGTGATACAGTGAAGAGAGAGCCTGGCCTGAAATCAGGAAGACTCACCTTCCTGAGTTCAAATCCTGCCTCAGACACTTACTAGTTGTGTGGCCCTGAGCAATTCACTTAACCCTGTTTATCTCAGTTCCTCATCTGTAAAATGAGCTGGAGAAGGAAATGGCAAACCACTCCAGTATCTCTGCCAAAAAACCCCAAGTGGGGGCATGAAGAGTCAGACATGACTGAAATGATTTAACAACAGCAACAAAAGTTTTATATGTGCATAATTTTTTAAAAAGCACCTTTAGATATTACTAGGCCATCCTTCATTTTCACTCTTCCTCCCTCAAAGCTATGAGCAGGGCATCAGCCCATCCTGCTTTGCATCACTCATAATAAACATAAGCAAAAAGACTGCCATGAAGGCCATGTCAGGTTCTGCACCCAGCTCCAGGACTTTGTGACTCTCCAAGGATCTTGGCCCAAGGTCTCAAGGAAGATTTGGTAACAGAACCCAGGATTCCCACCTCTCAGACTACTGCTTGTTTCATTATACTAGAATTTTTTTCCCTACCCTTGCAAAACAACTCCTTGCCCTTCCAAAGGGAAAATTAAAAACAATATTGAGATATTTTCCCACTGGAGTCTTTATTCATTTCAAATGAGCGAAATCCTGATTGAAGCAGAAAAGCTAGTATATTTACACTCTCTAGCTGTTCTGATTAAACTCAGGAGCTCTACTCTCTAGGGACCCAGGCTGCTGCCCAGTTGTTCTCTGGGTCATAATGGTGAGTATTCATCATGGTCTATCACCAGGATATGACTGTACACCCTTCCTTCCATAATAGAACAGCCTCTCAACCACGGCCTGGATAGGTGTGGTTTGGTAATCCAGCTCAGGGGCTTCATTAGTTATTCAGGTTCCTGTGAGTCAAAGGGAAGCGCTCTCCTGGAACAGAAAGCAAACTGGATTTCAAGCCACAGGACCCGGGTTTGAATCCCTCAACATAGACTAAGTTGTGTGACCAGGACTAACCTTTGTGAGCCCTGACATCCTTATGTGTAAAAGGACAAGCATTAGCTTGTCCACCCATCTCACAGGATTACTGTGTGGCTTGAATGTGACAACGTGTGTGACAAAGGCCACTGTAAACTTCCAAGTTTCACACGGAGTCACCATCACTATTGCCCTATCAAGTGATTCAGGGCTAAGACCCTAGGTTTCATTGTTTCCTATTGTGATAATGAAGCCCAGAAATGGGGAACACCCTTAATATTCATGTAGCTAGGATAGTATAAGGGGAAAAATTATTTAGCAAGATGAATATTACATCAACTTATTTCAGTGATGGATCTAAGTTCAACCAGCATGGCTCAGGGTGCTGAAATGAGAGATTTTGAAAACCCTCTGGTTGACACAGTCACATGAGATGAAAGAGATGTGGACTCCACAAGCCCTGCTCTGGGCCACTGATTAAGGGCACACACACAGGGTTAGGGGTGTGCAGGAGTCTGTCTGATCCTTCCCCTTTGTGCTTGTTACCAAAAATCTTCACGTGTACAATACCCCTTCCACAACTGAATTATGAAAGCCAAGGCAGTAAAGAGAGGTAGCCACACGCTCGTGAGCCATTAGAGACAATATGGAAAAAGCATCATGATGGGAAATCCATCCGTCAATATCCAATACCATGACGCATTATGAAGTCATAAATTATCTCTGCCTAAGAAAGTACTAGCAGAGGGATCAAAGCCTCTTTGGGGTTGAGTTTCAGTTAAAGTACAGATTCTATCCAAACCAAATCCAACTTTTATTTTGACTTGAGAGAGAATTTTTTTTCCTTCACGTAAATGCAACAAGCTTCCTTCTCCTTTTTCTCCTGGATTACGTCCAAGTGTGTTGAACAAACATCACAGAAGCAAGGAGACCGGGAAGGCTTGCCTGTAACATCTGTCTAAAAGTAGGAACATCCCTCCCCCTGCCCCAAGTTTATGCAACAGCCTCTAGATGAGTCATAATCCCAGGCCTTTCGTTCTAGCCTCCACGGGGCAGGGCTTCATGTATTACAGACAGGTTCAATTATGGAGGGACAGAAGGAAGAAAGGAAGGATGAATAGAAAGATGGAAGAAAGAAAGGAAGGAAGGAAGGTGGGAAAGCAAGCTTCTGGAGAAAGAAAATGAATTGAAATTCAGCTTGAACTAACCAGATATTCAACACCTAACAGCAAAATGATGGCCTGCCCTATACTATAAAGCAAAAACACCAGTGCAGAAAAGACAGTAAGAGGAATAGGTGTGCCATATTTAGCAGCAGTCTTTTCTTCAGTAAGAAAGAAAGGCTGAGAATTAAAGAATCTCAGTGCTGGACAGGACTTTAAAGATCATGTAATCACACTGCCTTATTTCACAGAATCAGAAAAGGGAAGTAATTTATTTGAAGTTATGCAACTAGTAAATGGTGTTTAATAAGTAATTTAATACAACCCAAGTCTCCTCCGGCTACTCATCAATCAGTCTCTGATACAGGTCATTCCAGAGCCCACTGTCTCAAAGAGAACACACAAATTCCTCAGCCAGACAACGAAAGCCGTCCACATTCTGGGTCCAACCAACCTCTCACTCTGCTCCTCCCGGTCTGGCTTACCTCTCAGCTGAACACCACTTCTAACTGTTCTCTGAAATCGGGTTTCCCTCTGCTGCCTTGGAGCACTTGCCAACCCATCTGTGAGGCCCATAAAGCCCACCCTCATCTCTGACTCTCAGAACCCCCGTTCTCCTGCAAGGTTCAGCTTTGGCTCACCTCATCCATAAGGGCACAAAATCCTAAACCACACTGCCCCCCCCCTCAGAATGAATGTGCTTCTTAGTGCCCATGTCATGCCTCTGCCCCCACAATGGTAAGCCCTTTGAAGAGGCTCTGTTCCATTTGGGGTCTTTGGATTCCTGGAGCTTAGCAAAGTACTTTGCAGATAATAGGCACTTAACACATATTTACTGAATTAAGTTGGGCACAAAGATTTATTGATTCAACCAGGATCTAAACGTTTCTAAGGGATAAAATCATGCAGATGACAAAGCTGACTATCAACCGCCCTAATGGGACTGTTTTCATGCACCTTTTGTAAAGGACATACAGTCAACAACAAATTACCTGTGACCAATTTTATTCCTCCTTCCTGTCTTTCACAAACTACTGGAAAATGCAGAAAATGTAAAACAGATGAAGAAATGAGACAAAAATCTGAGGGACAATTATCTCCATGACTTTGACTAGATCTGAGAGCAGCCAGAAGAAGGGAAATCGTAATGCCCCTGGCCAAATTCCAAGTGAAGAAAAACTTACTTCCAGCTCAACACAAGCCTCCTTAGACACCCAGATCTTGGTGCAGAGGAGGCATAGACATTAAGTCTTCATTTTCTCACTATGTGAAAATGCCTGGTTCTTCCCACATCTCCTGTTCTCCTGCCAGCCCCTCCTTCAAACAGACACATGACTAACACAAAGTCATCTCCTCAAGGAACAAAATACTTATTCAAAATAAGTCAGAAACTAAATGCCCAAGTTACTTTGTGCAGACTTTGGAAACATTTTATGCAAAGAATTTTCAGTATGGAATTGTATGGGCCCGCTCTCCTTTACAGACAATAGTTTCTTCTAAGTTACATGCATTAAACGTTCTACACCACACTGTCTCTTCCAAGCAGTCACGTTTCTGGTTAGGGATGGATGAATTTCGTTACTATCTTACAGACCTGAAGCAACCGTTTAGCAGAATTTCTTCTTCCAATAGGTGCAATTTTCCTAATTTCAACACTATCAACTTCTAAACTATTTTTAAATAAACAGCTCTACGCAGATTACAGTTCTGAAAGGAGCAGAGAGACTGGCTCGGTCTCCTCTGCGCCATTTCTCATTCCCTTTCCCTGGTCACTCGGTGCTCTTTCCGCCCTGACAGCTGCCAAGTCCTGCCCATGGAATCGGAGAGCTGAGTTCGAATCCCAGGCCTGGGACTTACTGCTATGTTATCTCAGACAGATCATGGCCACACTGGGCCATGCTTTTCTCACCTGCAAAGTGAGGAGCTTGAAGTGAGGTGATGTTCTGAAGTTCTGATCAGACTTGAACCTATGATCATACGATCCTAGAACATTTGACTCCCCCCAGAGGTATGACTTGCAACCATTCCCCTTCCCTCTCTCCCTGAAGTTCAAGGTTGGCTGGAACCTCCTACCCAATTCCTAGGTCTGACTAACGTGGGCCAGGTATGGGTGTGATGATAGAGGTCTCAGGAGAATGAGAGCTGATGGAGATTGGGTGGCAACTATCATATAGTGGAAAGAACACTAGAGGTGTGGGCATAATTCAAATCCAAATGCTGGTTCCTGCTGCCTGTGTGACCTCGGGAATGCCACTTCCCTTTTATAAACCTCAATTTTCCTCATCTGTAAAATGAAAGAGTTAATATCCAAGATACTGTCTCCCTCTAAATCCCATGATCTTAGGATAAATTCACACACACACACACACACACACACACACACACCTCATCATCATCCCTTGTTTATCCTATCCTTAACCTCCCCAAACTGTAACACCTAATTCTTCCCACATCGATAGAATATGAAGAGAACAGCCTCATGTGTTTCACGTGCCAGAGCTGCCTTTCACATCTTCAGAGTGCATACTCTAGACTGAATCTTCTCCAAGTAATCGGAGATGCCACAGACAGTATAGAATCCTTCTGAGCATGTGTGTCCTCAGTACTGCTCCCCACTCTCCACATCCAGGTGGGTCTCAGAGGGCACACCTTCATGAACATGAAACTGCCAGAAAGACTGATGCACCAGAACCGTGAATGCAGAATCCAAAAACGATCTATCAGGTTGATAAACATTCCTCCTGATGTATACAAGTTAGTAAATCCTCACACTCTTAATTTAGTGCTACTTTAGATATTTTGTCTGCTATCTGCTTCTGTTTACTAGGTGAATTCATCCCATTCACATATATAGTTGTAACTGTGTATTTCCTTCCATACTATGTTTTCCTTGTTTATTTCCCCCCTCTTATGCCTCCACCCTTTCCCTCCTTACAAGTGTTTTACTTCTGATCACTGCCTTCCTCAATTTACCCTCCTTTTTATCAGTCCCCCCCCTTCTATTAGCCCTGTCCCTTTTTACTTCCTTATAGGGTAAGATAGATTTCTATATCCAATTAAGTGTGTATGTTATTCCTTCTCTGAGTCAATTTTAATGAGTAAGGCTTAATTAAGCTTTGCCCACCTCATCCCCCATCTTCCGTCCATTATAATCTCTTTCATGCCTCTTTTATGTGGGATAATTTACTCCATTCAATCTCTTCCCTCCTTCTTCTTCCAGTACAATTTTCTTTCTCACCTCTTTATTTTGTCTTTTGGGTATCATCCTATCAAATTCACTTTATATCCATACCCTCTCTCTCTATATATACTCCTTCTAATTGCTCTCACAGTAATAAAGTTCTTAAGAGTTACAAATATTATCTTGCCAAACAGAAATATAAACAGTTTAACCTTACTGAATTTCTTATGTTTTGTCTTTCTTATTTCTTTTTTTATCTTTTTATGTTTCTCTTGAGCCTGTATTTGGATGTCAAATATTTTATTCAGCTCTGGTCTTTTAATTAGGAACACTTCAACGTCCTCCATTTCAGTAAGTGTCCATTTTTTCCCCTGAAAGATTACATCCAGTTTTGCTGGGAAGGTGATTTTTGGTTGTAATACTAACTCCTTTGCCTTCTGGTATGTCATATTCCAAGCCTTCTGGTTCTTTAAAGTGGAAGCTGCTAAATCCTGTGTAATCTTGACTGTAGCTCCATGACGTTTGAATTGCTTCCTTCTGGCTGCCTGCAGTACTTTCTCCTTGGAATTTGGCTATGATGTTCCCGGGAATTTTCATTTTGGGATCACTTTCAGGTGGTAATCGGCAGATTCTTTCAATTTCTATTTTGCCCTCTGGTTCTAATATATCACAGCAGTTTTCTTCGATAATTTCTTGAAAGATGTTGTACAGGATTTTTTTTTTAAATCATGGCTTTCAGGTTCTCCAATAATACTTATATTATCTCTCCTGGATCTATTTGCTATATCAGTTGTTTTTTTCAATGAGAAATTTCTTCTTCTATTTTTTTTTTTTACCTTTTTGATTGTTTTATTATATACCTTGATGTCTCATAGAGTCATTAGCTTCCACTGCTTAATTCTAATTTTTGAGCAATTATTCTCTTCAGTGAGCTTTTATACTCCTTTTCCATTTGGCTAATTCTACTTTTTGGGTAGTTATTTTCCTTGGTAAATTTTTGTATATCTTTTTCTCATGCTATTGACTCCTTTTTCATAATTCTCTTGCATTAGTCTCATTTCTTTTCCCAAATTTTCTTCTACTTCTCTAATTTGTTTTTAAAAATCCTTTTGAAACTCCTCCAGGAATTCTTTTTGGGCCTAAGACCAAATTACATTTTTCTCTGAGGCTTTACATATAGCCATTTTATGACACTATTGTCCTCGTCTAAGTTTATGCCTTGTGCCTCCCTGTCACCATAGTAACTTTCTATAGTCAAGCTCTTTTTTTGTCTGTTTGGTTTTTTGCTCATTTTTCTGCCTTTTTTGTGACTTAGTGTTTTTATACGAAAGTCGGGCTCTGGTCCTATACTGTCCCAAGATTTCGTACTATGGCTCAGGGTCTTACTGCTGGCTTTCACTGGGCTTCAGGCTTAGCTGTTTGCTTTCACTGGAGGGCAGGCTACCCTCATGGCTTGTACTGGGGGGTGAGGCTTTTTAACTGGGCTGCTACGGTAACAGAGCCTTTCTGGTGGCTGGCCCCCTGGAGAAGGCCCCAGTGGCAGGGTCTCCAAGGCGGGGCTTCACTCTTGATCAGCAGAGGGGTCAAGGCCTCCCTGGTGGCTTTTGCTGCACAGACTGCTCACTGGCCTAGGAGCTGCTAGTAGACTACCCCTGGCTTGGGGCTTTGCTGCAGGCCCCTGCTGTGAGGCTGGCTGGCTGCTGATCTTGGACCTTTCTCCCCTCCACCCCCAGTGAGACAGACCTTTCCTGCCAGGTGGTCACAGTTGCTTCCCTGCTCCTAGACCAATTCTGAGGCACTTTTGTAGCTGTCTGGAGGGGAATTTGGGAGGACTTCAGAGGGTTCCTTCCTCACTTAGCCACTTTGGCACCAGAACTCTCTGCATAATTTTTAAAGGAGGGTTCTGCAGAAAAGTTGGTTTGGATAATTCCACTATTTCTATGTTTATTCGGTAGTTGCGGGTCTAGGCTAATATAATGATAGTAACATTTACAGATCATTTTAAGGTTTGCAAAGCATTTGATAACTCATAACAATACTGTGAGGCAGAGGCTATTATAAGCCCCATTTTACAGATGAGGAAACTGAAGCTCATTAAATGATTAGTCCAGGATCACACAGCTGCTAAAGTATGAAGCAGGATTTGAACTCGCCTCTTCTCAACTGAGTCCAGCACTCTAGCTTACTTTGATCCCAGCAAAGACTATGGAATAAGTGGATTTGATATTTCAGAATTATAAGAAGCTACAGATATCATGCAATCCAAAATTTACTTGAAGGAAAATAAAACTCAGGCCATAAGAGATGAAAAGAATTTCCTCAAATCAAATTCCTAACTAGAGCCAATAGAACCCAATGGACTATAAAACCCCAATATTATAACCTATAAGAAAATGTGGATGACACACAGATGTCAGGGAGTCATTTGAATGAGTGCACATTTCCTACCTTGCAAAAGTAAGGGCTGTTTCTTTAACCACCTGCTGTATCAGGGAAAATTATGCTTCTGGCATCGACCTGTGGGAAGCCAGCACTTGATTATAACAACACATTATAATATACCTTACTGCTGATATGGAAAAACCTTGAAACAAAATACATTAAATCTACTACTTCTAGGGAACCTGTGAAGAGGCAAGCTATTTACGCCTCTGTGTGCACAGAACTAACTAAAAAATTCCCCAGTTAAACACATAGGATTGAGGGTCATGCAAAAAAATGAGCCTCTCTTCTTCTGTCTCTGCTGTAGCCTGCCTGCACTCAGGATGGGCTTGCAGTATTCTGGGCCCGGAGTGCTACTCATGGTCTCTGCTTATACTTAGACAGAAAAATATGGGATCATGCACTTTCATTTTTTTATCGACAGCAGCTTTTCTCAACAGGAAAGACTATGGGGGGTTCTCCCCACTCAAAGGTAAACCTCTTTTGATCAGACCAGCTTTTGTAGTGGAAAGAACCCAGCTCTTTAAGTCAGGGGAGGCCACAAACCTAAGCCGCTGAGTGACCCTTCTTCAGGTGAGTCACAGACTTCAGGGCCTCTATCACCTCTATCTAAGACGAAGGGCTGGACTGGGTGGCCTCAATAGTTCTATCTCTAAAATGTTGTTTGATGCAATTTAACAGACATTTATTAAGCATCTGTTATGTTCAGGGCAGCTAGGTGGCTCAGTGGATAGAGGGCCAGGTCTGGAGTCAAGAGAACCTGAGATCAAATCTTGCCTCAGACACTTACTAGCTATGTGACCCTAGGCAAGTCACTTAACTCTGTCTACCCCAGGTTCCTCATCTGTAAAATGAACCGGAGAAGAAAATGGCAACCACTCCAGCATCTTTGCCAAAACTTCAAGTGAGGTCACAAAGACTTAGACTAAAATGACTGAACAACAACTTGCAAGAGAAGATACAAGGCTTGAATGAGAAATTGTAATCACCTTCATGCTTCTAGACATCATGGTCTGACAGTCCTGGTGTCTTATTCAACTCAACAAATGTTTATTAATGATTACTATCTGTGCTGAGCAGCTGAGCATAAAGGCAAAACCTACTAAGTACAAGACGAAGATAGGCCCTGCCCTCGAGGAGCTCACAATCTCACCTGGCAGACAACAAGCAAACAAACTATCTCCAGGACAAACAGGAAACAAAAGAGGGCCGCACTAGAATGAAGACGCGCCAGGGCAAGTTTCCTGTAGAAGGTGGGATGTCAACTGGGTCTTACAGAAAGCCAGGGAAGCCAGGATATGGAGACGGGAAGGGAGAGCTTTCCGGGATTCAGGCAAAACCTGAAAATGCCTGGCCCAGGAGATCGAGGCTTGTTCATGGCAGAGGAAGGAGGGCTGGTGTTGCTCGTGTTGCTCGATCAAAGAGTTGTCAGGGAGGAAGATGTAAGAAGACTGGAGAGGTCAGAGGGGGCTCAGTTATGAAGGTCTTTGGATGCAAGGAGATTCTGTATTTGATCCCAGAGGAGACAGGAGGCTGGTATGAGTAGTGGGGTCATATGACTGGATCTATGCTTAGGAAAATCACTTCGATGGCTGAATGGAGAACGGACTGGAGTGGCAAGAGACCCGAGGCAGGCAGACCCACCAGCAGCCTGCAATCATCCAGGGGTGAGGAGATGAGGGCCTGCACCAGGGGGGCGGCAGTATTCAAGAGATATTGCAAAGGAGAAGTCAGTGGGCCTCGGCTTGGATATGGGGAGGGTGAGAGATACTGAGGGGTTGAGGATGACTCCTAGGTTGCACGACTGAGGGTCTGGGAAGGGAGGAGAAGGAAGGGTTCTGTTTTGTACGTACTGAGTTTAAGATGTCATCTAGTTTGAGATGTCTGAAAGGCAGTTGGAAATATGAGATTGGAGGGCAGCTGAGAGACTGTGGCTGGAAAGTTAGACTGCAGAATCGTTAGCCTAGTGATAGTAATTAAATTCATGAGAGCTCATGAGATCACCAAGCGAAGCAGTACAGAGGGAGAAGAGAAGAGGGCCAGGCCAGAGCTGAGGGACACCTATGATTAGAGCACATGACCTGGGTAAGGATCCAGCAAAGGAGACAGAGAAGGAGCAGTCACACAGGCAAGAGGAAAACCAAGAGGGAGAAGTGTCCCAAAAACCTAGAGAGAAGAGAGAATGATCAACAGCGTCGAAAGCCGCAGGGAGATCATGGAGAGTGAGAAATGAGGACTGAAAAATCAACAAGTCCTGACCTCCTGTGGCTTACACTTCACTGAAGGATGCAGACGTACACATATAAATACAAGAAAAGCACATACCGACTATGAAAGGAATTTTAACCCTGAGAGAATGTGATGAACTGGAGGAACCAAGTAAAGGCTCCTATCTGAGAAGGCAATGCCTCTGAGAAGACTAGGGATCCCAAGGGACTGGGAGAAAGGTACGTCCTCGACACAGAGACCTGCACGTGCAAGGTCAAGACAAAGGGAGACAGAACGTCCTAGCTCATGTACCAGGTGACCAGAAGGCCGGCTTGGCTAGAAAGGGAGGGAGGGCTGAAAAGGCAGGGGGAGAGTCAGACTGTGGAGGGCTCCAAGCTCCAGGCAAAGGGTGGTGTACGTCATCACTAGGACAATAAGAAATGGAAGATGTTCCATTTGGGAGATGATATGGTCACATCTTCTTTAAGAATACCATGTTAGGGTTTAATTATTTTGGATTCTAACCTTGGACACCAAATAAAATGAGCATTTACATATACATGGTAGAGCAGAAAGGGAGGGTATGACCTGAAACAACAAATCTCTATTACATAGAGCATACTATTCTTCTTAAGGATATAATAAATTCAACATGTAACTTTCAAAGCAGTCCTGCTTATATGGGATTCCTCTTGGCCTTCCTTCTGTTCTCTTCTCATTTTTTTAAAATTTGAAAACCCTATTTCTAGTCCCCTTTCCCCTTTTCTAGCCTTCTTCTTCCCAAATGGAAAATGGAACAAAACCTATATAACCAATATGCATAGCAAGGTAAAACAAATTCCTGCACCTATCTCTTTCTGTCATTCAATAAGCATTTATTAAGTATCTACTACGTGCCAGACCTTGTGCTAAGCGTTGGGATGCAATGAAAAGCAAAATGACAACCCTCAAGGAGTTCACAATCTCACGGGAGACAACACGCAAACAGCGGATGCACAAACGTGCTACAGTCAGGTGAAATGGGAGTGATTAACAGAGGAGTCCAACACCTGCCTACCAGAGGGGAAGGCATCATGGCAGCATGCTTCATCAGTGATACCTGGGGTGTTATCATGGTACTGATCATGGTCCTCCAGTCTTTTAGAGCTAGCTTGTTTGGGGTTGTGGACTTCTGGTTGTTGTTTTTCACACTGTTGCCATTACATAAACAGTTCTCCTGGCTCTACTTGTTACACTCTCCATCAGTTCATATACATCTTCCCAGGTTTCTCTAATATTGTCCCTTTTGCCATTTCTGACAGCATAATAATATTCCACTATTTATATGCCATGTTTTGGTCAGCCACTACCCGCTTAATAGGTAGCCCATTAGTGTTTATGGGATCATTCAGATTTGGTAAATGACTGGCTAGGAAGGACGGGTGAGGATGACGACTCAAGGACGACCTGGAGGTTGCAAACCTGGGTCACTGGTGTGCTTCCCCTCACTAGAATTAAGGAATCGTAGTCCTGATAACCCCCAATTCATTGTGTGGCCATCTACATGTCACTTTTCTCTGTGGACTTTAGTTTCTCTAGGGAGGTGAGTGAAGTGAATAGCTCGCTACCATACATCCCTTCATAAGTGAAGTCAAAGGGTTCTGTGATGAGGGAGATGTGGTGGAAGGTAGGCTTCAGGGAAGTAACAAACAGAATTTCTGTTTAGCTCCATGAAACCTCTGAGCTTCACAGGCTGAATGGAGCTAAGCACAACAAGCTTTATTAGGATTTGGATGACCTGCTCCAAAGACTTTCCATTATTGTTGGTAGCTGATTATAAATGATCTTTCAAATGGTCTGTAAGCAAATGATACAGCTCTTTAGATTACAGCCAGGGTTCTTCACAAAGAACTCTGCTATGTACTAGTCAACCCTGCCCTCAAATGTTTGGCTACATCATATTACATCACAAATGACCTCATCTCTGCACTGGATACACTATTCCCTAAGTTCTGATGGCATCACGTGAAAACACAACAAATTTTCAGTATATTTCCATTAGGGTGTTCTCTAACTTCAGAGAAGAAATGCATTTTGTTTGGAGATGCTACAGACAAAGATTTCTCCACAGAATGCTTTAAAAAAAATCAGACGTGACTCCTCAATTTTAGTTTGAAGCTACCATTTCTTGGGAGCCTTTGCACTATGAGAAAAGCAAGCACTGAAATAAACTTCAAACAAGGAATCTCACAAACCTTTGATTTGAACAGCCAACATTAAAGACAACAATAGCTGCAACCATGAGAAATACGAATCCCTTTATTTTACCTTTTTTCCAGGTTCAATGTTTTGAACCTAACAAAAACAAAATGTAGCCCCTTTGTTTTTAAAATTACCTGATGGTGATAAATCCCTAAAGCAGAAATATTTCATATAAACACAGTATTCAGAGGCAGAGGAAATGACCAGAGGCCATGAGCTGTTATGGAATATTACCTAAGACCCTAGACAACAGCCATGCAACTTCTGTCCTGAGACCTTCAGTGAGGAGGCCACTCTCTGCCTTTTCAGGGGCACTTGGAATACCATCTACTTTTCCCTATTTTACAATATATTTGCAGAAAGCAGAAGAGTACCTGACAATACACCATTCAATTAGCCTGGTATTGGTAGGTGATTGGAGCATTTTGTTTTCTTGAAATATGACGTTCTTTCCATTCAATCCTAGCTGTCAAATAATTAAACAAAGCTACAGAGAGGATCAATTTAAAATACGTAGACCAAATGGTTTTCTAGCTCTCCTACAGTAACAGCATTCCTATCTTATTTTAAAAGCACACTGACCACTCTGATTCATGCAAACGCAATGATCCAAAATGGAGCTACATTAATCACATCATTCAGTAATAATGGACACTTAATAAAAGCTAATCAAGATTTCTTTACAAATATAAAGCACAAGATAATCTACTTAACAAGGAAATTACAAACCAGATAAACTCAATAAACTCTGTGTTCAGAAACTGAGAGAACACAGACAAGGCCCATGTGCTTCCCCAACGTCCCTCTCAGTAGCAGCCGTCCATCCAGGCAGCGTTAAGGTAGCTCCTCTGGCTCCCCTGCATTGGGCAAGGCCATGGACACCAGAGTGAGCACGGTTCTTTACTGTGGCCAGCAAACAGTGAGAAGCATCAGGTGAGATTTTTGAGGAAAGGGTTTTTTTCTTTCCTTAAATTGTGTGGTAACATTCTTTCAAAGTGATTCTGTCTATACCTTTATATTTCAATGAAAAAACAGAAGGCTCTCCCCAAATACCAAGGGGAAAGAAAGCAGTTCCTGTTAATAATATCCACAGGCCACAGGGTTGGCCATTCCTGGGGAAGATAAAACAGCAGCTTCCTTATCATTTCTCATGCTCTGTTTGCGAATTAATAGTTATCAATATTATGTGCCAACTATGGCTGTAAAGCACTTCATTTTGGAGTAACTGCGTATCAAAGACCAGACATTAATCTTTCAGACTGTGAGAAGGCAATCATCACAGAAGATCAGAGCTGAAAGGGACCTCGAGGTCATTTAGTTTAACACATTACAGGGCAAAAAGTCCCTCTAAACTATCACCAAGTGGACATCCAGCCTTTGCTTAAGGACCTCGAGTCAGAGATGACACCCTAAGGCCTGAGGCTGCCCATTCTACTACTGGGCTGTTGGCCTTTTCTGGAAGGTGGCTCACGCACAGAGCCTCCATATATCAGTCGGGGAAAAGATACCAGTTAAGCCAACAGGATTGGTGATAAACAGACCCAATATTCTATGAAAGGCAGCAGGGCATGACAGCCCGAGAGCAGATCTTAAAGTCAAGAAGACCGTGGCTCAAAAGTTCCATCTCTGACACATTCTGGCTGTGTGACTGTGGGCAAACTGCTTAATTTGTCTGGGGTCTAGGCAACCTTCAGAGTCTAGATTGAAAAGAAGCTCCCACCTCACATGGGAAGAGAGGGTTTCCTCATCCAGGAAGTCCCTGAGACAATGAAATCACAGATCCAGGCCCCAACCCTAGCCTTTGAACAGGTCCAGTCGAACAATTTTAATCAGTCAACGAGTAGCCGAGGACTATGCTAAATGCTGAGGATTTTAAAAAAGGCAGAAGATCGTTTCTGCTCTCAAGATGCGAATGGTCTAATCCCATAGCTAAGTAAGGGCCAAGCTCACAAAGTGCAAGGAGGTGGTCAGTCATCTTTATACAACGTAAGGCTCCGACAAAACCACAGTGAAGACCATTAAAGTAAAACGGAAAGACGACACTGATATGAGTCCATGAAGGTGAGTCTTCTGTAGACTCAAGGCATTCCCACATTACATTAATTCAGGGACAAGTATGAAATGCCCTGTATGGCATTCAAAGCCCTTCATGCCTAAGCCTCCTCTATCTTTCCAGTCTTCTTACACTTTACTCCCCGACATGTACTCTTCGATCCAAAGGACACTGACCTCCTCACTGTTCCATGAACAAGGCCCTCCATTTCTTGGCTCTGGGCACTTTCTTTGGCTGTCCCCCATGCCTGGAACACTCTTCCCTCTTCCACTCTTCCTACTGACCTCCCTGGCTTCCTTTAAGACCCAACTAAAATCCCACCTTGTACATTTTCTAACTCCTCTTAATTCCAGTGCTTTCCCTCTTTAACTATTTCCTATCTATCCTATATACAGCTGGCTCCGTATATTTCTGTTTGCATGTTGTCTCCTGTTAGACCATAAGCTTCTTGAGGGCAGGGACTATCCTTTGTCTCTTTTCGTATCCTTAGCACTTAAGCACGGTGCCTGGCACACAGGAGGGGTTTAATAAATGTTCACTGCATTGAATGAAGTTGGTCAATACTAGGGATTTGAGGTTTCCAGGAAACTGATCTTCAGGCCACCAAGAGACAGCAAAACTACTGTAACACAGCATGCAGCAGGTTAAGAGCTCTCGGTTCTTTGGCTGGTCCCAAAAGCATACTGTACGTGTCAAGAGTCAAAATTGGCTTTTCAGAGAATACTCTTCCATGACATCTCCCTGAATCTTGTGGATTGTTTATAGGTCCAGTCACAGGCATGCTGGCTGACGAAGCCCCCACCCTGCCGATGCCAAGGAGGCCACTGACGAGGGGCAGTGCAGGACACCGAGCGAATCCTCAAGTGGGAGTCAGAGGGCCAGCCTCCCTGGGCCTCCGTTCTCTCACCTGTCAAACGAGGAGAGTGGATTAAATGGCCTCTGAGGGCCCTTTCTGGCTTTCAATCTATGACCCTGTGAGTCTATAAAAAGGAATCTTAAGAAAAGCAGACTTTGATAATGATAGAGGGCCCATTTTCCTGCCCATTCTAGGCCAGACCTCTCAGTAAAGCTGTTTCTTACAGTTCCATCCCACCCCCGAGTTGTCCTTTGCTGTTTTCCTTAGCTTATTAGAACCATCTGGGCAAGCCTCCCCCAGCAGTTTAAGTCTATGGAACTGGCAGATGCAATTTGCCAGCCATTTCAAAAACTTTAAAAAAGATTTAAGAAAGAAATTTCATAGTGTTTAAAAATTTAAATGAATACATTTCCAGTATCAATGGAGAAAAGATCACATCACGTGGTGGGAGACTTCATTTTGAAAGGGAAACACTGCTAGAAGACAAACATTTAAGGAAAAATGCCGGGTTCCACTGCCTTGTTTGGGGAGAAGCTTTTTTATTAATCACTGATTTGAAACAGAAGCTGAAATAACTGTTTACATAAAGCTGCCAAGGTAGAACAGCCTGTAGTTTTACACTATGGGATCACTGACAGAGTATTTCTAAAAGATGAGGGATGGAATTTTATGAAATAAAATGTTCACCTGAGTACTGTACTAAGGATTAGTCCTGGTAAGAAAAACAGATCAGGTTACTTCATTTTTATAGACACAACTTACCTGCACAGATTGCTTCATTTGCTTTTATGCCACAATTCAGAATCCTGCTTATTCCAAATCCCTTAGCTAGGAAACTGAGGGACTGGTCCCAGCTAGTACCAGGAACTGAGGCAAAGCACTTCCTTTTTCAAGTTTGCATTTTTATTTGTAAAACCAAGATTCTGGACTCAATGATTTCTAAGGTGCCTTCTAGGCAGTGGGATGTATAGAGGGTGTGTGTGTGTGTGTGTGTGTGTGTGCGTGCACACACACATACACACATTTATATCTATATATGTAAAGGCAGTCAATCATTTGGGAAGCAAGCCGGTGATGAAGTCTTTGGGCAACATATTTAAAGCTGGACAGGATGTTAACGGTCTCTGCAAGGTTGGTGCTACTAAATCTTTTTATAGTTGAGGAACTTAAGGCATATAGAGGCTAAGGCTGTGATGAGGGTGAGACTACAACCAGGTGGAGGGGCACTGGTTTAATCACGGCTGGGCTGAAGCAGTCCTCCATAGTGTGAAGTGGACTTGGATGGGGCCATCCAGGGCAAAGCCCCCAGGAGCCGGGCCTGGCAGAGGGGGTGCCCTTTGCAGTCTGCAGATTCCACAAAACTGGAACAGAGAGCAGTCACACTAACTAACAAGACCCAAAAAGGCCAGGAAAGGCCACAACACTGGGTTCCAAAACCACCTTCCCAAGTACAAGAGGAAGTTCTGAGGGAGCACCTCTCAGCTCATTAACACAGGAGAGCGCCCAACAACCTCAGTCAGCTTTAGAGTAGATGGTGGACGGCTGCTTGGGAGGGATAGCATAAAGGAGGCTCAGGTATGGGATGCATAAACAGACATCAGTTCTACTGTGAGCTCTTCACTGTTGTCTATATGAGGCAGCATATTAATACAAGGTTCCTGAACTAACCACTGAGGAGAAAACTGAAGGAAAACTTCACTGAACTCAGGTGCAGAGGATGACGATTCTGAAGCATGAAAGCCAACTGCACTGGGCCCTGTGTCCCCGTGTCCTTGGCTTCCTGCCTTTCAAACAGTAAAACACGAGCTGCCTGCTGATTCCCCACATGACAGTGCCGGGCATTGCAGCCTATGGCCGACTCTCATCCTCCCACAATACCTGTCATTTTACCTGCTAACTGCCACGGGCACCACTTATGATGAGATAAAGGTAATCATAAAATCTCTGTGCTGCTAGATTCAAGGAAATTGGTAAATAGTAATGTATCCACAGTGGACTTCTCATCATGGAGTCTATTCACACAGCAGCACCATCACAGAACACATTTTTCTCCAAGAATAGAGACCAATGCAGCTGTGGACTTGTTAAGCAGAAAAAACAACCCAACAAAAAGGAAGCTGGCAGCCTAGTCATGTGATGGTGAAAACCCTGTGACTGAAATGTACTGTAAATGCCTCATCTGATCCTGTCATTCAATGTCACCGGTAGGAATTTAAGTCAGAAAGACTCTCTCCCTCAAAAGTTGAATAATTCAACGTGTAACAAATAGCAAAACTATTTCTGGCAGGTAAGAATTTTCTCCTGAAAACAGCATTAGTTGACTTGAATTCAGTAGGATGAGCACTGATGGAGGTGAGTCAGATGACTCCCTCATCATCCTAAGCATCTGTTAGGGCCTCGAGTGCAGGGCATGGGGCAGCTACACTAGTAAAGTTCTCTCTAGACCAAGGACCACAGCTCTGGCCCAACCTGGATACACTGCGACACGTAATAAACAGGAATACTCTAGGACAAGGCACCGGTGCTAAGGGAGATGGTCTGAGAGAGAGAAGAGGAACAGAGAGAGGTCGATGGAGCTGTGCAATGGGAGAAAACTAAAGCGAAGCCCCCCAGCATGCTGGGTCCCCCCTCCTGTAGATCAGGCAGTAACTGATGGGTTATTGTCTTTATCCACCAAATGCCTATCCTGGACACACAGATCTAAGAGAATCCTGCAGGAGTACATCCTGCAAGAGTCCTCTCAAAGCTTCCCGTTACAGAGGGCTAAGAATTTCTACCTCTTCATTTCTAACCAGCTGCTCTGTTTGGTTTCATTCCCTGACACGCCTCAGTGCCAGGGACCCCCGACCCCCCCCACCCCCGGTCGTACTCCTCTCCCCTTCCAGCTTCCTTTTGTGTACTGTCTTCTATTAGACTGTTAAGTTCCTTGAAGGCAGGGATTGAATTCTTTTCACAGTGCCCGGCACTTAAATGACAATAAATGTTTTTTCACAATAAATAGTCTTGTGTAGATTAAACACATTTTTTTAGGCCTTTGGCTGTATTTTCTTTTTTTTTTCCAATTATATGTAAAGACTATTTTTGGCATTCGTTGAGTTCCAAATCTTTCTCCCTCTCTCCCTTCCCCTAATACATGTGCAATCACGTAAAATATATTTCCACATCAGTTATAGTTGTGAAAGAAGAAATAAACCAAAAAGAGAAAAGCACACACACAAAAAAAAGTGAAAATAGTATGCCAGCATTCAGAGTCCATCAGTTTTTTCTCTAGATGTGGATATCATTTTTTCATCATGAATCATTTGGAAGTGTCTTGGATCGTTGTATTGCTGAGAAGAGCTAAGTCACTCATAGTTGATCATCACACAATGTTGCTGTTACTGCATACATTGTTCTGGTTCTGCTCACTTCACTCAGCATCAGTTCATGTAAGTCTTCCCAGGTTTTTCTGAAGTCCACCTGCTTATCATTTGTTATAGCACAACAGTATTCTATTACATTCATAAACCACAGCTTGTCTAGCCACATTCCTCAACTAATGGGCATCCCCTCAATTTCCACATTTTTGCCACCACAAAACCAGCTGTTATAAATATTTTTGCACATGTAGGTCCTTTTGCCTTTTTTATGATCTCTTTGGGATAAAGACCTAGTAGTGGTATTGCTGGGTCAAAGGGTATGCACAAGTTTGGTGGCCCTTTGGGCCCAGTACCAAATTGCCCTCCAGAATGGCTGGATCAGCTCACAACTCTACCAACGGTGAATTAGTGTCCCAATTTTCCCACATCCTCTCCAACGTTCATCACTAAACACAGTTCTTACAATGAAAAGAGAAAAACTGAAGTTACAGATAAGTAAAGGTCCCATAGAAAACTAACTATAGCAAGAACTTTGACACTGTCTTCCTTTTTTTACTGAATTTTTGGAGATGAGGTGGTCCGGAATCAAATGAATTTAAAGAACTCTCACTTCTTAAATTCAAAATTCAACTACTCAGTCTTATTACTCAAGACTGATTATTCAATTATTCGACTTATTATTCGATTATATCTAATCGAAAACTTTGGGAGCAGCTAGGTGGCACAATGGATACAGCACTGGCCCTGGAGTCAGGAGGACCTAAGTTCAAATCCGGCCTCAGACACTTGACAGTTACTAGCTGTGTCGTGACCCTGGGCAAGTCACTTAACCCCACTGCCTAGCAAAAAACAAACAAACAAACAAAAACAACCCTGCTCTGTGTGGATGACTCTACCTCAATCTTAACAGATAATATTGCACCACAACTCCTGACCAATAAATACGAGGAGCGGTTTCCAGGGAGCAGCCAAAAGGTCACTGACTAGGGCAAGAACAAAACTAGAAAATTCCAACAGTGAATCAAACTTCTTTTGGTCCAGTTATGTCCAGAAAGACCCACTGTTTTAACAAGCAATCCAAAGTTAGAATAGTAACAATGAGCTCATTTCTACAGGTAAAGGCATTCATTTACTTTTGTATATTTTTATAGTTCTTTCAAAAAAGCCAACACTTTTGTTTTCACATCACCATTTCCAAATATATCCCTTTCCCTCTGCTACCCAGAAAGCCGTCCATCCTTTGGAACAAAGAATAAAAAGGAGGAAAAAATACAGTTTGGCAAAACCAACCAATCCCTCAGCCGAGTCCAACAGTGTATGTCCATACCCATAACCTACCCCCTCTGCAAAGAAAGAAGGGGGTACATTTTCTCCACTATTTCCCAGGGTCAGAGTCTCCAAGTTTGTTGGTCATTATAATTGCACAGCATTGAATTACGGTTTCTGTTCTTTCTATTTATGCTGTTACAGTCCTCGTGTATATTACAACAAATCACTTTCAAAAACAATTTTCCCTGCTGGAGGACATATAAAAACTTGTTTTTCTTTTTGTTTTGAGTTCATAAAACCATAGGATTCTAGGTTCTTGAGCTGAAGGGACCTCAGAGAACCCCCTCATTTTCTAGATAAGGAAACTGAGGCCCTGACCAGGGCAATGCTGCCCAAGGTCTCAGGCAGCAGGCAGCTCTAGGATTCAACATCTGGGCACGTATGGCTGTTTGTATAAGGAGGGTCTCTCTATAAGACAGTTCTCTACTTGGAAGCACACATAAGGGGTCAGGTAGATTTAAATCTTCATTCTTACTATCACTAGCCAAATAGAAGATATGCTTGCAGAAACAGAAATTTATGAGAAACTGGAAAAAATAGTAAATTATTTATCCAGATTTCTCCATAAAGAAAAACTGACAGGTATTTCTTGGTGAAGGTGCTTAAAGTTCAGCTCTTCTAAGAGTGTTGGAAGATGCTTGTGACTTCTGCCTGCCTGCCTCAGTCATTTTGGTAACAAAGAAGAACTTACATTGCTTTTGCTCTTTAATGTTCATAAAGTCCTTCCTAAGAATTGATACACACATTTTACAGATGAAGAATTAAATCCAGAAATTAGGTAATTTAGCTAAGGTCATACAATTACTAAATGTTAGCTGCCCAGACTTGAACCCAGATCCATGGCTTTTTAAAAGCACCACTAACTGCACTGTACTTCAAAAATTCAGTAATTTTCTCTCATTTAAGAGTGAAAATAAGGCAAATAAGCAGAGGAAACTGGACAGTCACAGAATAAAACTGAGCTAGGATGCCTGCCTTCCTTCTCTGAGTGGTTTCAGCAAAGGAAGGAGAGGAAGTCCCATCCTAATTCTGTGAAGCTTGAGGGCTGGCTGAAATGATGAGCTATGAACATATTCCTGCTGAAGAAAGCAGCTCTGGGAGAGGGGACTGGGTACAGTCTGCACTGTGCCCTCCCTTACTACAGATCCACATTGAGGAGGACAATAATTCTGCCTTATTTACAGTTCCTACCCCCAACGGAGACAGTAGGTGCTTAACAGATGCTTGTCACAGCCAGACTCACTCATGACCTGCCCTTACTAGGTATTTATTTTGGGAAAAACAAGTTAACTTCTCAGGGACTTGGTTTTCCCACCTGCAAAACGGGGGCTGAGAGGAGAGGGGAGGGTGCACATACTAATGACTGCTAAGATCTTCTGACTCTGACTATGAGCACACTAGGAGAAGAGCCAGGAAAATATGGTCTTGATTGTTATCAGGGAGGGAAACCAAGCACAAACAAAAAGGAGACGTTGGTAGTAAAGACGTCCCAGCAGATCAATCGCTGCCATATGCTGACAACCAAGTTCAAAGTTCTAGGTTAGCCTTCAGTGACCAAACTGAGCCTAATCAGGAGCAATCAGTTGTGAAGCTGCAGCTCTGAAAGGTCTCAACCAAGCAGCATGGTCATGCACCATTAGAACAGCAAACGGAATTCAGAAGAACAGAGCCACAGAAGCAGCGTCTGAGGAAATGAAGCCTCAGGACGCCCACTCCCCGGGGCAGCGGCACAGACTTAAGAGACGCTAAGGGGAAGGACTGCTCAGCTCCCAATCCCAAGTTGCTTCATCTTCTTGAAGAAGGAGCACTGAGAGCTGGAAGAAGCCATCCAGGGCCTCATTCTCCAGATGAAGAAACCGAGGCCCACAGAAATGAATGTGTCTGACCAAGGTCATCCGGGGAATAAGGAGAAAAGCTGGGATGGACCTGGAGCGCCTGCCTCCAGGCCTGCTGCCCTTGCCAGTGCATCAGACAACGGGGCTCAAACGTGATCGTCTGAAATCCCCAGGGAGAGAAGCATTCCTTCGCCTGGAACGTGTTCCTTTGAGAACCCAGGCAGAAGGGGATGAGGGGAAAACTCCTGGTGGGACTTTCCAAGGATCCTCGGGCTCAGCAGTGGCCTGACAGATAAATGCATTCTAAATGTGCTCAATTTTAGAATATTAGCATTTGTGAGCAGAACAAATGGATGGCCTGAAGAAAAGAGGGCTGCAGAAAAGTCAGGAGAAAACAGCTGTTGCAGATGCTGATTTCTCAATGGCCATTTCCTGGTAAGTGATGCCCTTTCCACTTCATCCAGTCGCTTGGGTTCTTTGATTTCTCCTTGGGTTCTAAAAGGAAATTCTACTTCCTGATAAATCTAAATAAAGAGCCCTGACATTTGTAAAATGTTTGACAAACAGACCATGTATGCTAGAAGCACAGAATGAGAACTGCTAGACAATGAATTTTGGAGGTCAGAGCTGCCTCACCGATGCCTGGCCACAGAGAGACTCTCCTTCTGCTTCACCCCAGCCAGAGCTTGGCAGGTACTTCAGAAAGGGGCCTTTCCTCTCTAAAATGGAAAAAAAAAACACGCGGAAGCCCTATTCTCTGCTGTATTTCAGCCCCCAAAGCAACTGTCATTTCCTGTAACCAAGACATTTGTGCACACAGATGAACAGACTACACAATCTTTTCAGAATGTGAAGGAAAAAAGTTAAAGGGAGAAAGGCCCCCACCCCTTTAAAAAAAAGTCTCCTGTTCTAATCAGGTGAGGCCTTCACTGTTTCTGGCACCACATGGATGGAGATGTATACAAACAGCTGCAAGCTGAACAAGATTTCTCTGGTGAAGCCCCAAGTAAACAGACAAGGAGAGTCAACAATATTTGGTTGCCAGCCCAACTCAGTCTACCACTGGTCCCTAACAGCATAGCCTGCTTGCTAATGGGTTTAAAAGAGCAGCTAAGCCAGGCAAATGAAACAGTCCCTTTAAATGCAGCCAGTTCTACTCTTAGCTCTATTGGGCTCTCCCTTTACTGGGAAGAAAGCAAAGGCTGTGGGAAGGCCAGATTCCCTATAGTCTGAGAAGCTTTCCTACCTGAATTCCCTTTGGGATCAAGGTGGTCCCATTTGGACTCTATCTGAAATTCTCTACAAATCAGAGAAGTAAAATTTACTATCCATACAGCTAAGAATTATACTTTTCCTTCTTACCAAAATATAATTTATGCTAATCCTTTCATGGTCCTTAACCAATTCTATACCAATCCAAAGTGTAAATACTAAAAAGGGACATATTGATCTCTAAAAAAAAGGAGATTTCTGTTTCAGTTTTTTAAGGCACTGGTGTCAGTCTCAAATTGAAATGGTTCCCTGTAGGCTGCGTGTTGACTTAGAAAACTACAAATTAATATTACGTGCTACACTGTATTTTTGTGTATTCTGTTCAACATTTCCCAATGACATTTTAATCTGGATTGGTTGTAATGAGTTCAACACCTCTATTCTAAGGTACTCCAGGAACTGAAGGAATGGGTGAAATTATATGATAAAATATAGACAGCATATTAGGTAGTATACAAAAATAATCATAAGAAACCTCCTCCAACACAGCTAGAATCCTGATGGAGAAATCCAGAAAAAGTCACAGTGAGTTATTTTTCCAGCTGAGTATGGCCTAGGGAGATAAAGTTGAGAGGTCAGGGACTGGGTTTGGGCAGCAGCATGAGCATGGCAGATGTGAGGTAGCAAGAGGTATCCCAGACAGACACCTGGGCATGGCAGGGATGGTACCTGGACAGGCACCGATTGGCAGCTTTGGTGCACACTACTCAGTTGGAGTCACAAACATGGTGCAGACAGAGAAGAACACCACCCAGAAGTGGGTGCTCCAGGAAGAAGCAAGCCGCAGTAATGGGCTTAGCATGTGGAAGCAGAGCAAGGTCTCGGTTCCAGCATCTTCCTTGGTCATAAGCCTGCAGAGGAAGATGTAGGCTAGGAATCTCAGACCTCCTTCATTCTGACCCATCAAAGCTTCCCAGCTGGCTGACAGGGGACACATTCAGTACCATCTGCTATTGCTCAGAAACAAAACCCAGGTCAGGAACTTGCAAAGATCAAACCACTTCAGGAGCACTGAAAACCTGTACATCTTCAGCTTGTCCCTGACATCCTGGAATGACTCTCCATGAAAACAGCAACAGAACCAACCCAGACTTTCCTCCAGAAGCTCAGTAGAGTCCAATCCTAAAAGCACAGTCTGAAGTTAGGAAATAGGCTGGAAGACTGAACAAATGAAAAAAGAATACCACCATAAAGAATTATTATAATAGCAAGGATGCTCAAGAAACATCTCAGAAAAAATGACTCCAAAACATCCATACAAAGTCTCAGGAAAAAAAAAGTTTGGGTACAAATCCAACTAGAATTCCTAAAAGAGATGAGGCAGGAGTTAAAAAAAGGTTTTTATAAATAAAATGAGATACTTGAGGAAAAAAAACTGGAAAAGAAACGAGGGTATGGAAGAACTGGAAAGGAAATTAATTAATTGCTTGGCACAAGAAGTATAAAACCCTACCTAAGAAACAAACTTTCTGAAAATTGGAATGGATCAAAATAAAAAGTCAGTGACTCCACAAGACAACAAGAAATATTAAAACAAAGTTAAAAAAAAATGATGAAAATATAAGGCATCCCATAGCAAAAACTGATCTGGAGACCAAGGAGAAATAAATTAGTAATAATTAGAATATTTGAATCAGAACCAAAAAAAGAACACAAACATCCTATTTCAAGAATGTAAAAAAACTGCCTAGATCTCAGAACCAGAGGGCAAAATGGAAATAGAGTTCACTAGTCACCACCTGAAAGGAACCCCTAAATGAAAACTCCTAGGAATATCATTGCCAAAATCCAGAGTTTAGATTCAGAGTTTCCAGGTCAAAGAAAAATACTGCAAGCAGTCAGAAAGAAAGCTTCTAAGAACTGTGGAGCCAAAGTAGATCATGCATGAGTTAGCAACCATCATTATAAAAGAGCAGAGAACTCGGAACATAGCATTCCAGAAAGCAAGACACAGGCCATAGCCAAGAATAACTGACCCATCAAAACTGAGCATAATGCTAGAGAGAAAAAAATAGATCTCTAAAGAAATAGAGGACATCCAAGCATTCCTGACTAAAAGAACACAACCATGCAGAAACTTTTCAGTTCAAACACAGGCATTAAGAGAAATATAGAAAGGAAACATGGATGGCCAACACTAAGGGGCCAACCAAGGATAAACTGCACATATTCAAATAGGGGGAGATGTGTCCCCTCTGAACTCTGTCCTCCCTAGGGATCACAGAGAGTCTATTCAGAAAGAAGGTGTGGGAGTGGCTCCGTTACGTCTTGAGAATATTAAAAGAAGAATGGAAAGGAATGGGTGAGGGGAGGGAAAGGAAAGGAATGTTAGGAAACATCATTTCACGTAATCAAGGTTTGAAAGCAGACATCTATGAAAAGAAGACGGAAGGGGTACAGGGGAACGGCTGATAACTGAACCTCACTTTCATCTGAATCAGTCAAAGGGGAACATAACACATATGTACAGTGTGATACAGAAACAGATTTCACTCAATAAGGGAGAAGAGGGAAGGAGGAATTTGAGGGAGGGGAGATTAGTAAGCAAAACAAACTCTGATGTACAAAAAATTTGTAAATCTTTGTGAGGGAGCAAAGCATGAGAATTCTAAGGTGGTAACTCATCCACTGGGGAATGGCTAAATAAGCGGTGGTCTATAAATGTGATGGAATGCTGTTGTGCCATAAGCAATTATGAAGAGGAAGGATTCAGAGAAACCTGGGAAGGTTTGTGTCAGCAATTACGACAATGACAACATTATGATAAAGATGCACAACCATGATTCCAGAGGAGTAATTATGAGACGTACTGCCACCCGCCTGCTAAGAAAGGAGAGGACTCAGACTGCAGAAGGAAACAGGATTTTTTTTGGAGGGGGGAGAAAAGGGGTCAGGGGAGACAGTGCTTTATAAAAATGTTTCTAATGGGTTTTATTTTTCTTTTGTTCTCAATTGAGGAGGGAGCTGGGGTCAGAGGGAGTTGATTGAAATATATACAGTTTTTTAAAAAGAAAATCAAGACTAGACTTGAAAAGAATGGACTGTTCATGAAAGGCATACCTAGCCAATGTGATAAAAGTATAGTTTCATTATGATGAATTTAAGAGTGTGTCAGAGACATTAATTTAGGTTAAATAATGCAAAACCAAATAATTACACAAAAGGAAATATTGCATACTAAGTTTTTTAAAAAGATTATTATTAGTTTTCTAAAAACATCTTCTTCTTAGCATTTAGATGGGTGGTTACATTTCAGGCTTTTACCACCAGAAGAGGACAAAGGCTGGCCATTCCAAACCTACTGTAATGGTCAGCCTTTGTTCACAAGGCCTTCCCTGTCTGACTCTGGGCCCCTCACATCGCATTAGCATGCCATGCTCTGGACAGAGATGCCATTTTCAGCCGGGGCCTGGTTTAGTGTGTACAAGTCACACAGTGGGAAACATTTAATTGTAGCAGCTATACCAGGGTAAAAATGGACGGCATGTTATTGGAGCTTACGTCCCTGTGAAGACTGCTTTTGAGCCCAGTCACGTCTACTGAAAAAAGGTGAAGTCCTATAGCTGTTCCCCACAAACTCAGACCTTCATGAGGTAACTCAACTCTTCATACACAATAACTGACATATACACAGTGGTTGTTCTGCATAGACTCTCATTCGCTGTTCCTAACAATTCTGTGAGGAAAGGGGGCACAGGAATTATTGTCTCCTTGTAAAGAGGAGGAAGTGGAGGCTCTGAGAAGCCACACACATGGTGTTGGAGGATTTACACCTGAATCTAAACACTGTACCAGTATGTTCCAACCCATGTTGCCACTCTAGTTTCAACCATCTAAGCCTTTTTCTCACTCAGGGATAGCTATGTCAAATATAAGAAAGCAGATGGCCTCTGACTGTTTACAAGACTCACCTTTTCCAAAAGTCCATGTTGATACAATTCAACAATTGTGCTTTATTTTGTAAAAACTCCTCAGTTCTCATATGACAGAAAGGTTTCCAAAGCTCTCTGCTCCCAGTAGCCTTGTGAGGCAAGTAACACCAGTAACATAACACCTACTGTTCAGGTAAGTAAGTGGGAGGTGGGGGGGGGGGGGGGGGGAGAAGTCACTGGAGACTGGGCTAATGTCATACAGTTAACTGGCTGAGTTGGGGAACTAACCAGACCAGTTATTCTGCTACATGACAGCCTTCCCTCCAGAAGTAAATATGAATTATACTCTGTTTCTTAAAAAGTGCTAATTTCGTGGTAGATAAGCAAAAAAAAAAATCTTTTAGGCATTTACTCCATGGTAGATGCTAGAGATATAAAGAAGGACAAGACATGTTCCTCCCCTCTTCCCAGAGACCACCAATGGTGAGAAAAGACATAACATACATGCAAATATAATGATACAATGTAAATGTATAAATGCCAGAAGAACAATAGAGTTAAGTGCTCTTGGTGGGGGGTGGAAGAGAGGAAGAGGGAGAGAGGGAGAAGCAGAAATAGACAGACAGACAGACTTCTCTAGATACGGATGGTTTAGTAAGATTTTAAAGAACACGCAGGAAGTCTGGGACTTCAATATGTACAGAAAGGCTAGGGGGGAATTCCCATCACAGAAAATAGTATGTGGAAAAGCTGCGAGGTGGGAATGCATAATAGCATGTTTGCTAGATGATGAATAGTCCAGTTTGGCTGAGGCAGAAATCTTGTATAATAATAGAATAATATATGAGGCTGAGATGTAGCTTGAGGCTCTAAGTACTTAGCCAAAGATTTGAGGCGTTAGTTCTGTGGGCAGTGGGAAGTAATTGCAGAGGAGAACGTGATGAAAATGGTACTTTGAGAAGATAATCTAATTGCAGATTAGAGGAGAGAGAAATTGGAAGCTGGAAGACTACCACTGCAACAGGCAAGGCATAAGATTATAAAGATCTGGTTTAAAATCCTGAAGGCACAGAGCACTGGAATTGGAAAGAATGTTCTAGAGTATCTAGTGTGACCCTATCGCCCGATATGTGACAGACTACGGGATCCCACTCAATGGAGCCTGTCCGGCCACAAAGAATGGCAAGGCAGAACAAACGCTGACATTAGCCTATTTCTCCATTTTGACAGAAGCGTTACACTTTTCTACAATTCTCACACAATCCTCCATTCATGACTTCCCTTAATGTGCTGTCCGAGCGTAGAGCTGATGCCAAGGTCTTGAAGGTTATGCCAATAGAGCATGCGCTCTGCTGGGTGCTTCCAAGCTGGAAACATTTTGGGAAATACGGATCCAGTATCTGCTCTGTAAGTATCAGCCTAGTTGAAAGTGGACAGGCTCATAAGCAGAGGAATGACCCGGAGAGGGAGACTGGGGTCTTCACTGGTGGTTCATGCTAGAGCAGAAAAGTGAAAGAGGAAAGGTTTACAAGAGTCAGGAAGGCTCCTCTTGAAGCCTCTGAACCACCTGAAGTCCAGGCATTATTCCCTTTGGACACCTTTGGGTTCTTCTCTGACTCTGGCTGCCATTTTCAATAATTTTCACGAGTTATTTGGCTTGATGTGCATCAGATTTCTTTTCTCTTTGATGAGTAGATCAGAAGGGAGCTGAGTGTGGAAATGGAGGACTTTCCCAGACCACTTAAAAGTGAAGTGTACTTTTGGATCCAGACGCGAAGCAATTATGACCATGTAAAATCCCAAGAAATGGCTATGTGCTGCGATCTGGCATTTCCATTGTGAACTGCTTAATCATTCAGTTAACAGAAGAGCCGAAGGTGATTGTGTCTTCCTGGCATTTTCTTGTGTCTCAGCTGCCTTCCTCTGTCATCTGGGGCTTGGTTTCAAGGTTGAAATACATTATAATATAGGCACCAAAGGCATCCCAATCCAAGCTCTTCGATGTTTCATCCTTTTGCCATCCATTTCACTTCAGCGAAGAGGCCAGTTAAAGACAGAATGTCTGAATAAATCTGGGCCTTAGAAGCCCCACTGTCACCACTACCTCACATGGAAAGGCTTTTTATTAAATTCGGTGCCTTCATGTTAAATTATACTACAAAATGACAGGCATGGGCACAAACAACTTCAAAAACGAAGTGACTCCTCTCAAAGAAGCGCGACTTAGTGAAGAAAGGGGCTCGTCCGCTTTCCTTAAAGAAATCACCTCCCGTTTGACTTTTCTTGGTTCTTTCCAATACCTCAGTTTTAACTGTTTCCCTCCAAAATTTACTGCAGAGAGCCAAACAATCTAATGGGAACACAAGCTGATGGCTATTTTACAATATGGTCCTGAGCACATTCCTATGCCATCCTTCTCATCACCAGAATTTCAGGTTATAAACCACGAATAAGTGACAGCCAAGGAAACAGCTCAGCTTCTACTGCTGGAAGATTTGCCAAGGAAAAGACTGAAGTTTTCAAAAGAAAATATGAAAACAGATCAACGGGTCACACATACCGCAGACAGAACGTGAGCCAAGTATCAAGCAGGTATAATACTAGGGAAAATCTCACGTAAGAAGTTGAAGGTTCATGTTCTATTATACTTTATGCTACTCAATTCAAAAGGACATTGACTCTGCATTAAGTGTGCAAACATAACTGTATTAGGTACTGACAACATGAAAGGTGACAGTTTCTGCCTTCATGGAGGGGCAGGATTTAAAATGTAATCACATAAGCATATGTCTACACATATACGTGGTAGAATGGGATTAAGAAATGAGAAGACCAAAATGCCATAAGAAATAAGAGAGATCGCTTGCGGTTAGTTGGGGAGTAGACAGGAAGGGCTTCATGGAGGAGGTGGCATCCCATCTAGGCCTTGAGGAAAGAAATGGCTTTGGAGGTAGGCGTGTGGTACAATAAGATGAACTAAGAATGTGGTCAGTCAGGAACCTAGGTCTGAATCCTGGTTCTGCCACCAACTGGATATGTGACCTTGGCCAAGTCTAATCACCTCCTTGGGCCTCAGTTTCCTCATCTGCAAAAAGGATGAGGTGGGTGGGACTAGAAGATCTGACAGGGGCCTATGCTCCAAGGCCAAGGCAGTCCGCACAAATGCAGAGAGGAGGGGCATGACTGGGGATTCCCAGGAGTTTGGTTCTGCTGGAAAGGCTGAGTAAATGAAAGGTAGCAATGCAAAATGACACTGGAAGCTATGGACACAGATCCAGATCACAACATGGAGTTCAGAAGGAGCCTTTTGGCCCTGCAGAACCATGCCATGACTTCAATATCCCAACAATCGCAAGAGACATTTGTTAGTGCTAAGGGAGTCATGTCCCCTCCCAAGGTCTCAGTTTCCTCATTCAAAAAATGGGGAGGTTGGACTCCCTGGCCCTAAGGTTCCTTTCTGCTCTTAATCAATGATCCTAAGATCCCAGCACATACACACAAACACTCTAATTCATATATTCCTTCTGTCTCTCTCTGTCTCTCTGTCTCTGTCTCTCTCTCATCTTGTTCAGTTTGGCAGCCCAAAAGAACAGCCGTTGAATGAAGACAGTTGGAGAGAACCTAGAAAAGACAAACAGAATGCTGGAACATTTGGGAAGGAGGACATCTACGTATTGTTGCTTTAGCTTTGCTCTTCACTCTTATCTCCATAGCTAGACGGGAAGCTCCTTGAAGGCAGCCATATGGTCTTCTATTTAAACTTTGGGCCCCCTAAATGAGCACCTGCCTGCGCAGCTTCTCTCATATTCATTCCCTTCTCTCTCCTCACATGGCCAATCCCCAATCCTCATCATCTCTCAGTTAAGCTACTGACTGTAATAGTCTCAGTCTGCCCTTTCTAATGCATCTTCCACCCAGCTGCAAAAGCGATATTCCTAAAGCTCAGGCATAAACTGACTTTTCCCAATTCGAATATACATCACTCCCTTCATGCACCTTCCAGTCTAGCCAGAATGGCCTTCTTGCTGTTCCTCGCACATTGATTTTTCATCTCTCATCTCTGTGCTTTTGCCCAAGCTGTCCCCTATGCTTGGAATGCCCTCCCTCTTTACTGCTACCTCTCAGAGTTCCAGTTTCCCTCAAAGCTCAGCTGAGTGCCGCCTCCTCCGTGAGGTCTTTCTCACATCCCAAAATATAGGTAATGGGGAGTGGGAAGAGGGGACATTTTGCTTTTGTATGTCCTTCTACATGCACATTTTGGCTCCCTGGTAGAACTGGAGCATCTTGAGGGTAAGAAACATTTCCCTTTTATTTTTGAATCCCTAAGGCCCTCTACTGGGCTAGGTACTTAGGAAGTACTTAATAATTACATGTTAATTGACTGACTGCTGGGTCAAAAATTGAATCAAAGGTCAAAGACATTTGGGCCAACAGGGCCAGGAACAGAAAGCACTGTCTGGAGAGCAGATGAAAGGGAAATGATTGCTCAGATAGGCTGGCCCACAGGGAAAAAGCCTTTCTGCTTGGAGGACTTAGCCTGAGCTTCTTCTGTTTAGCATCGAATAGAAATGTGATGCTACAGAAAGAACTCTAGCCTTGAAGTCAGAAAACTAGACTGAATTCTGCTTCCAGGGCTGACTCACTGGGCTACACGGCCCAATCTCTGAATGTCTCTGAACGACATAAGAATGTTTGCAGCACCTGTCTCCCAGGGCAGCTGGAAGGTGAGGGAGGACTCTATACACTACTAGAAAAGAACTATGAGAACGTACTACACAAACAGCCACGAGTTCTCTCCAAGGGGTGACATGCCCCCAGTGGCTTCTCTCCCTGCCAGGGCAGTCAAGTCCTAGGCAGATGGTAGTGGGCCCTTCCTTCTCTCATTTGCAACCTAAGTCACATGGAAGGAAAGCCCTCGGCTAATCGTCCTGGAGAGTAAGTTCCCGTGGAAGTCTCACCTAAGCATCAACTTCATTAAGAAGTTTCACCAAGAACAGTTTGACACAGCACAGAAATGCAGAGTTTTGAACTACCGTTGCTTGGAAAATCCTTTTCTCAGGCGCTATAACAACATTTACAACACTGCAGGTCATGAAGCGGCAAATAGCTTTTGTGGTTGATTAAACACCTTGGCTTCACTTCACAAACGCCGATGCCACAGGCATCATCCCTTAATTAAATGCTTGTTTATGCTGCATGGGGATCAGTTCTAGGACCCCATCTTCCAAGCACAGAAAGGAGGACTAGAAAATGGCTACATGATTAAAGTTGACACTCTTGCATGAGGAGAAAGGCTATTAATATGGAAACTTCTCCTCTCAGCTGGATCAACACAATGACATCATATAGAAATTCTAATGTTCCTGCTGTTCAAACCTAGGCAAGATCAAAAACAAACAAAAAAAAGTACCATCCACTAGAAAGAAATCCATCCAGTTTGGTAAATGTGAACTGAAGGTGCCTAATTGAGGAGTTATCTGTCTGAGGTTCTCCAGGAATGAAATAGTTTTTGTAACTTTCATTTGAAACTAACATTTGTTGTCATTTAGGTGACAGGGAGAAAAGAAGATTTAAAGTCACTATTAAGAAACATCCTGGGTAGGGTGAGCCAAATATAATAAAAATGATAATTGTATCTAAATCGATTTACTTATTAAGTGTCATACCAATCAAACTACGAAAGAATTATTCTATAGAGCTAGAAAAAATAACAAAATTCATCTGGAAGAACAAAAGGTCAAGAATATCAAGGGAATCAATGAAAAAAAAAATGTGAAGGAGGGTAGCCTAGCCATACCAGATCTCCAACTCTTCTACAAAGTTGTAATCATCAAAACAATCTGATACTGGCTAAGAAACAGAGTGGTGAATTTCGTGGAAGAGATCAGATACACAACACACAACAGTAAATGACCACAGGAATCTAGTGCTTGATAAACCCAAAGAGCCAAGCTTTGGGGACAAGAACTATCTGATAAAAATTGCTGGGAAAAATGGAAACTAGTTTGGCAGAAACTAGGTAGAGACCAAAATTTTACACCACATACCAAGATAAAGTGAAAGTGGGTATATGATTTAGAGGTAAAGGGTGATGTCATAAGCAAATTAGAGGAGTACGTAAACTTGTACTTATTAGATCTATGGATAAGGGAAGAATATGTAACCAAACAAGAGAGAGAGTTAGAATCACAGGATGTAAAGTGGATAATTCTGATTATCTTAAATTAAAAATGTTTTGCACAAACAAAACCAACGTAGTCAAGATTACAAGGAAAACAGGAAACTGGGAAAAAATTTTACAGCAACTTTCTCTAATGAAGATCTCATTTCTCAAAAATAGAGAGAACTGAGTAAAATTTATAAAAATATGACTCATTCCCCAAATGATAGTCAAAGGATATGAACAGGCAGTTTGCAGAGGAAGAAATCAAAGCTATCTGTTGTCTTATGCAGTAAGACAGTCAATCACTACTGATTATAGAAATGTGAGTTAAAATAACTATTGAGAAAAACTATAAAATTGGCTCACATATCAAAAAGGAAAAAGACAAATGTTGGAGGGGATATGGAAAAATTGGGACACTAATGCACTGCTGGAGTTGTGAACTAGTTCATTCATCCTGGAAAATAATTGGGAATTATGACCAAAAGGCTATAAAACTGTGCACATCCTTTGACCCAGCAATACCACTACTAGGTCTGTACCCCAAAGAGATGAAAGAAAAAAAGAAAAGGACCTAGATGTACAAAAATATTTATAGCAGCTCTTCTTTCATTGGCTAAGAACTGGAAACTGAAGGGGATGCTCATCAACTGGGTAATGGTTGAACAAATTGTGGTATACGATTGTGATGGAATACTATTGTGCTACACAAAACGACAATGTGGATGGTTTCAGAAAAATCTGGGAAGACTTATATGAACTGATGCAAAGTGAAGTGAGCAGAACCAGGAGAACATTGTATATAGTAAACAGCGATGTTGTAAGGAAGATCTGTGAAAGGCTTAGTTATTCTGATCATGACAATAATCTAAGACGATTCTGAAGGACTCATGATGAAAAATGCTATCCACCTCTAGAGAGAGAACAGATGAAGTCTGAGAACAGCTTGAAGCGTAATTTTTTTTTTTGCTTTTTTTTGGCAACAAGGCTAGTATGAAAATATATTTTACATTCTTTCACATGTATAACTGTTATGTGTCTTGCCTTCTCAATGGGCAGGGGAGGGATGGAAAGGAGGGAGAGAATTCAGAACTCACTATTTTTAAAAAATGGATGTTGAAAATAAATAATAGTTTAAAAGAAAGAAAGAAAATCTGACAAGGTAATTGAGTATCTTTAGTGGACTACATGGGATTGAAAGTCTGAGGTCTCTTAAGGGTAAGGAAGATAATTTAAGGGTATAAATCTGGGTAGAACACAAAGCAACATGATACCTCATTCAAAAATAGCAAGTCAAAAAAGAATGTCATCATCTGATGATGATTCGTTTTTTTGTTTGTTTGTTTTTTGCTAGGCAAGGGGGTAAAAAGTGACATGCCCAGGGTCACACAGCTAGTAAGTGATGATGATTCTTAACAAAGATTATCTAAACTCATTATTCAATAAATCAAGAGATGTGATACAGAGGAAGTTTGGCATGACCATGTCATTCACTGGCTGTTCCAATATACCAATCAGCCTAGAAAAAACAGGAAGACACCAGGAAAGGAGGCTGATGGACAAAGTCCTGTTTCTAGCTTCTTGGTCTTTCACCAGCAGCAGCTCAAAGACCAGAAAGGTCCATGATGGGCCTGGGGGCTCTGCCTTTTGAGCTCTGTTTCCTGGGAAGGGGCAGCGGGTGACTTATAAAGTTTAGAAATGAAACACAACCAAGTGCCCAAGATCACAGAAATGGTGTAGATGGAAGGGATCTTGGGACTGCTGAAGCCTAAACAATGATGATGTTGGTGACAGAGTCTCATTTAGCCCATGCAAAGGGTTTTTATTTCTCACTTCTGTCTACACGAAGACAGCTGTTCCCATCTTGCCTATAGACTCTTTGAGGAAGGAGAGAGAGGTCTTCCAAAAAGAAAAAAAACAAAAACCAGGTATCAGGAAACTACACAACACATGAATTAGTGTCTGTTTCTTTCCAAATTTCTGTAAAAATTTAAAACCCAATACTGGTAGGAATGGTAACAGAATAAATACTGGATCAGAGATCAGATAACTGGAATTCAAGTCACTTTACAGGGTCTTTGATTAGAGCCAGTCACGTCAAAGTCAACCAATGTTATTAAGCCTAGCCTGGTGTCAAGCATCCTGCTCAAGCTGGGGAGCGTAAAATGATTAAATAAGATTAACAAGCTAACAGAGGTTTTGCAAAGCTATGACATCTCTTATCTCATCCGACCATGACAGAAACTTCAGGAAGAAAGCCCCATTGGACAGATGAGGAAAAAACTGAGGCAGGCAGAGATTACACGACTTGAGGATGGATTTGAAGGCAGGTCTCAAATCCCACCTTCTAAAGAAAGCCTTGCACGATCCTCCTTAACTCGAGTACCTTCTCTCTGGAGATTACCTTTAATTTAGCCCATCTTTCGCTGCTTTTTACAGAGTGGTTTACTTGTCTACCCCATAAGATCGTAAGTTCCTTGGCAGTGGGGACTGTGTTTTACCTTTCAGGAGGAGGAGAGGAGAGAAGACAAATGCATAGAAAAGTTGGAATGTGGTGAATTGGGAACAATCAGCACGAATGGGTGGCCTGAGGAGTGTACGGCTCATTCTCCTTGTCCTGGGAGCTCCTGGTGTTCTTGGGATTCTGCTCCCAATCTGGAATCATTTGGAACAAAGGCCTCATAACTGATCCTCTTAGCATTCTGAGGTTAACATGTGTGCAAAGTAGACTGACCTCTATCCCAGGGCACATCTAGTTGCCTTAGAGTGACGGGACCTGGGTTCAAGACCTGCTTCTGCCATTTAGATGACCTTGGAAAAGGGACTCTGCTCCCTTGAGCCTCAGTTTCCTAATCTGTAACACAGATGTGATAATACTTGGGTGACTTCCCTCATCTGGTTGTTGGGGAAAAGCTTTTGGAAACTTAAAAATGTGCAGTAATATGAGTTACTTATTCCCTTTTAGAATTCCCTTATTGATGAGCCCTCACTAAGCCACTTCTCATAATAATCATATCTATTTCAAATATTGGTAAAACATGGTTTACATGGATTTTCTTCTCAATATTAGGCATGGAATCCCAGCTTAATTGCCGGACACAGGCAAGTAGGGGGTACAGAGCACAGAGCACTGGGCCTGGGACAGGCAGGCTTGAATTCAACTCTCCTCAGACACTCACCAGCTGTGTGACCCTGGACAAGTCAATTCACCTCTGCCACAGTCTCTTCATCTACAAAATGAAAATAGTAATAATAATAATATTAATGATACTAATAATAATACTAACACCTACCTCCTGGGGGCATTATAAAGATCAAATGATTTAATATTGGTAAAATACTTGTAAACCTTAAGGCGATATATAAATGCTATTACTATTTACTATTAAGAAGAAAGAATAGTTTTTCTCTCCCAGTATCTAAAAAGTCACATTCCCCAAAAAGTCTCATTGCCTAAAACAATTAGCAAAAGTTAAAGTTCTTGTGATCTTCTATCTGAAGCTGATAAAGTTGCCAAAGTACTTTATTATATGTATTATGAGTAGAACAGTAGCTCCAATTTTCTACCAAAAGGAACTATTATGTAAGCTAACCTTTCTATATCCAGTTTGTGACAAAGAGAGGTTACAAGAGTCCAAGAGAAGCAGCCTGGAGGCTGGACAAAGAGCCGGTGCTGAGGCCAGGCAGCCCTGGGTGCAAGTCCTCCTTTGGACATACCACAGCTGTGTGACCCGGCTCGTCACAGTGACCTCTCGGGCTCCACACCACAGATGACAAAACTGCTGCACTTAGCTCCTACTAAACCACATTAAAATGTAATTAGGAAATGTTTAGCAAAACAAATGACAATACAATGAAACGGAGAAAATGTTCATTTGGGGCTTTAAAAGTCAATTCTCCAAGACTTTAAATCCTTCCTCACCCAGGATTTCCCTGTGCAGGGTGCAATCCAAGGCCCAGCACCTTCTTGCATTCCAAAGCTTCCAGGACAAGAGAAATGATTCAGCAGGGGCCCAGAGCACACTGCAATATGGCAACTGCCAAGGGGGAGGCTTGCTCCTCAAATGTCAGAGCTCCAACACTTGGGAAGAGAACCCTCAAGCCAAGACGCTCCCTGGTCACTGGCTTCCAGCTCAAGCAGAAATAGGGATCATTCCAATAACACCTGGAACTTTAGCATCGTCTCAAATGGACTGCTCTACTGTCATTGTACTACTCCACGTAGGCCTTATTTTTGGATTATTCTCATATATCCATGAGGTGAAGGTATATTATCTCCTTTTTGTATCTAGTGAAAAGAATGATTTGTCAAGTATCGTAAAGTCAAAGGTGCTGGCTGAAAAAATAAACAAACCTGGCCATTTTTAACCACAATCAAGCATTTGTTAAATACTTACTGTATGTCAGACACTGTGCTAAGGGCTGGGAACACAAAGAAGCAACAAACCAGTCCCTGCCCTTAAAGAGTTTACATTCTAACAGAGGAGACAAGAGTATAGAGTTAAGAGACGAAGGCTGGGGACACCGAAGAGCCTCCTGTTAAAGACAGCATTTGCAGGGTCTTGAAGGAAGCCAGAGGTGTGCAGAGGAAGAAAAGGGGAGGGAAAGGATTCCAAGCATGGGGGGGGGGGGACACACACGACCACAATACGGTGCCAGGAAATGGAAGGCAGTATGGTATGTGCAGAGTGGTAAGCAGAACAGTAAAGCTTGATTTGAGGGTGGAGAGGCCAGAAATGGGCAGAAAGAAGCCTGGTGGTGAAGGGTTTTATGTCCAATGAAAGATTTTATGTTTGGTCCTGGAGTTAACAAGGATCCATGGGAGTTTATTGAATAGCAGTAACATGGTCAGCCCTGAGCTTTAAGAAAATCACTTTGGTCAACATGCAGGAAATGGATTGGAGAGACTTTAAGGTGGGCCAGAAGTGATCATTGGGATCTCCTGGTTCATCTACTAAGGACCTCACCTTTAAGGGGGAATAAAATCACTACTTTAAAGATGTACTTACAGTCTAGTAAAGAAATCAAAAACTTTTTCTAAAGTCACGGAGTTACTAGTTGTAACTTATAGACCATTAAGGCTTTATTAGAAGCACAAAATTCTGGGGAAACTCATTAAACTAATGAAAAGAAGTTTCCATTTCATTCAGTAGATCCACAAAAATAAAGAGAATTCATTCCTTAGGGTATTTTTTATGCAAAAGATGTTAGGAATGAGGAAGACATTAACAAAAATACAAGAATCAAACCTACACGTTTTACCTCAAAATGTTTATTTAATACAAATTTTGAAACATAGTCTGGGGACCTCTATCTAAATTTTGTATAGCTGACAGACTTCCTGAAAAAATATTACTGGACAAATATACTCCACGGACATTTGTTTCCAGGTTATAGGTTTTCCAACCCCAAAGCCCAAAGCATGGTCCTGATTAACAAAGATCTGATTCCTATTTCTAGCTGTCTAATTGCAGGAAAGACAATTAGTTTTCAAAAGAAGCTTTTAGGTTACCAAAGAAAGGTATTTTAAACACATCAAGTTTTGTGATTACTCAAGTCTTCGCCTATACATACAGGAAAACAGTCTTACACTGAATAACTCTGTGTGATTTCCTGTGTGGTGATTACCAAGAAATCTATACACAGGTTTAATCAGAAGACTATATCACACATCAAGGGCATCCTTGATGAGCATAACAGCAGGAAAATCGGCAGGTTTTGAGAAACAACATTCGACAACAGAGCATATATTTACAATCACACAACTGAACAGAAGATATTGAGAATACAAGATCCCACTCTGCTTCTCTGTGGATGTTTCACGAAAAAGCATTTGAATCCCTAGAGTAAGGTCGTCTTCCAACAAAGTGTCTGTCATTCACATGTCCAAATTAGGAGAGTTTGGAAGATATAACAACAATAATTTATCTCAAATGTGAACTGCTAATTATTAATATCAAGTCGAGTATTAAACAGGAAGATGCACGTTGACAGTTCTAACAGAAGAAGCCCTGCCGACATACCAGCACTGAGGTTGCCCAGAGGCAGTCATCAAGTGCTAGGACTCTACTGGGCCTGCCCGATGAGATCTGTAATAGTTCCTTCCAAAGCTTTTGGTCTGTATAGAAACTGAGATGATGAAGAATGCCCACTGTTGAGCCTAAGTGTGGCTGCACACACGCCATGAGAACTGGCACCTCAGTGGACGGACCTGGCAGACACGTCTCACAAGGACAATGAATTGGGCTCACAGTTGAACAGGCGGAAGGGAAAAGGCTGGACGACCCTCATACAGGCCTAGATTCAGAGCTGGAAGCAACTTCAAAAAGTCTAATAATGAAACTGAGGCCAGAAGAGGGTAAGGGACCTGTTTAAAAAGTGGCACTTGTTCTTTTTAAGGCCCCCAAGTGCCCCCCTGAAATGAATCTCATCTTTCTGACACCAATATTCTTCTAGCAATGGGGAATGACTCTGAATCACAGAACATGATGGTCTCCCAAGAAGTGAAGATGAGGCAAGAAAGGGCAAGAAAGGTTCCTGGTGGGCATGAGCAAACTAAAACCCATTTAGAAAGAGGAATTGTATAGAAGAAGTGATGGAAGGGCTATCACTGAGAAGACATCAGAGTGCAAAAAACAGTGGGCCAACCAACAGCCACTAAAGAAGGTCATCATCACACATTGGGTGGAACTCTTTGGGTGGGTTTATGGGAAGACATGGAGAAGAGTCCTGCAGGCTGGGAAGGCACTAGTGTGTTGTGAACTCTAACAGCAGAGGCAATCTCCACATCAGTCAAAGAAGGGATCCACCGATGTATGGAACATTGGCCATCACATCTGCTTGCTTGAAAGCAGGTGTGGGAGAGCGGAAATGGCACTGGATGTGGGCTACAAGACCAGGGTTTAAATCCTACCTTGGCCCTTTATGAGCTACGCAAGTCATTTCACTCTCATTGGCCTTCATTTCCTCCTCTGTAAAATGCAGAAAATGATAATTGCACTCACTCCGTTCCACAGGACTATTCTGAGAAGATCAAATGAGATAAGGAATGTAAAGGATAGGGACAGAGAACTCAAGGTTGAGGAAATTCCCTTCATCAATAAGGATCGATGCTTTCTCTTTAACTTATGGTCTTTCAGAAAGGGTTCTTAACTTTTTTTTTCCTCACAGACCCTTTTAACAGCCTGGAGAAGCTTACGTAACCCTTCTTGGAACAAAAGTCTGTGGCCTTCATAACTGAAAGAAATGCTAAAAGTGAGAGGGCAGCAAAAACAAAGATGCAATTTTTTCCTATCTGAATTCATAGACATCCTGAAGTCTCTCTGTGGACTGCCCTGGCTCAGAGTTGTTACACACCCAAGGGTCACATCGCCAGTATGGGTCAGAAGGGGCTTGGATTCAGGTCTTATTTTCAAAGCTGGAAAAATGTAAATCACTTTTTGAAATATAAATTATCATCAAGGAATTATTATAATTGCTTCAAAACTTCAAGGATTTGGGATTTCATCAGTGTGGACAAACCCTCTATGTCTTAGTAGGTCTTAATGTAATGTCATGGCCTAAAGAATTGAGAAGCTAGTGGCCAAGCTTGTTGGGGATGAATCTCTCTGAATTCTGCAAGGCTAGTCTTTGGACAGCAGATGCCCAGAGCTCTGCTGACTTGGGCTTTGAGATGCACAAAGTGAGGGTTATGGCTCCCTGTATTTTTCCCAAGGGTTAACAACTTCAGTGATCACAGAGCTTCTTTATCTTAATGACCAATTCTCAGACCTGAGCCCCAGTTTTATAACCTAGAAATGTTAACTTATTTTTTTTTCATCCAAACACAAGTTTTATTAGAACATTCGTCATATTAGGCAGACTCTTAAGGAATCTAAGCATTTGTATCGCTAATGCAAGCAGGCCAGATCTTAAGAATCTGAGCAGTGGCTAGATTTTAAGAATCTGGGCCAATGTGAGTTTATCTTGCTGAGTGACAGATCATCTATGGGTCAATCCCTACACACCTCTGCTTCCCCACCTATATCTTTCAAGAGGTATCACATAACTTTTATATCTTCTCTCTCTGGCCTATATCTGCATACTTACATTTTCTTCCCAGATAGAATGTAAGGTACTTAAAGGCAGGGGTACCACACCTTTTAATTTGTATCTCTGGCACCTAGCACAATGTCCGGGCATGACATGTAGCAGAGATTTTATAAATGCTTGTTGATTAATTGAGTTAAGCATAAGAGGAAGACTTCAGGAGGGGCAGTCTGACATTTGGGTATACAATCTGTATTTTTCCTTCAGTCTAAAATTGCTTTTCATACATAATTTTATCTGGATGAAGTTGACCCTCATTTCCTTTTGCCAAAAAAGATTTTGGTATACATGTCAATATACAAGTGTAATTTTCATAAGAACTAGAAACTTCCCAATCTCATGCCCATTTGCCATGTAAAACAAGGAAATAAACTTTGAAGGCAACCTAGTGTAGACAATGAGTATCAAATGAAATTCCCGTCCCACTAGAGTGAGTGACACCTAGAGATAAAACAGAACCCCTCAGAGAATGCTGAAGGCTCTGCCTGCATGAGGAAATGCTGGCATTCCACAGCTTGGCTACAAAACAATTTGTGTCAAGAGAAGAAATAAACAGCGTTTGGCCGACAAGAGCCAAAAGCAGTGAACCTGTTCAGACAGTCTGAATTTGCTTTGCAAATTAAAGCCTTCAGGAGGAACTTCCCCCTTTCTGTTTTAGAAAGCATTATTTTTAAGAGATGTAGTTGAGGCCTTTTCTCTCAGCAACACACAATTCACACTAGTTCAGACTATAATGTCCAAAGATTCTTTTTTTCTCCTTGGTAGCTGAACTAAGCCACCCCTGGGATCTCAACATCCAGCTGGGTCCTTCCCACTTCCTGTCATTCTGCCTTTTACTTTAGCTAAGGTGGTGATACATATTCAGGTGAATTTTCTTCTTCTTGATTACATAATCAACAAATTTTCCAGTTAATTCACGCGAAGCTAAATCAGTTCCAAAAGACTAAAGGGAGTAGTAATAAGAGAGAATATGCTTTCCTTTGTAAAGTCAGCACATACCAAACAGGGAGGTAAGGGCCGAGAATGAACAGAAGCATATCGGTTCTGTGTTAAAAAAACAACAACAACAACAACAAAAAACCAAAAACCCAAATGGTGCCATTTTTCACAATGCTTTATTTTCAACTATAACATAGTTCCATTTCCTACTCCAACCTAAGATTATACTTTAAATTCATTTTTACCATGTATATTTGGAATTTGACTACTAGATGGTCCCTGCTGTAATGGAAACCTGATCTTATAAAATCCTCCAAAGAGTACAGGAGATAAAATCCTCTCAACTGCTAAACCTTTCAGGCCATTTCTCTAGAGTACTTAACATCCTGTTCACACATACACAGATCCATCTTTGCATATTATAAGATGACACAATGAACTCCAACATTAGTCTCCCTGTCCATTTTAGAAACCCCACAGCCCATCAATAATAAATATTTTCAACCATCATCTTATTTATTAATGAACAACTTTTAGCATATACCTTCCATTTAAAGAGACGATCCTGTTTGTGAGATGAGTGATAATAACCTTTCATAATTCATCCATTAACCTTATTCAGAAGCTCAAATGTATGGAAATTCCTTATTGTTTATTTAAATTTTTAATTAGAAAAATTAAGATATAGCCTCTTACCAGCTGTTCAGTTAACAGAACTCAAAAAACATATTTATTGTGACTTAACTGTTCTCATGGTAAGTCAGCATATACATTTTTTCAAAAAGGGTTACCTAGAATAAGCGTCACTGCCAAATATTATTAGGGATTAAAAAAAAATCAAAATCACTACTTGCAAAGTATTCAGGAAGAAGGACAAACTTTCTACTTATAAAGATCTCTACCTACAACATTCTGTATAGAAAATAGCTTTTAATTAGGTAACAAAAAAGCATAGAGAAAATACTTTGGGAGAAATAAGAGAAAAGTTACAAATGATCCATTTCCAAATGAAAGAGAAAGAACTGCGAAGACCCCTGCAAAATAAGGTTAGAACTACTTGGAAGGAATGAAGAGTAAATTGTCCTTTTCTCCTTTACTTGGGAGAGAAAATGGCGCCAAAAATGTATGGACCGTTGGAAATTCACAAATGGAAACATTTGTTGAGGCAGCGCCAGCTCCTGGCCCTTCTCTGGCCCTTCCAAGTCTGACCTGTCTTGCTGACCTTGCAGGGACACGTGCTGCAGTGCAGAAATCCAAGAAATCCTCCTGAGCCAAGAACCTTTCTGGAAACTATGCTAAGACAAATAAAAATCACTGGAGACTCCCACTAGGGTGAATTTCCCTTTGATTTCTATCAGTTAAAAAAATCTTAGATTGACATCAAAGTACAGACCACTCAAAAAGCTAAGCATTCCAAAAGGACGTATTCTCTTTCCTGCTTCCTCGCCCCCCCCCCCAATCTCTTTATATTTCCATCCCTTTCTTAGTTTCTCTCAGTCTCGGTCTCTCTCCCTCCCTCCCTCTCTCTTAATACAAAAAGCTGTTGGTGACAAATGAACTCCCGGACTAAGGCAGTTAGTTCATCCAAACTGGAACAGTTTCCATTTTTCCAAGTAAAGTATAGTGGATGCAGGGCACTAACTGGGATATCCTTATTGTGTGAATCCTAAATTAGAATTCATTACTAAGTAGGTTTGTAATTAAACTAGATAAAAGAGTCTCATTTGACCCTAACACCCCCCCACACCAAATAAATAAATAAATCCAACGATCAACTGGTCTTGGTCAAACTCTACAATCAGCACAAAACTTCACAGAGTTGTAGAGCACTTAGAAATCATTCAGTTCAATCCTCTGTTTACCAGATGAGGGCATGGAGAGCCAGAAAAGGAGGGCGATGAGCCCCGAACCATGTGAGCAACGAATAACAGCGCCAAGGTTTGGCTCCAGCTCACGCCCCAAAGCCCCAGGGTCTTTTTCATTATACCCACAGCCTCCCAGGACTGACCCAGTGAGGTTAATTTCACTTTTTTTAAAAATCAAAATATAATTTTTAGGTTTTTATAATTTTAAGAAATGTAATGAAAAAGAACTTTTCAAAATAATCACCACTTTGATCAGAAGAAACAGATTGCTTTTCAATAGCTACAAAACCAAATACTCTGATGTGTAAGTTAAAATGGTATCTTTGCAAAACAGCTTATAACCCTGAGTGAAGTAAGTCATTTCAGCATGGATACAGTTAAACCCAGGCCAGGCACCCAAATAATAAAATAGTCAATCAAATCACTTATAAAATTCTTGTGTCATTAAGATGGAAAACTCTCACTTCACAATCACCTGCAATTCTTTAATTAGCCCAGAAGAAAAAGCCCAGTTTCTATAAATAAGAGATAAATAATTTCCCAAGCAGCTTCCCATTTAAAAACTAGATATTCACCCATACAAAAGACAGTCAATGTGATGTAATAGTTGAGCATCTCCCAGCACTGTGAAGTACTTTAAGACAAAACAGGAGGTGCTGAAGAATTGATGTAGGCTTCTCTCAAATGAAGTGTCCCAGAGAAGCATGTCACATTTTCCACTCTCACAGTCAGAAATAGTACAAAGAAACAAATTCTCAAACTAAAGTATAAAGTGACTCTTACTTCAGTAAGCCAAAGAAAGACAGAAGTCTAAACTAAAGAATATACTCACAATCTTTCCTCCACCTCTTCCAGGCACTGAGAATCAGAGACGTAACCGCTTAAGAGCCACAGTTTCAATATGAGCAGTGTTCATCAACAGTCTCTACTGAATTAAAGGAATTCTTAAAAAAAAAAAAAGTATCCCTTAGCCCTCCCCTCCCACAGTCTGCTTGCTACTACCACTCTGTGGTCCCAATGGAGATAGCGTTAAGTCTGGTGATGGAAGGTAATCCTAACATTTCCTCTCCATTACCATGGCAGAAAAATATCTTTAGAAATCTGTTTATGCAAAAAAGAAACACAACGATGTATCTGAAATCAGAACAACTGATTCATTATCAGAGACACATTTAAGAAAGATGTCTTTGATTGATAAATCAGAACAACTGATCCATTATCAGAGACACATTTAAGAAAGATGTCTTTGATTGATAAATGGTCAAAGGATATGAACAGACAGTTCTCAGATGAAGAAATTAAAGCCATCTATAGTCATATGAAAAAATGCTCTAAACCACTACTGATTAGAGAAATGCAAATCAAAACAACTCTGAGGTACCACATCACACCTACCAGATTGGCCAATATGACAAAACAGGAAAATGATAAATTTTGGAGAAGATGTGGGAAAACTGGCACACTAATACATTGTTGGTGGAGTTGTGAAATGACCCAACCATTTTGGAGAACAATTTGGAACTATGCCCAAAGGGCTACAAAAATGTGCATACCCTTTGACCCAGCAATAGCACTTCTAGGGCTATATCCCAAAGAGATCATACAAATGGGAAAAGGACCCACATGTACAAAAATATTCATAGCAGCTCTTTTTGTGGTGGCAAAGAATTGGAAATTGAGGGGATGCCCATCAATTGGGGAATGGCTGAACAAGTTGTGGTATATGAATGTAATGGAATACTATTGTGCTGTAAGACATGATGAACAGGCTGACTCCTGAAAAACCTGGAAAGACTTGTATAGTCTGATGCTGAGTGAAATGAGCAGAACCAAGAGGACTTTGTACACAATAACAGCCACGTTACGCGATGACTAATATTGATAAACTCAGCAATACAAGGATCTAAGACATCCCCAGAGGCCTTGTGGTGGAAAATGCTATCCACATCCAAAAAAAGAACTATGGAAATTAAATTGCTATCATTTTTTTTCCTCTTCTGTTGAGTTTTGGTTCCTCTTTCTAATGGTTCCTCCTATTGGTTTTAAGCTTTACTTACAACTTCACTAACGTGAAAATATGTTTAATAGGAATGTAAATGTATAGCCTATATGAGACTGTGCGCCATCTGAGGGAGGGGGGTGGGGAGGAAGGGGGAGAAAAATTTTCAACTCAAAAGTATATGGAAGTGATTGTTGATAAATCAAAATAAATTAATAAATTTTTTTTAAAAAAGGAGAAAGATGTCTTTGAGATTGTGCCTGTTTCCTGGGTTACCACGAGAAAGAACAGACAGAAATGGCCTGAAAGATACACTGACTTCCCAGAGGAAGGCTGCATGGGGTGGATCTTCCATGGAAGTGTCACAGCAAGAATGAGGAAGAACCACAAAGGATGGTCAGGCAGGCAGGGGAGGACATTAGAATTACTCAGGGACAGAAACAGGTCTTCAGGACAGGGCAAAGGTACTCTTGACAAAACAAGTGAAGAGTCAACCCACTAAGGCTCTCCACTCATTGGAGGCATGTTATCATCATCACCACGCTAAGCCAACAGTCAGATTTCAGGTAATGAACCATGAAAGAACACAGACATAATTACTGACATCAGAGTGGAGCCAGTTATTTACTAAAATAAGTCACACCAAAATCATAACTAATTCCTAGCCAAGAGCTTAATTCAGAAACTGATACATCAGAATAGAGCATGAAAAATTCAATTACTTATATCAAAGTCTGCCATCATAAGGGCCAAATTCACTGTGATGGGTTAAATTGTTCACTTTTCTCCTAGACACTGCCTTACAATATAAGAGTAAAAACAGTTATAAAGTCTACAAACAGAGAAGATGATTTAAATCAAGAAATAAAAGACACTATATTTCACTGAAAAGTGGTGTGGACACATGGAAAACTTAGAAGCCATGTGAAAAATGAAAGAAATTTAAAACATTATTTTAGAAGCAAAGGAACATTTTTTCCCCCAAGTGTCTAAAAGAACAAACAAATCTATTTTCTGATCACAAGAAAATGCACCAGAGCATATACATGTTAATTAACACACTTGCAAAACATGAGAAGAAAGTCAATAGCCAAAGCAGGGAAATACATAGACCCTGCTACAGAAGCTCTACTAGGAACTCAAAGGCTGGACTTCTAAGGCATTTATTCTTTGCACTGTGGGAGAAGAGAAAAAGAATGGACATTTATTTTCAGTAGAATTTAGATCTGGGTCTAATGTCCTCCAGTTTGGGTGCCTGGTGGAAGAAGTGTGCCCCTTCTGGACCTCAGGTGCCCCATTTACAAAATGAGGGTCACACACAAACACTGATGCCTTAATGTTGCTAGAGGAAGGCATGTATAGATCATAAAGAACCACGTAAACATGAGCCTCTGTTATCACACTGACGGTCCATCTGTTTGGCTGGTCAATACTTCCTGGGCGCCAGTATAGCACTCAGGCAGTCCATTAACTAAGAGACACTTTGGCCCGTTTCGATTTCTGGTCATCCGTGTCTCTGACAATGTCTTTGGGGCCACTTCTGTCTAACAAGCATGTTAAGAAGGAATGCAGTCAGTAACAATAAATGATATTTTAGTGTTTCTTCAATCTACTTGATCTGCTTCGCCAGAGAAGTCAAGCTGCTGTTTGTGGTATGTGGTACAGAAATGACCGGGGTGCCACTGGCTGACTGCGTGTATAGAGGACGAGGAAACACAGCTCTCAAACGATCTTCCCTCGCCCATGTCCCAAACCACTGTCTTGTGGCTGAGAAGGCAGCCGTGTCCCCCTTCTGTACTTAAATTGGTCGCTTTCTGCCTCATCTCATCCAATGAAAAAACTGACATTCAGCTTTCAGGACATGATAGCTGGTATTAGCTGTGCGGATCACTTACAACCAATTTTTTAATTCCAGCCTGGCTTCTCCTTTCCAAACAGCACACTGCTGGCCTAACATGGGCCTTAGCGAGGGAGCAGGAGCTGGAAGATATCCCCTCTCCTGCTAGTGCCGTCCCTCAGAGATCATCTCCACTTCACCCTGTCCACGTGGGATTTCTACACAGTTGTTTGCCTGCTGCCTCTTATATTAGAATCTGAGCTCCCTGAGGGCTAGCACTGTTTCTGTCTCTGTGTTTCTTCTTAGCACAGGGCCTAGCACAAAGCAGGAGCTTAACAAATTCTTGTGGCCATGAAGGAAAAGAGATAACCCTCTCCATTTTATAGATGGGAAAACTGAGGCCCAGCAAGTTTAAAGCCACACAGAGCCTGGATTCAATCCTAAACCCAAATTCAGTGCTGCTTCTCATGCGCTACATGCACCAGTGGGCTCTGACGGTCGGACACTCCCATGACAGTCGACTTACCCTTTCTCCACTTTCTCTTCTAAATAAAACCTTGGTGGCAAATGGAAGGAAGACCTCAGTATCATCTTGAATGGTGATGAGGAAGTATGGCTGCCAATTATTTTAATGAACTGCCTGAAGTCGTGTGTACTTGCTTGAAATGGTTTGCTTCCATGCCCCGCCCCCCCCCCTTTCTGCAGCAAAGTTGTTAGTCCTGAAGAAGGCACAGTTCAGCTAGATGTCTCCTCTGGAATGGTTTCTGGTCCCTGCATCCATCAGCGTCCTTTACGATATTGCAGTCACTGGATAACTTCTTGTCCCAATTCTGCTTACTTCACTCTGCATCAGCTCACACAAGTCTTCCCAGGTTTCTCTGTCCATGCCTTTTGTCTTTTCTTATGGCAAAATAACATTCCATTACATTAGGATACCCTAGTTTCTTCCGTCACTCCCCACTTGATGGGCACCCTCTTATTTCCACGTGTCTGATACAACAGAAGTGCTGCCACAAGCACTCTCTGCTTCAGGCCCTGACCTCTTTGGGGTTACAAGCCTGGTAAACACACCACTGGTCCAAAGGTAAATACAGTGTCCTAACACAGGTCCTCGTCATCTCTACCGAGACTATTATAACAGCTTGCAGGTCTCTCTGATCCCTGGCTCTCTTCCTCTCGAAACCATTTCTTACAGAGCTGCCAAAATAACTTTCCAAAGGCCAGGTCACACCATGGCCATTCTCTACTCAAAGACACTGTTATCTACGACAAAGACAAATCTCTTAGCTTGGCACGTCAGGCCCTCCACAGCCTGATTCCAGTCTACCTTTCCAGACTTAGTACCTAACCTTCCCCCTCATACAGTCTCTACTGCCCTCACTAATCAACTCGACCTGTCAGAATCTAGTTTTCCTTCCAGGCTCAGCATCGTCCAAAACGTAGGCCTGCGTCCCTGAGCCCACTGCTGAACGGATTCGCTCTCCAGTATCTCATTCGCCCTTCTAACGCTATCTTGCCTCAGACTCTTCTGCATGATTGGGACACCCTCGCTTCCAGTAAAACACTCATTTTAAGAGAAAGCACTGCCATTTTTTATGTTGCTTTTCTCCACTGCCTAATCCAGTGCTTTGCACACACAACAGGTACTTGATGGGTATTTGTTGAATGAACAACCAATCTGAATAAGCTGGAAAAATAGACTGTGTTTCTAAATAGTTTTATTTTATCTATATTGCTACTTCTTTCAAGGCAAGGATAGCAGAGCTGACTGCATTATGGACCTATATTACATAAAGCTCATCTCTATTGCTCTGTATGCATCAGTAAGAGAAGAGTGTTCAAAGCCATCAGATGCATCCTCATAGAAATGAATATACATAGGACATTTATTTAGCTAGCTGGGTATGCATATGAAAATAAAAGAGGAAGACAAAGATCCCTGCATTCTCAAGCTAGTTCTATAAAGTCTCAAGTCCTTTCTTAATTTCACTAGACAGTTAATTTACTTACTGGGTAGAGCTGGAGAGTAGAGGGCCACTGCAGAGACCACAGGGAGCACTTCTAATGAAAAGCAAGCCCATGAGAAGTTACAGGAGAAAAGAGAAGACAACAAGGCAGTGAGGAGTGGGCACAAGCAGGGACTTCTGAAGACCTCGGGCCAGACAAGGCTGAGTCTGGCTCCTGTTTCCATTAAGGGCCTGAAGGCATTTCTAAGTGCAGATCAAAGACTCACAGAATGAGGGGAGAGGCAGAGAAGGGAAGGAAAATCAGCTAAAAATAAGCTTGTCGGCCAAGAGTCTTCCTGCCACCAAGCTTAGAAGACCCTGTCCCTCCGCACAGAACTCAGGATTTCAGTTTCAGCAGGTATGGAGGACAAGGGGAAAATCAGAGTAAGCTGACAAGTGTTTGTTTTGTGTTTTTTCTACAGTCCAGGTACAAGTGTGTGCATACAGAGCATAGGCTGGCTGCCACATTACAAGAAGGAGGTAGAGGAATTCATCTCTCCAAAGGTTATGTTCCTTAAAAGGATGACAAAAATGCTTCCAGGGGGACAACAAACAAAGATGTGCCCAGGAAGGGCATGGCTAGCAGCTGAAAATTATCTCCTGGGGACGCAGAGCAGGTCGGTGTTAACCTTAAAAGAACAATACACACCCTAGTCCCGGCTGCTTCCTGAGTTTGGCCCACAGACAGAGGGGAAATCGAGTGGCTGATCACAGATGGATTGTAGGGATCTCTCTGCTGGTACAGGATTCTCTTGCTTTCCCAGTGCTTGGATCTGGGTCACAGTTCTGGGTGGTGGTCCTGGGGCGAGGAGGAGTGCTGGCGTGGTGAAGCTTGTTGTGGCTGTGGAGAGGGAATCATCCTCACAGTTCCAAGGCAGAAAAGAGTGCTTGTGGTCACTCACAGACCAGAGCACAGGCCAGGAAAGGAGTAAACACCTCACCCTTGATCATACCACCTTAGAAGAAGTGAAAACATACAGGTCCCTGGAAGTATCTCTCAAAACAGCTGCACAAAACCCCCGAAGCTTGGAACAGTACATTCTCCACACTGGAAGCAGACCCCTACATTAACAAAGAGTTTAAAACTCAAGTAATTGGCTGGGAACATGAGCAAACTGCGCAAAAAAAGTCAGACCATGGAATCTTTCTTTGGTGACAAAGAAGATCAAAACATACAACCAGAAGAAGACAACAAAGTCAAAGCTCCTACATCCAAAGCCTCCAAGAAAAATATGAATTGGTCCAGGCCATGGAAGAGCTCAAAAAGGATTTTGAGAAGCAAGTAAGAGAAGTAGAGGAAAAACTGGGAAGAGAAATGAGAGTGATGCAAGAAAATCATGAAAAACAAGTCAACAGCTTGCTAAAGGAGACCCAAAAAATACTGAAGAAAACAACACCTTAAAAACAGCCTAACCCAAATGGCAAGAGAGGTCCAAAAAAGCCAATGAGGAAAAGAATGCCTTAAAAAGCAGAATTGGCCAAAAGAAAAGTCCAAAAGCTCACTGAAGAAAATACTTCCTTAAAAATGAGAATGGAGCAAATGGAAGCTAGTGACTTTATGAGAAATCAAGACATTGTAAAACAAAACCAAAAGAATGAAAAAATAGAAGACAATGGGAAATATCTCATTGGAAAACCAACTGACCTGGAAATAGATCCAGGAGAGAGAATTTAAAAATTGTTGGGCTATCTGAAAGCCATGATCAAAAAAAGAGCTTAGGCATCATCTTTCAAGAAATTATCGAGGAAAAAGAACAATACACAGTTAGGCTCCCTTTTTGGATATAGGCACATGAAAAAGATTGAAGACATATTTAATAATGCATTGAACTACTTATCTGATGAAGGCAAAGAGTTTCCTCAGGTTGAAAACGTGGTTCCTTGAAGAGAAATTAGCATTCACTATGCTGGTATATTCCCCATTTTGAATGATGCCACTAAAGTTCTGGCATTTGAATTACCAATAAAGGCCTCACCTGCATCAAAGACTTTTGCTATGGAAATTAACCAAATCACTGAGGGCTGTGTCACTTACAAACACCTTTAAATTTGATAGGAAGAATTTTTCAAGGATTTAGTTTAGTGAATATATTCAATAACTGGTCAGGGGAAGAGAAAAAGCATCAATTACAGAGGAATGTAATTCTTATGTGAATGAAAAAAATGAGCCCAAGTGTTGGAAAACAGCTGCCGCCTAAGGGTCCAGCTGATTCTCTTTTCCTTTGCATTGCAGCATGACTCTGAACTTGCTTTGTGCAGAGGACATTAATTCTGGGTCCTACCAGCGTTAGCATTGTGGGCTATTTTTAAAGCAGGAGAGAACCAGGGCTGCGCTTTACCCTAGGATCTTGTTCAGAGGATGCTGCCTCCAACCACACCCCAGAACCTGATCTCTGATTGTCAGCACCTGGTCTAGGAGTCAGGCTTCTCAATCTCCCTTCTTTCCTGGGGCTAGAGAAAGAACTAATTGACACACTCAATCAACAAACATTTATGAGGCAGCAACTGTGCCAGGAGTTAGGCTAGGTGGAAGAGGTATACAAAATGGGGGGAAAAAAACAAAACTCATTCTTTGGAGGAAGAAAGCACAACTGCAGATACAAAAAGCTGATACACAATCTAAACAAACCCAGTACAAGATAATCAGAGGGGAATCGTGTGTGTGTGTGTGTGTGTGTGTGTGTGTGTGTGTGTGTGTGTGTGTGTGTCACAGAAAGACTGAATCACGAAAGGTCAATATAGGAGGGTGTGTTTGAGCAGGAGTTTGAAGGAAACCAGGAATTCCACGACAGGTTAGGAGGGAGAGCATGCCAGGCTAGAGGAGGGCTGGGGCAAAGACAGAGCCACCAGATGGAATGTCAGGTGTGAAGAACAGCAAGGACTCCATTCTTGCTAAAACAAAAAGTTTAAGCAGGTTGGAAAAGGAAGTTGAAATGAAGTTGTGAAGAACTTTATAAACAGAGGGGTTTCTACTTCAGTCAATTAATCATTAAATGCTTCCTAAGTGGCAGGCACTGCACTGGCCTCTGAGGATGCAACTGTCAACCAACAGGCATTGTTTAAATACCTACTGTGTGCCAGGCACAGTGATAAACACGGGGATACAAAGAAAAGTGAAATCCAGTCTCTGTTCTCCAGGGGCTCGCCTCCAAACAGGGGAGACAACACACAAACCACTGCAAGCAAACAAGCTTAGGCAGGAGCAGTTGGAGACATCCTCAGAAGGAAGGCACTGAGACTGAGTGAGGTGGGAAAAGGCTTCTTGCAGAAGGGGGTATGTTAGCGGAGCCTTGAAGGAAGCCAGGGAGGCTCAGAGGCAGAGATAAGAAGAGAGGGAATTCCAGGTATGTGGCAGAGCCAGGGAGGATGCAGGAGGCTGGGGAAATGAAACGTCGTATGGGAAGGACAGCAAGGTAGCTGGTGTTGCTGGACTGCAGGAGAGTAAGGTATCAGAATACAGGAATGGGAGGAAGGGGCCAGGTTAGAAAGGGCTTCTGAAGCCAAAGCAAAGATGTTCTATTTGATTGTGGAGTTTTCTGAATGGGGGGTGGGAGGTGGGGTGAGATGGTCAGACCTGAGCTTTAAGAAAATCAATTAGCCAGATGAGTGGGAGATGGCCTAAAGTGGGAAGACTCCACAGGCAGGCCAATCAGGAGCACCGTGGGTGCATCAGCTGTTAGGAAGGCAGAAACAACAGAACTGGACAGATGATGGGACACAGCGGGTAAGAGAGGATGACCCCTATGTCAAGAGCCTGGATGACTGAGAACAAGGAGGTCAGGAAGAAGAGAAAGAGGTCAGTCCTGAACCTGTGGAGTTTAAGAGATGTCCAGGGGACCTCCAGTTGGAGAGGTCTGAGAGGCAGCTGAAGATGAGAGTGAGGTCAGGGCTGAACAAGGAAAGCTGAGGGTCATCGACATCGAGGTGATGCGTGGGACCAGGGAGCTGACAAGACCACCAAGAGAAACAGCACTAAGCAGGGATTGCCTCGAAGTCCAAATCCACCTCTCTGCTTTTGTAGAGCTAAAAATGGCTTTACATTTTAAAATATAATGAAACTCTACTTAAAAATATAAAAACCCTACTTAGCTCATTGCTCACACAAAAAACAGGGAGTGGGCTGGATTTGGTTTGACAGCTAGTCTGCCCACCTCTGGCAGGGAAGAAAAGAGGGGACAAGTATGAAGAATGAAACAATTCGAACTTGCAAGAAGCTCACATTATGAGGAGGAAGACCAGTGAATAAAAAACATGCACACAGAGCATTAATGTAAAGTGAATAAATACCATGCAGCCCTGAGCGCTCCGGGAGGGTGGACAGGAGCAGATTTTTAGTTAGCATTCTGACCGAGCTCTAAGGCTTGCAGAGCCCCTCCATCTCTTATCTCACTGGACCCTCCCAACTCTGGGAGGCAGGGGCTACTCTTCAGCCCTAAGACTTGGCCGGGGTCATCTAGCTAGGAAATGCCTGAAGCTGGATCTGAAGCCAGGTCTCTGCCCCTCTTGGAAGGCACTTCATGCAGAAAAAAAAAAAAACTCCTGAGCTTTGTCTTAAAACAAGAGGGATTCTCTGAGGTAGAGGTAATGAGAGAGTGAGTGCATTCTAGGCATGAGGGATGGCCTCAGGTAGCAGGGAGCTACTAGAGTTTATAGAGAAGCAGAGTGACATCGTCATATCTGTGGATTTAAGAACAACACCATTCCAGCATATGTGGGGCAGGCCTCACAAAAATTTTCTAAAACAGACTCTAAGTCAATGAGCTATTCCACAAATATTTCCATATTCTAGGATTAGCAAGGGAAGAAACTTGTGGCAAAGAGACCAAATTAGGAGGCTGTCCCAATAATCCAGATGAGAAGTGCTAAGGGACTGAACCAGAGATAAGATTGGAAGGGGAAGGAACTGACAGATCTGGGGGATCAAAAGACTGAGACTTGGAAACTGATTGGTCATGTGGGGGCAGAAGCTTAGAGAAGCAGTGCTTGAGAGCCAGCGAATCGCTTCTCTTCTCATCACAAACTCAGAATTCCAGGCTGCCTCCCCTGCTACCAGCCAGACCCGCCTGGAGCTCCAGCCAAACAAGGAACGGTCAATTTCCCTGACTTCATCATTGCCCCTAACTGTTCGACTTTCACGATTCAGAGCTCTGAAAGCCCAGTGCCTTTCTTTCAGTGCCTCAATTCTACACCTCTTTGTCCTCCTCTCTAGGCCCGCCAGTCCCCCTTTTTCTTTCCCTAGGTGATCTCCCCTGCTCTGGCCTTCCATTCCTTCCTCTAGAGTTGTGACCCTATAGTTAACTGGTTAAGCTAGACACACTAACCCTTTTCCCACCCTTGCTGTTTCTCTTCACCCTGTTCCAATCTCTGTTGCTGCTTCCACCCCTGGGCCTACTTCTGCTGCCTCTAAGACCTCTGGTCCTCTCACTATGCCACAGCCGCCTCTCCAGGTGAAGAGTAGATGGTAAATTTATTTCATAAACCAAGCACTGCTGGGGCTCACTATTCAGCACAATCCAATGATGAATTTATATGCAAAGCAAATAATCACAACCTCATTTATCTGATTTGTGAACCCAGATTTTCACATATTGGTTATGCCTAAAGCAAGGCACAACTGGATATTTATCTGGGAAAACAAACTACTGGGGAATGTTTCACCTTCTTGAAATACACCAAAATAATTCAGCTAACTTAGTACTTTCATGGCTGTGGTCTTAGATAATGAAAACTAATATCACAGGCTGCATAAATACCGGTACTTAGAGGAAAAAGATAACAAATTCTCCTAAGCAACCAGTGAGAGTAACGAGAAATAAGTACGTGTTGAAAAATGATTCAGGCATTTCTCTGAACAAGAGCAACAAAAAGATGGAGAATCCACATGCACTTAAAGGGTTGACAGTGTGAAGAAGTAAAAAATGTCCTATTGGATTAAATTATCCAAACAAAACAAGAACAGAAGAAGAAAAAGTTTGCTGTAGCCAATAAATACACAACTAGATAATCAAGGAAAATTAAAATAAATTCTAAAATAGACTACAAAGCAATGAGATGTCCCACAAACATTTGCATATTCTAGAGGAAAAACGTCCCCCAGGACTCCTGGGTGTACACACAGTCTATACTGAAGCAGATTAGCATCTCAATCCTGATCACTTGCCTTGGCACTAGCTGTGGTATAATTTTGTTTCTTGGTCTAGCCTTGTAATTCATCCTTGTGCAGCACTTGGGGTGCGGAAACTCCTTCCTCAAACGCAGACCAGCATCTCATTTGTAATTTCTGTTGTTAAGAGAGTTTCTGGGGCAGAGAAAGATTAAGTTACTTGCCCAGGGACACTGCCAGGATGCATCAGAGGTAAGATATGAGCTCAGGCCTTCCACCCTTCGAGGTCAGTTCAGGGAATGGAAGACACAGCTGGCCCAAACTTTTCACTTGAAAATGGAAGAAGAGCTTCTGGTGATGGCCTGGGTTCCATAACACCAAGTTAATTACTCTTTCCTTTAGCACAAAATTCCTCTTTTTCTTATGAATGGCTAGTTGCAAACCAAAGAGGGATGGATGTATATTAGGATGATCTTTCCTACTGCTCAAATAAATGCATCTGACCTGTTTTAGCAGGTCTTCATTCTGGTTAACTTATAAGAATAGGTAATTTTAAAAAAAATATTTGAGAATCCAAGGGCCTCGTTGCTGCTGTTCAGTAGTTTCAATCACGTCTGACTCTTTGTGATCCCATTTGGGGTTTTCTTGGCAGAGACACTGGAGTGGTTGGCCATTTCCTTCTCCAGCTCATTTTACAGATGAAGAAACTGGGATGAACAGGGGTAAGTGACTTGCCCAGGGTCACACAGCTCATAAGTGTCTGAGGCCAAATTTGAACTCAGGTCTCTCTCACCCCACATCAAATAAGTTAGTATTGATGCCCAAAATAGGAACCCTAATCAAACATACAGCTCTCTGTTGCAGCAGAAGAATCCCTGCCCAGGGAGTGGGCAGCCATGAATTAGCTCACTGACGCCTTCAATGGTGTTGCCCTAGATCCTCTTTCCTTTTCATGTCCCAATAACAGAGATTCTCATGGTGGTAGAGTCCAGCGTTTCCCATTTAGTGCTTTACAAACTCTTCAGGTCTTCATGGTGATGGTCCAACAGGTTCATCTAGAAAATTCTTTATTGGTGTCTTACGCCATTAAATAGGGAAGCTAGATGGCTCAATGGATAGAGTTCTGGACCTAGAGTCAGGAAGACCTGAGTTCAAATCTGAACACAGACATGCAGTAGCTCTGTGATCTTGGGCAAGTCACTTAATCTCTACATAGGAAGCAGCTAGGTGGCTCAGTTGATAGAGGACTGGGCCTAGACTCAGGAAAACCCGAGTTCAAATTTGATTTCAGACACTTACTAGAATTAAATGGCAAAAAACCCCAGTATGTATCTTTAACAAGAAAACCCCACAGACAGCACTGTCCGCAGGCTCATGAAGAGTTGGATACAACTGAAAGAGTAAACAAAGTAATTAAATAAACGCCCAATTGTGTTACAAATATATTTTTCCTCTCTGACAATGAGCACAGGAATGTTGGTAGCACCATATTTTGTTACAAAAACGTATAAATGTTATGACTGTTGTGTATTATTGGAATAAAAATGAGTATTCCCTCATCCCCCTCTCTTTCTGCACCAAATTTAAATTGGCAAGATCATGTGAACAACAATGATTTTGGTGTTCTGGCAGCGATTACATAAAACTGACTGCAACATATTCTCGTAGTTTCTTAACCTGTTATCAAATTGTTTCCAAAGTGCCACAAGGGTTTGACATTACAACGCAATCCATTCCGGAAGGGTACTTAGATACATGCACATACCCTCACCTGCATTCTGTGCACTGCATCAGAGCCTCTACCTCATTCCCCTGTTACCCTGGAATCCTACCTCCTCAGCTGTGTAAACATATGGTCAATATGTCACTTGTAGTACCATAACCACTTGGCACCTCTATTAAAAATCACCTTGAAACCGTCACAGACCGTCACAAACAGTCTGCAAAAACAAACTCTCATTGCAATGTTAAGGGTGTTTTCTCATTTCAACTTTCCTCGGCTTATGTTACAATTCTTTAGTAGACTGGTCAGTCATCCAGTAGTTTCTGTGAGAGCATAGCTCTAGGGTGCTAATGGTGGAAGAGAAAAGAGTCATGTCTGGAGAGATTCCTTCCTTACAAAGGTCAGTCTATGTATAAACTCTTAACAACAACAACAACAACATCAAAAACAATATACAACTGAAGTTTAAGTACATTTATCATTTAATACATCACTTGTCATTAACCAATAAAAAAGAAATTATTTTATACTGCAAGTAGCTATTTGTTTTTATTGATTCATTGAGTGGCTAAAATTTTTTTTTAATGAATTTCTACCTTTCAGCAAGAGAGCTTACAAAATTCTTCTACCATTTTCCACTATATATTTGTGTGAATGAGCATTTTCACTTTATTCTTGTTTTAATCAAAATACAGGAATAAACTTGATGCAAGACCAGATTTAACACTGTCTGGTATGGAGGCAAATATTGCAAACTTTTGTTCAGATAAAAATGAAGTCCAACATCAAAATTAAGTTCATATATGATTATGAAATTGTTAAATATTTTCCAAGATCAAGCTTATTTTAATAAATTGTTATTCGTACTCAACAAAAATCGTAACATGAAGACACTGAATATGAAGTCTTACAGATAATAAGCAAATGAGGTCTTGACAGATTACCTCTTAATTGTTACAGAATGTCTCACATAAAATATTTGTAATTATTTTGTAATTGGAGTTCTAAAATGTTATATTTAGAATTTTCATGACTGTAAGTAGAATAAAATTTTACATCTTATAATTGCAATTATATAATGTAAATTTTAATATGGAAGTTTTAGGGTAAAATTTATTATTTTAGTTATGGTAAGCACTAATTGAATAAATTTAACGGAATATTATGAGTACTATATTAAATCTGGGGTTCACAATATTTTTTTTTCCTTTTGCTAAAAGGGTTCACGGAACAAAATGCTGAAAACCACTGGTATAGACAATGAATGGTAGGGCCTTGCTACTGACTGGCTATTTCTATTAGGGTTTATCCGCTTATTGCTGACTCCTAACTTTCCCTTTCCCTGGGAAGGGCTTTATCTCAGCTCTCTTGGGAGGAGGAGGCTAGGGAGCAGAACCCCTATAGGGTGGAGGGTCTCTGTGGCATCTGTCTCCCATTAGCTTATCTTATCTGGAGGATCTAGACTAGTACCATAACCACGACTTACAGCCCTGTTTCTGTGGAAAAGTGTATTTTAAGTATAAAAAAAATTAACAAAAGAACTTTTGGAATGAAAACCTTGCTTAAGTTGGCTGCTCCTTGCACTGTATTTCTGCACTCCCTAACGGTGGGGAAAAATCAGAGAAATACAGAAATGCTAACAGTAACTAGGCTGTTTAGAATCAACATATGTTACTACTTCCAGTGACTCTTGAGGACAATGTTGTGGGTTCCTCCCTCCACTGACAGAGATGACAGCCTCTCGACAGCTGTCTAGACCATCTTCATGGCTTCGGAGGGTGATAACATGTGTTACCTTATAGTCCATTTTCAGGTAAGACGTCTCTTTAATTTAGCGAAGCTATTCCCCAGACGACAGACACACACAGATCGATGCCAAGCTTTAATGTGAAGCTGGAGCTGGTGCCCCATAAGCATCAGCTTCCGACCTCTGGGTCGCTGTAGTGCAACGTGAGACAGCAGGGGACAGCTCATGTGATGAGGATCAGCATGGGTAGGAGAAAAGTTGGGCACTTTGAAAGATGCACGCCAAGTCAACTGAGAACACTGTGATCACATCACCTTAGTAGAAAAGGCATCATGAAGGACAAATACGATCAGAGAAGAAAGGGGGGGAAGCTATTCAAGAATCTGCTTCATTAACCTTGAAAGAGTGAGAGGAACAGAAAAAGCCACTTCCCATGCACTCAGGAGACCCTCTTTGGAGGATGTACAGAAAGGCAAGGAGAAGTATACAGGAGGAAGAGACCTGCTGTGGTGGAAGGAGTGAACACCACAAGGAGATCACAGATACAATGACATGGAAGCACCCACTGTTGTGAGGCTTGGCAGGAAGCAGTATGGACCACATGGCCCACATGGCCCTGCGAACACTACCAGATGGGGGATGCAAAACTACCTATTCTGCTCTCTGACACTGTGATCTGAAACCCTGAAATAGGAACCCAGATGCTGGTAACTAGGGCAGCTTTTATTTGGAGCCTGGCTTTGGAGAATGCAGTAACTGGTCTGAGTGTGCAGAATCAGCTCACTTAGGGAGGATGCCCATATCAGTAACGAGTCTTCTCGACTGTTAAAGTATGTTTGTTTTTTTTAAATCATGAGTTGGTTTTACCTTTTTCTAATCCAAAGATTAGAATTCACCTTTATGTATTCTGAGCATGCTCGTGAAAGCCACTTTTCAGTCACATACACACAAGCTTGCACTCTGTCTTTCTCACACACATACACACAAACTCACTTTAGAAAAGGTAATACTCTTGAGGGCAGCTCATACATACTGATTCGTGGTTTACAAATAAAAACCAAAAAATCCCCCTGGGAACTTAGTGGTATAAGCATTTTTATCGCCACTTTGTGAATTAGAACAATGAGGCCCTGAGAACTTCTGTGACATGCCCAGCTGGGGACATACTCAATAAAACATTCCCATGGTTCTTACCTCTGACCCACCTCACTGGATCTCTCTGGTCCCCAGATAATCCTATGACTGTAAGATGCCAATTTCCCTTGGTAGAGGGAGTTTCCTTCCTGGGAATTCCCCACATTGATGACATCCAGGTCCAGTCGCTCTCACCATTTTTCTCATTCTTATTCCTCTTTCTCGCTTTGTACTACTTTTGCTCAAACATGATTGTCATCTGAGTGTGCAGAATCAGCTCACTTAGGGAGGATGCCCATATCAGTAACGAGTCTTCTCTTGCCTTAAATACTTGTGGGTTTTTTAAAATCACATTTTAGGCAACACTCCTTGTCCTTTGGCCTTTTCTGATTCTCTCCTTGAAGAACATCTTTAGAAGCCAGAGATGTAAGGCTTCTATCGGCTACGATCTTTAGCCGCTTTAATTCCCTATTCCTAATTGGTTTTCCCCAATGTATTTCTTACCATCCTTCTCTATTTCTGCCTTTGCACAGAAGCCAGTGACTATCAAAGTCCATGTTAGTTTAAGTTAGAGGGTCTGATCGAGTTCATAAAATTTCTCTAGCTCTGCAACAGAAAGAGGCACATAAACCGGAGTTATACCCCAGTCGCCCTTTTTGCAAATATTTACCCCAAGCCCTAGAATAGGAGACGACCACATGTCCCATGAAATTATGTCATTTTGATGCCTCCAGGACACATGAAAGAACCAGCTCTGCCACCTTTCCTTTCTACCCCCTGGACAACCTGGGAGCCATCCCTTCCACGTGGCTGCAGCTTCCTTCTTTCTTATGGTTTCATTCCTAGTGAAAAATGTTAAGTATGCCAAAAACCAGTTCCTGCAGCAGACACAAGTCACATATCTCATGCTCAGAGTATCAAGAGTTAAGCCAGTTTAGAAAAGGTCTGAAAGCTATATGATTCTTAGCCCCCTCTGCCCTCTGTTCTGCCACTTGGACGCCAGCATCGTGTTAATGGAAGGGGGAAAACCAGTGGTGGGAGAGAGGGAGAGAGAGAGGAGGGGGGGAGAAAAAGAGGGAGAGAGAGAGAGAGAAGGGAGAGAGAGTGTGAGTGTGTGTGTGTGTGTGTGTGTGTGTGTATTTCATGGGTTGTCCTCAAAAAAGAATCCATCCCCAAGTGGCTAGCCTAAGACTAAAGGGCCTCTTCAGACTCCCTGACATAACCCCTTAGACTGTGGCCAACATGGTGCTTGAAGGCCTCCTAGTACGGGAGACTCTGCCATGACTCGCACCCTGTGATCAGTCTTTGAGAAATCAGGGTCATCTCCACACCCCAGTGAGACACTGGGACAGGATTTTGTGGTGCCCTGTAAAATATGCACTTCAATGAATAAGAATAATAATAATAACTGATATGCATACAACTCCTTAAGATTAAAGTACCTATGACACTTTCTGTCTTGAGCCTCACAACAACCCTGTGAGGCTAATGATATGATTATTCCCATTTTGCAAATGAGGAAATTTAATTGTCCAGGGTCATACAGCTAGTATTGGAGGCCGCATTTGAACCCAGATCTTTCTAGTTAAACGTGTAGCTCTCTATCCTCTGTTTCCCATTGCCTTCTTTGCAGCCTGTACTAAATCTAATTATCCAATCCCTGGCGAAGGACTAGCAGCACCTAATTACTGCATGCACAGTAAGTGTGAGCAGACTTCTGAATGGAGGGCATTTCTCAGGCTGCAGATGTAACTCGGGCAGGGCAAAATCTGCAGTGAAACAGAGAGAATAAACAAAACCTGCTGTGTCCATGCTGGCCTGGCCCTAGGTCTTCTGCCTCTGCCTCAAAGACCACTGTTCTTTTCCCTAGAGTATCTGAGACAGGACAGGCAAAAGGCAAAAACCAGGGTACTTCAGAGGTAAAACTATAGCATGAAAAGCAATGAATAGGGGAAAAGGAGAAGGATGTCACAGGAAATGAAGATTTTGTAAAACAAAAGTTATCAATAAATTATTGGGTTTTGTTTTTTGGTTTTTGTTTTTGATGAGGCAATCGAGGTTAAGTGACCTGCCCAGTCACACAGCTAGTAAGTGTTAAGTGTCTGAGGCTGGATTTGAACTCAGGTCCTCCTGACTCCAAGGCCAGAGTTCTATTCACTGTGCCATCTAGCTGCCCCAAATTATTGTTAAAAAAAAAAAAAGCAAAGAACAGCAGCCATGGAAGGATCATGATCAATAACCTGGAAGTTCCATCACAAGTCCAAAACTGAATTTTGATAAGACTCCTGAGATTCATTTGTCTGCTCATTCTGCAGAATAGAGAGAACCTGAAAACATAAGTCTAAAGAGGAGGCTTAATGTAATCTTGAATTTAAATAGCAAACTAAGTTTTTATTTGCATCTTTACCATAATTTAATGACAAATCCATTTGTTGTAGACAAATTCCGGAGATCAAGTTAATATTTAAAGCCATGCCATTATGCAAGAATGGGAAACAATGAACTGTAGAAAAATCAGGAGACAGGGCCATTTATCAGGCCTCATTTATTAGTAAAGCATGGCTTACTAGTCACAGTCCTCTGAGATGAATTGTGGGGATGTGGAGGAGGACCGAGGAGGGAGAATTCAATTTTGAAATACATTTTGTCCTTGTGGAGGACACAAGGAGGAGAAGGAGCCCTTGCAGTGTTATGGCGACAGGCCTTCCTTAGCAGGAGAATGAAGTACTGAAAAGAGAGATCTTCGTGGCAGTCTATTTTTATTAAACTCTAAAACTGCATGATATGCATGACGATGAAATACCGTGGACCCAAAACATTCTGAATACTTCAAATGTTTTGTAAGTTTTTACTGCATTTTGACCACACCAGACTGTAGGTGAATGCTAAGAAGCAGTGGGATGCCACGGAATGATCCTTGCCTGACCATGAAGTCAGGGGCTGGAGCCTAGGAAGTTCCCTGCTTTCCTACTTGCCACCTTTGTGATCATGAGCCATTCATTCATCACTCAGGGCCTCAGTTTCCTCATCTGAGAATGGAAGGGGGTTAGCTAGAGGGGTCTCTACAGACTCTTCCAAATCTGAACCCAATTCTCTTCCTTCCAACCCTAAAGCCTGTGGTGCCTGGGCTCCATTTACCAACACGTTAAGGATAGTTATTTCATTGGGGTTGGGGGAGTACTCCTTCACCAATGTGATCATTAATAACCTTTCTGTGAGTCAGTATATGGTTTTTAAGAGCTGCTGTGGACAAAAAGACTCATAATTTTGTAATCAAGCTAATAATGAGCTCCTCTGACCTTCTGTTGTCTTAGAGAACAGCCCATTGCTAGGTTGATCCTTGAAGACCACTGAGCCCAAGGGACCCTGTAATACCATGTACTGTGATTCAAGGCCTTGAAGAACCTTGGGTCATTTCTATACCACTAGAAGGCATCAGACAAGGCCTTGAGTGAAATCTGTAACATCTTCAGATGTGTTTTGGAATAGACATGTACATCAGAGGACGATGGTAAAGATGGTAAGGGGAGGAAATGTGCCCTGTGTATTCTGATCACCAGATCAATGACAAAGAGCCAATGTACAAAATTCTCAAGGTGTGAACAGCCCTCTCAGAGGATTTCAGTCTCAGAGCTGAACACTGAGTTTATTTAGGACACAGGCAATTCTGCTGTGATCTGACAGTCTGAGCTCTCACTGAGATCTGCTGCATGCATCAGCAGAAACAATGAGGCATACTTGCTTTACAAAAAGAAGAGAAAGTCCCGTCTTCCTTGCCATAACCTAGTGGACAAAGGCTCTGCCTTTGCCTTTGGCCCACAGCCCTCTCGGCTTAACAAGGAAAATGTCCGTGTGGCCGGACCTTCCTTTTGGTCAAAGGGCTGAAAAAGAAAGGCCTTATAAAGCCAGTTGTGAGGTGTATGCCTTCCTAATCAGCAGCTCACATCCCAGTGATTCCACCATTCCAGGCTCTGGTGAGTGTCGTTAACAGGGCAGCTAAGGAACCACACACAAGTGATCTGCTCGCCTTCACGCAGGTGACCCGATGAGCATGTGGCAAAGAAAACCCCAGAAACCCCAGCAGCTCCCTGAGACACTGAGGCAGTCTTGGTGCAAAATACTCCACGGGAAAGTTCAAACACATCAGCACATTCTTCTAAGGGAAGACACGGATGAGAATTACTTTCAGGTCAGGATAAAAGACCAGATTCTGGGAAGATGAGGCACCAGTTCTCATTTCTAATCAGGAAGCCCAAAGTGGCCATCCTTCAGTAAGGAAATGAGATATTCAGCTTTAAGCTGCTCTCAGTCTGTTGCCAATGTGTTTCCCTGATTTCTAGACTTAAAGAATTAATCCTAACATCATTAAATGAGCCTAGTATTTAACTGACATTTTGGTGGTTTTTAAAGTCTATTCCCCATGAGACAATACAGTATGGATAAAATATATCACATAAACTTTTTCTTGGCTAAATTTATTAGACTTTTCTAAACCAAATTTGACACAAACTCATTCTTTAAGCCCAAACAAAACTCAATTAATGTAGGAAAATACAAGTCCTACAGGAGTCACATCTCTAATGACTGAGTTGGGGGTAAGAGAGAGAGACTGCAACATGAAACAATGGAGGGAAGGCAAGGAGAGAGAAAGGGGATGACCACTTTCCTTGAAAGGAGAAGGCATGCTGCCAAGACGGCCTCATGGCTAACCCTTTATGCTAACTTCCGCTGGTTTTCAAGGTCTGTGCACAGAGGAGGACTAAGGCAGGGAGAAGAGACTAGGACTAGGATTGCCTAATCTGCTCAGAGTCAACACAAGGATCGTTCTGGTTCACTGGAAGGTGCCCTGACCTTGGAGCCATGAGGTCTGGATTTGTATTCTGGCTCAACAACTACTAGCTGAATAACTTTGGAAAATCACTTCCCTCAGTTTCCCCAACTTTAAAATACAGGTAGAGATGACTGCAATGACTCTATGGTCCCCGCTGACTCTGGTGTTCTGAAATAATGACCACAAGACCCCGAAAACCCACCCCTAATGGCGAGCATCCCTAGCTGTCTTCCTTGTCTAGAAGGTAATTGGAAAAAAAACACAGATTCAAGGTCTATGCCACCACGCAAAAGTGCAGAGGGTCAGAAAAGGTAGTTTTCACACCTGACACTTTTCTGAACCAATATCAATGAATGTCTTATTAAATCTACCCTTTGGGGATAATAAAGTCATAACAGAACAAAGGTGTCGTGGTTTCAATGTCATCTCTTTCGAAAATAAGCATTCTTGTTTTGCTGTAGAATGTAAATAGCAGCAGGAGGGCATTATTCTTTCTACTCTGTTGACACATTTAAACTCATTTTATGAACCTAGTTTTCCTTTCTATTCTACAACACAAGGAAAAATATTTTTGGAGAGGAATTTCATCTCGCAGAGCTGATGTTCCCAGTGCCTTGGGAGGGAAGGCCAGCTCATGCAGCACTGAAACAGCTGGTAAAAGCCAATTTTCTCACCTTTTAATTGCTTTCTGTGACTAGCTTGCACCAGTGCAGATGTCCACTTGGGAAACAGTAAGTGGCCTGAAGAGTCACATTGTTGGGGCTGGGGACTAGGAGCCTTCTTCCCAGCTCAAAAATGCTTCAACTGGAGGATGGAAGAGAAAGAAGAGTCATTATACATGAAGATTTATTATTAACAGCACCTGCCTAACCATATTGGAGCATTAAAAAAAAAAGCCCTACCAAATTATTCACAAGATTTTGTGATTTTGCATGAATTACAGAGTGTCCCAAAGACGGAATGAGTGGTTTTATGAACTAGGGAGTTCTCTATCCTCCCTCACCCAGCTTAGGTCTAGTGTGAGCAGAGGCTGGATCATCAGCCTATCAGGTCTGCTGGAGAAGGCCTGCCTGCTCCATTCACAAAGCTGTCAGGAAACCCTTTGCCATACAAAATCTTTTCACTGGTCTGGTCCAAGTCCCTAAGTTATCTCCAAGTCAGCATTCCAGCAGATGAGACTCAAATGTGACATGTGCTCCTCATGAGAACTCCCCTTTGGAGAAACTCCCCTTAGGAGTGACTGTTAGAAAGTCCTTGGTGGGAATGGGGCGGAGTCCTGGCAAAAGCCCAAGTTTCCATGCCAGAGAAGGTCAGCACCAAACCACTGCCCATCACAGCCAGCTCATTGCAATAAGGATCAATAGCTCAGGTCAGTTTGTCTCGACAAGGGGACTTCTGAAGCTTGTAAGAGCTCAGCTCTCACAGTGGATTAAAACAGCAGAAGGTAGCACCCAACAATCAGCTCTGGACTCAAGGGAATTCTTGTTTTAATCCCTGATGGGCCTACAGTCACCAGAATCCCTGAAGATGAAACACTTCTGTTCTGAAATAGCCCCTGAAAGGAAAACTCAGGCAGCTGTGAGATTTTGCCCTGGCTTTGTGATACTTTCTACAATCACAAAAGAAATTGGTTTGGAAGCAAAATGAAAACGAAACATTTCTGGAAAATTCAGAGATATCTAATTGGGTTTCCTTCTTCAGCAAGACCAAACTAGTTATTTGAAAAGTTTCAAAGCAAGGATGGTGCATAGCTCATATGAAATTAAGCAGCATTCTTTAAAAAAAAAAAAGGATAGAATGGTGAGGCAGAATTTGCTTAGGCCGTTTAAAGGATGAATTACGGTTTTTAGTGAGCAAAGACTCCCAGACATATTGTATACGGTACATAATGCTGACGAGCCTTTTTGTAATGGTGCTGACTTGTGAAATTCCCCCAAACTACTCTTCGGGGCATTTGTGGTAGATGCATTTGTTCACAAAGGCATTTTGGTAAATCATTTGCCATTCATTTTATGGAAGGAGAGTGTGAGAGGAAAGCATATGGATCAGAAGCTTGCTAAAACCAAATTAGATGACAATATAGATCATCTCCTCCTTGTATAGCAGGCCTATCACTTTTTCATAGAAAATTAGATTAGTCTGACAGGAATTACTCTTTAAAAATTCAAGCTGCTCATTGTCTACTATCCTGTCTGATTTTTAGGTGTTGTGATGAGACTTTTAAAATGATTTATTCTGGTATTTTTCCAAGTGTGAAAACATTCAGTTTCTATTTGAAGAGCTAAAGAGTGCCCTTTGTAAATTTCAGAATTATATATGTGGATATATATAAACCTTGGGAAAGGGAGCAAAGGACTAGAAATGATGCAAGACACACAGTCTACTGTAGGACACATCCAAGCAGCAGAAGATGACACAGAGAACAACATAAGAATGAGTGATCACAGGGGCAACTGTTACCTCTGAGAAACTGGTCAGAGAACCCTCCATACAGCTGGGGAGTGGGCTTTCTTTCCCCTACAAAGAAATCAGGTCATGCTTTGAACTGATTCCTTCCACCCTCTCTGCCAGGGCATGGTACAGAGAAGGCTGGCTCTGACCAGTCTCTGGGTCACTTCATCTCTTTGGAGGTCACCACACTCTACAGTAACCAAGCACCAATGAATGCCTGCCCTCAGACACAAGGGGAAGAGGGTGGGAACGGCAGGGTCCAACATGCCTGAGAAATGGGCATTCGCACACTTCATCTGATGACCTCCCAGGGATGGGAAGCTCACCACGTCTCACTCTTTTAATAGATGGCTCTAATTGCTAGGAGGTTTTTCCTGGGATGGAGACAAAACCTGCTTTTCTCCAGTTTCTACCCATTGGTTTCTCCGAGACCACAAAGAGCAGGTCTGATTTCTATCTTCCCCACCCCCTCACTCCCACCCAAGTCTTCTCTCTCCAGGTTTACCACCTCCAGTCTTTTCCTGCCTGAGTCTAGAAGGGCTTGATACTGAACTGCTCACCAGCCTGATCCCCTTCTCTGGGATACACCAGTCTGTCAATCCCTAAGCATAATTTGTCCACAGCTTTCCTAAACAGGAGGGCCAGAACTAGCCAGTGAGAGAGATGGCATTGCCCCAGGCACTTCTGGGAGGCAATTACCTCCTGAACTTCACTTGCCAAGCTGCCCAACAGCCCATCAGCTCTTCCAGTTAAGGGGTCACACTGACACGACGGGCCACCAGAAGCCCAGGTCTTGGTTATGTACATTACTGCCTAGAATGTTCTGTCCATTAGGTATTTATATGGGGGATTTTTTTTTTAGTTTCCCAAATCAAAATGAGATGTAGCAGTTTGGTGTTCTTGACAGAAATGAAGGAGTTAAGTAGACAACCATATTCAAAGCTTTTAATCTAAAATAGATAACAGTGAGGTAACAGAGTATTACTGTCAGGGACACTGGGCAAGATTACCTACGTAACTGCCTCTTACCTATTACTGGGCTATGGGAAGGTGGGAGCACATGAGGACCTAAAGGAACCCAATTCTCTAACAAACACTCCAACTCTAAAGGGCACCAGCAGGAACAATCATAAAGCCAACCCAAAAGAGTCAATCATAAACACCCCCATCAATAGAAGGCTGCACAGACTGCCAGAACCCTGTGGAATGGAGACAGGCTGAGACAGCTGGAAGGCAAAGGGTAAACTAGTCCCATTTCATGGCAGGGCCAGGGCCAGACCAGTACCCAGTGTGGTGGAGGCTACCCAGAGGCCTCCTCCCCCATCTGCAGCAAAAGCTCCAGGGAGCCTGGGCCTGAATCTCAGCAGCACACAAGGCCAGACAATTCCTTCAGAAGAAAAGGCCCAGGTACAGCCACCAAACTCCAGATCTGGCAGGCAAACTTGTGGGAGCAGAGCTCAATCCAAGTACAAACCCCTAATCCAGAAAGTGAGGCTAGATTTGAGTACAGAGAAAAAAAAAACCTGTGAAACACAATCACGAAATGCCTTGGAATGAGAGGAAGAGAATAAATATACAAGTGCATGAAGAGACGGAAAGAAAAGCATGTCCCACATGACCTGTAAGAAATGAATACAAGGGACACATGGTGAAAAACAGAAGAAACAAGAGCAAGAACTAGCACCTTGAAAACACAGTGCTCAATCTTATAAGGTGTCTGTGAAGAACAACTCCCGGGAAAACAGGTCAGGGAGCCATCATCTAAGAATCGCCTCTGATACCGCATTTCAAGAAGGTGGAGTCAGAGGCCAAAGGGAAAATAACAAGAACTCACCAATCACCCCTGAAAGAAATCCCAAACAAAAACTCCCTGGAATGTCAGAGAAAATAAAGAGATTTCAGGTTAAAGAAAAACTGTTGCAATCAAAATGAAAGAGTCCAATCAAGTACCAAGAAGCTACAATTGAATCATACAAAACTTGGCAGATGCTGCCATAAATGTGAGAAGAACTTGGAATATGATATTCCAAAAAGAAAAAAGGTAAGGACTTACAACCAAAACTGAGTGTAATCCTACAGGGGGAGAAATGCATCTTCAATGAAATAAAGGCTTTCCAAGCATTGTTGATGAAAAGGTCAGAAATGGGTTGGGGTTTTGAAATGAAAATTAGGAAACCAGTGAAACAGTAAGGTTTGATCATTTGATCAAATGGGCAAGACTAGACAAACTCATTCAATACTAATGGAGAAGTAACAAGTATCCTCTCAGTGCTCTAATATCCACAAGGATGACAGATAAAGCTAAAAAGATGGGCACAGGGCCTGGGGGTGGCTTTTTTATGTTTTGACAGTCTTAAGAAAAAGGAAAGTTAGGGGACTCAACAGGGAAGGGAACTTACTTTCTCAAACAGAGGTACATGGGGGGATGAGGAAAACCTTGGAGGAAGGCAGGTACCCAGGCACTGCCCACTCTTGCCTAAACTAGATGAAGGAACACAGATTACAGGCCCCTATCCCCCAACACACACACACACACACACACACACACACACACACACACACACACACACACAGAGTGAACAAATACAGTAAACAGAGAAATAAAAAACCAGACAGGAAGAAGAGAGAAGGAGATTTAAGAGGAGTATTCCAGTGGCTCCTTATCGCTTCCAGGATCTTCTGACATTCACAGTCCTTTATTCTAGCTCCTTCCTACCTTCCCAATCATCTCTCACCTTACTCCCCAAACAGGTACTCTTCAACCTAGTGCCAGTGACCTTCTGGCCATTCTACTCTTATCTCTTGGTTCTGGGCATTCTCTCTGGCTGTCCCCCATGCCTGGAACACTCCTCCACTCCACCCCATTGACCTCCCTGGCTTCCTTTAAGTCCCATCTTTTACTGGAAGCCTTCCTCTTGTTGTTCAGTGGTTTCAGTCATATCCAACTCTGCATGACCCCATCTGGGGTTTTCTTGGTAGAGATACTAGAATGGTTTGCCATTTCTATCTCTGGTTCATTTTACAGATGAGGAAACTGAGTCAAAAAGGATTAGGTGACTTGCCCAGGGTCACACAGCTAGTTAAGTGTCTAAGGCTGGATTTGAACGCAGGTCTTCCTGACTCCAGGCTTGGAGCTCTATCCATTGTGCCACCTAGCTACTCAATTTTGCCACCTTCTTTCTATTAATTATTTCCCATTCATCCTGTATGTGGCTTGCTTTGTGTATATATTTTTGTTATGTTGTCTTCCCTCATTAAATTGTAAGTTCCTAGAGGGCAGAAGCTGTCTTTGCCTCTTTTGTGTCCCCAGTGCTTAGCACAATCCCCAGCACAGAGCAGAAGTTTAAGAACAGTTGGATGATGCTTGAGGATAGGATAAGTGAGGATTCCAATAGATATAAACAAAGCTAATTCCAGTGTCAGAGAGCCTTCAGTAAAAGGAGGATTAAAAGTAAAGACAGGAATAAAAACCTGAACAGGGTGGGGCAAGGGGAGAAAAAGGAGAGGCAGAAACAAATCTTGTCATTTAGAGATCAAAGTTGTTAGGCAAATTCCTCCCTGGGCACCTTCTGCAGTTATTAAGTGGGAAAGCAAAGCAATTCTATTTTTAATTAATCTGTTTTGAGTCTGCACTGTCATTTAATGTCATTTGTAGCAGAGAAAACTATGTAGTGGAAACAAATATTTTATGATGGATTTTTTCGTGTACTTATATTTCAAAGAGGGCATGTGGTTAATCTATTTAGTGGAATGAATAAATCATTTTCATAACACCAAAAAAAAAAGGGCGATATGGGGTGGGGCACACAGGACAAAGAGAGGAAAAAGTTCAAGCAGACAGGATCAAGGGAAATATACAATTAACAGTCATAACTGGGACTATGAACTCACCAATATACTGGAAGCCAGGGGCAGCTAGGTGGCACAGTGGATAGAGCACTGGCCCTGAAATCAGGAGGACCTGAGTTCAAATCTGGCCTCAGACCAAACACTTGACACTTACTAGCTGTGCGACCCTGGGCAAGTCACTTAACCCCAATTGCCTAAAAAAACCCCAAAAACCAAAAAAAAAAAAACCCCACACCAATATAATGGAAGCTGATAGAAGAATGGATCAGAAAGCTGAATCCAACAATAAAGTACTTACAAGAAACACTTGAAATAGGAGTAGCAATCATGATTTCAGACAAGGCTGAAGCATAAAAAAACATGAAAAAAGGAAACAAGCAAAGAAACTCCATTATATGCGTAAAGGTTCCAGAGATAATGAATCAATATCAATGCATTGATATATGTATGCATTGAACAGAAAAGCACATGAATACTTAAAGGAAAAACTAATTCAACTGCAAGGAGAAACAAACGACCAACTACTATAATTATGAAGGCTTATTCTCTCCCCGTTCTCTGACTGCTTTTCTGCTGCCTATATATTTCCATATTTCCCTCATCCTTAAAAAAATCCTCATTTGATTGGACCATCCCCTCTAGCCATAAGCCTCTATCTCTCTCTTCCCTTTCCGTGGTAAAACTCTTTGAGAAAGAGGAACAAAATAAGGGTCCACTTCCTCTCCTCTCATTCCTTTACAGCCTCTGGCTTCTGACTTCAAAGACCTCTTTAATCATTAAATCTAATGGCCTTTTCTCAGTCCTCATCCTGCCTGACCTCGCTGTAATCTCTGACACTGTCAATCACCATCCTCTCTTGGGCGCTCTCTTCCTTCTCCCTGGCCATGACACAGCTCTCCTGGCTCTTCTCCTATTGGCGTTCCCAGTTTGCTCTGCTGGTCCTTCATCTAGGTCACGCCCCTAATCGCGGGTGTATTCTTGAACTTCTTTTTTCTCCATCTTGTTGCTGGATGATCACACCATCTCTCATGGATTCAATTATCATCTGTACGCAAATGATTCTCAAATCTATTTACCCAGCCCTAATCTCTCTTCTGAGCTTCAGGTCCAGCATCACCAACGGCCTATTGGACTAGATGTGCAATAGACAACTTAAACTCAGAAAGTCCAAAACAGAACTCATTATCTTTTCCCCTCCCTTCTTCCAACCTTCCCTATTATGGTTGAGGGCACCACTATCTTCCCAGTCATCCAAGCTGGCAACCTTGGCGTCATCCTCAACTCTTCACTTGTCCTCACTCCACACATCTATTTGCCACGTCCTGTCAATGCTACCTTTGCAACATCTGTAGTATAGGCTGACCTCAGAGAGACTGCAGGTTCAGCTCCTGACCACCTCAATAAAGTGAGTCACATGAATTTTTTGGTTTCCCAGTGCACAGAAAAGTTATGTTTATACTACATGGTAGTCTATTAACAGTATTATATCTAAAAACAATGTATATACCTCAATTAAAAATACTTCATTGCTAAAAAGTATTAACCATTATCTGAGCCTTCAGTGAGTTGCAATATTTTTGCTGATGGAGGGTCTTGCCTCAGTGCTGATGGCTGCTGATGATCAGGGTAGGAGTTGCTGAAGGCTGTGGTAATTTCTTAAAACAAGACAACGGTGAAGTTTGCTGAACTGATTGACTTTTCCTTTCACCTGAACACTTAGAGGTCATTGTAGGGTTACTCACTGGCCTAATTTCAATATTGTTGTGCCTCAAAGACTAGGGAGGCCTGGGGGGGGGGGGAGAGAGAGAGAGAGAGAGAGAGAGAGAGAGAGAGAGAGAGAGAGAGAGAGAGAGAGAGAGAGAGAGAGAGAGAGAGAGAGAGAGAGAGAGAGAGAGAGAGAGAGAGAGAGAGAGAGAGAGAGAGAGGAAGAGAGAGAGAGAGAGGTAGGGAGGGAGAGAGAGAGAGAGGGAGAGAGAGAGAGAGAGAGAGAGAGAGAGAGAGAGAGAGAGAGAGAGAGAGAGAGAGAGAGAGAGAGAGAGAGAGAGAGAGAGAGAGACGCAATGGCCGGTTGGTGTAGCAATCAGAACACATACATTTATTGATTAAGCTTGCCGTCTCCTATGGGCACAGCTCTTGGTGCCCCAAAACAACTACAAAAGTGACATCAAAGATCACTGATCACCATGACAGATATAATAATAATAGTGAAAAAGTCTGAAATATTGTGAGAATTACCAAAATGTGACAAAGACATGATCTGAGCACATACTGTTAGAAAAATGGCACCAAGAGACTTGTTCAACACAGGGTTACCACAAACCTTCAATCTGAAAAAAATGAAGCATCTGTGAAGTGCAATCAAACAAGGTGCGCCTGTACTTACCCCCTTCTCTGTTCGGGTACTGTCACCACCCAGAGCAGACCCTCATGTTTAGATGACTGTAACAGGAGTGGAGGAGACACTAAAAAAGCCTCTCTTATGAAAGCATTAAGAAGTCATCTAAAGTTTTTTTTAAATGTCTTCAAAACTAAAATGTCATAGGTTCCTTATTAAAAAATAGAGATGATTTTCTATGTGTTTGAAGATTATTTAAATAAAACAGTCAACAGATGAATGTATTTAGTCAAATGACTAAATACACACTGTGCCATCAATACTTATAATCTGACATAAATAAAAATTCTTCTACCAAATCTCTCAAATCATCTTCTTTTCCTTCACTTTAGAGTTTCAAGATAACCTCAGTCTAAATGATTCAATTTCATAAAATAATTATGTCATAAACCTTGCATTGTATCAAGTTGAAGAATGAGACAGGATGGGAAGACTGATTTTTTAAAAAAAGAAAAATATTCTCTTGGAGATGAATGAACCAATCAATAAACTTCCTGAACAGAAGGGCTAAGTCAGACTATATGGTTAGGATGACATGGCAGATTATTTGTAATATTCAGCTTTTGGATGGACCAAATGGCTTGTGGGGAGGGAGGGAGGGAGACAGAGTGAAAGAGGGAGAGAGAAGGAAAGAGGAGGAAAGAGAGAGGGAGAGAAAGGATTGGGGGGAGGAAGAAAGAGGAAAGAGAGTGAACAAGAGAACACAAGGTTTCTAAGTGCAATGCTAATACACAATGGAGGAATTCAGAGTTCTCACCATAATTCAGCCATTGTGATCATTTTTAGATACTTTAGTTGTTGGTGGGAGGAAGTGGCTTCACTACTTTGTTAATTAGTCATTGTTCAAGCCGCACCCATGGGGTCAGAGAGCAGGCTCACATTTCATAGAGCCCATTCTTTGGCTTCTGTAGTAGTCTGAAAAGTGAACACAGGGCAGTAAATCAGATAAATTCACCTGCCCTAGAATACTCTCATGGTAGAATATAACAAGGAAAACTAGATTCTGGAATTTTCCAGAAGACATTCCACTAAGATGGTCATCTTCAACAGTGGGAAAAAACATTAGCCTTGAAGTCAGGGAGTCAGGGTTTTGAGACATGGCTGGTTCTGCCACTTCTCAAAGCAAGGAACGACAAGAATTCTGTCAATTAGAGACAAGGGGGGTGCCATTTCTATTCCTGGCAAAACTCTGTAACACATTAATGAAGCCATGATATGAGATGAAGGAAAAGCTAGCCTAGGAAGCTGGTTATGGCAAAGTCATCTCCTTCGCTTTGTGGATATGGTAACTGCACTAACGGCCCGGGAGAAGGCCGCAAGGTGCCTGTTAAAGGTGCTATGCTGTACTTGTCAAAAAGATGGGTAGGTACAGGCCTGATGAGGGGATAGGGAGGGGCATTTGGGGTGGCTAAATTAATTCTAGGACAGGACCCCCAAAGTAGACATTACTATCCCCTTGGAGGGAGAACGCTAGTGTAGCATCTGTCACAGGGATCTGCTCTTGACCTTATTTGGGTCACTATTTTTATCAGTGACTTGAAGGCTCTAATGGCAAGCTTGTCTGACACAAAGGTGGTAGGGATAGCCAATACATCAGTAGGAGAAGGACAGGGACTCTGACAGGTGACTTCAACCATGCAGAGAACTTTCCAGGTGGGGAAGCTCCTTCTACTAATTTAAATGACCACCTTAACTGCAACATGTAGACTCAGAGAGCTGCCCAGAGCATTCGAATGGGAAGTGATGTGCCCAGGGTGTCCAGCCATGATGTGTCAGAGGCAGAATGGGAGCCCACATCTTCGTGACCAAGGCCAACTTTCACCTGTGACAGCACACTACCACTCACACTATCACCTAAGCTGAAGGTGAATAACAATAAATAATCTGAAAAATGCAGGATGCTCAACCACAAGGCCTCTGAGATAAAGGCCTGGGGCCTTCTGCAGGCTCGACAGGGTTGGTCAGCAACTCAGCGCATCAGGGATGTGATGGATGTGAGCACCCACTTCTCTACCACTGCCAGTGCAAAAGCACAAGGGGGTGGCTGCGAAGGACTGAGGGAAAGGCTGCTCTCTATCTGCCAGCGGCACCACCACCACCAAACGGCCAGTCTCCTGGTCTTGAGCCTCCTTCTACTTAGCTAGGCTGGTCTGTTTTGCTGGGACTGTCCTTGAAGCCTCAGAAGCACTTGAGAGCTGATGTTCCGTTGGCATAGTTTTAGAGAACCAGGGACGCCTCGAAGCCATGATGAGACAACACACAGAGGACAGCTCTGGGAAGGCACGTAAGATGCGACAGCTATGAGAGATGATCCTCTCCGGGGCCGTGTTAAGAATGAGGAGGCAATGTTTTGGTGAAACTGCCCTGGGCAGCTCTGGGTACCATGTTTTAGGAAAGACAGAAACAACTTGGAGAGTACAGAGAAGAGGGCCACGAGGGCAGCGAAAAGACTGAAGAACGGGCTGTGCGCGAGAGCCAGCAGGAGCGAGGGAGGCTCCGAACGGAGGGAGCGCACAGGAGGTGTACCAGGTGGACGAGGGATTGCACTTGTCCTGTTTCACCCAAAGGAAGAAGGGAGGGAGGAAGGGAGCACCTTCTATAATATCTCTTACAGGCCAGGCCCCGTGCTAAAGGCTTTACAGATACTATCTCATTTGATCCTCACAACAGGCTTGCAAGGCAGGTGCGGTTAACTTATCCCCATGCTACAGTTGAGAAAACTGAGGAAGACAGAGGTTAAGAGAATAAACCAGGGCCCCCCAGCTAGTAAGCGTCTGAGGCCAGATGTGAATTCAGGTCTTCCTGATTCCAGCCCCAGAACTCTCACCACTCTGCCACCTAGCTGCCAGCACTAGGCACAGTCTTGGGGGTGGTGGTCATCGAGAGGCACACTTGGACAATCAGAACGAGCCCACAAAGGAAAGGGCTGCCTCGACAACACTGGGTTCTCCTTCCTGGAAGGTCCACAAACAGAAGCTACGGCGCCGGGACCACCAGGACTGGGTGGCCTCCAAAGCTCCTGCTGACTCAGAAAGTGGCCATCTGTCCCGAGCCATCCCGTACAGCAAAGGCCGACAGCCCGGCACGAGCAGAGTTACGGAAGCCGTCTAGTGATGACACTGGCTGCCCAGAGGGAAGAAAAAGAAAAGGAGGGAAAGGACCACTTTCTCGCTTGCTTTGGAGACAGAGGAACCACGGGCAGGGGAGAGAAAGAAGAACAGGAACGACTGCTGCCCCAATTGTTTCAGCTACTTTTCAGGGACAACACTGGGGATGCAGCTGGCTTTCTCTAGCTTTGGTAACGAATTTAGGAACTGTATGAAACAGCAAAATGACCCATGTGCTGAAAAAGTAGGCACTCAGAGGTAGACTGTGGATGGGAACGGGGAAAGGCAGACCGGAAATGTCTTTCAGGTTACGAGAAGTCACTCAGCTCCTCGAGTTCAGATAATGGCAGAGTGGAGAGAGGACCCAATTGAGGGCAGAAGTCCAGGGTCTGAACCCCAGCTCTATCACTGTCTGTGTGACCTTGGGAAGTCACTGCCCCACTCTGGGCTCTACCTTCTTCAACTACAAAATGGAGGGATTATAGCATCTGACCTCTAAGGCAATATCCAGCTCTGTATTAATGATCCTATTCTCTTTAAAGTCTGTTCTGGATCTGAACCTAATGATCTGTGACTTGGGAGGAAAAAAGCAAACTGCGGAAATATCCTAGCAATCTCTCTGAGAAGGTGAATCAGACTGTTTTAATAGAAATTTCTGAAATGTTTAATAACCAATGAATGAAACACTATTCATCAGTTACCATGCCTTTCCTCATTTATGAAACAACGTGACTAGGATTAGAACATCTAGAAAATTTCAAAGGGCTGTAAGAAGACACCAAGCCTAAAGTCTTTGTTTTATTGATGCAGAAACCGAGGCCCACACCAGAACTGAGATTTGAAACAAGGTCTTCTGAATCCAAATCAGAAGCAGAAATGCTCCTATTAAACATGTCCTGTATTACTCAGGATCCATGTGTGTATATGGACCAGAGGAGTGGCATAAAGAATAAAAGAGGCAGGAAAAGGAAAGAAGGGTCAGCCAGTCATGGAATGAAAACAAGGTTTAGGGCACAAATAGGAATCCCACAGGATGAGGTGTGGACCTCATCCTGTGGACAGGTAAGAAGAGAGAAGGGAGGACCCACAAGGTTTGCAGGATACAAAGAACCCACTCTTCTGACTCTAAAATAGGAGTGAACAAATTGCTAATATAATATTAAGTATTTGTAGATATACCCACACACCCATCCATACCCACACCCCCTATTATAAGCATCTGAAAATACTTCTTTGAAAATTCAAGACTTTAACACCAAATTGAGAACTGCTCTGAAGTCTATAGTTGCTTCTTTTTAATGTTTCAAAATATTTTGTCCAAAGTGGGGCAAGTTAGAATCAAAATCCATAGCTTAAAACCACAGGCACAGACGTGCCCAGTGGATGTCAATAGGCTGGGCAGAGACAGAAGGAACAATGTCTAGCCAAGAGCAAATATTAGTTATACACCAAGAAACACCAGCACGGTAAGCTGTCCTTGTTAGTGTAAGGAGACAGAAAGACTCACTGAGCAAACACTGTGGTAAGTAAGCATCTGTTAGCTAATGACGAAGAAAGCTGGGGACACTTGGAGGCCCATTCTCAAGTCCTGCTACACGCACTGAGACAGCCACCAGCCAGCCAGCACAGCTGCTCCATGTCAACATACCATCCGAATGAGAACAAAAGCCAATGAACCTTGACCCAAACTTCCCGGCACTGAAAGGACGCCCTCTTGCCAAGTGACCAGCATCCTTTCTCATTTACGACTGTCTCTGAGGACATCCTCTGTGCCACTTCTCCTCAGGCATTCCTTCTTGGGCATATGCTGCACCCTTCTCATGCCCACATCCATGGACCTTTCCAGGCCCTTTGGGGGATGCTCAACCTCAACTGTCCAGATGCTGCAGTATTCTAAACCTCTCAGCCAGCCAATATCACAGGAAGAGTACCCATATTCAAGAGATGAGCCTTCTTTCCAGGGCAAGGTTGGGGTCATTTGCTTATTCTCTTGCCCTCCCATTAATGCTGGCTCTAGGGATGGCTCCAGGGTGTTTAAGTCCTAACTCACCCCTCCAAATGTCTCCTCCCCCTTTTCTGTTACCTGTCCTTTCCCAATGACCACCAGCTGACATTGCTGCTGCTTCAACTATTAACAACTAACATTTACGGAAGCTCTTTAAAGTTGACAAAGTACCTCCTCACAACAACCCTGAGAGAAAGGGAGTGGAAATGAGGACACTGACACAGTCACACGACCCCCAAGTCCTGGCGTCTCTTGGGCCCAAGTTCAGCCCTTTGCTCTGCCCTGTTCAAAACCAGCAGCTGCACAAGTTCCCTCTTCAATCATTAGCAAGTTGAACAAGTCTTGTGTTTTCTGTTTTTTTTTTTTAAACAACATTTCATATATACGCATCTCTCCTAAACCTGGTACACTGAAAACAAATGTTTGTTGTCATATATTCAGTTGTAAATATAGAGCAGAAAAAGTAAAATAATGCATCACCTCTTATTACTCTATTTGTAGGAAAAGGAAGTAATATTAACGAGGGAAATGGTTAATATTTATTTCTTCTGTTACACAGTAGGGCCTTGGGGGAAACAGCAGAATGTAAAGGCAACAGTAGTTACCATATCATCAGGCACACTACTGGAGTTTAAACACTGTGTTCAACTGAGAGTGATGTGGATTTCTAGAACTCAGCCAATTATACCAGGGTGGAAAGTTTTTTTTAAAAAGGGGGGGAGGGGTGGTGGAAGACAGTCAGAATCCAAAACTGAATCCCGGTACTGCAAGAAGGTAGTGTGACCAGATCCCAGAGGACACAGAGGGGCAAAGGTGTGAGGAAACAGGCAGGAAGGGGCCAGGTTGTGAAGGGTCTGAAATGCCAAACACACAATTTGATATTTGATACTCGAAAGAGGAGCCATTAAGGGTTCTCTATCCTGTATGGCAGGAGTTCCCAGTGGACTCGTCTTGGCTCCCAGACATTTCACACATTTATCAAGGCTTGGAGAAAGGCACATCACACTCCCTAGTGATACAGAACAGGGCGACTTAGTTAATACACTGGATGATAGGACAGAATTTGGGGCAGATGCAATAGGACAAAACTAAATGCAAAGCCACCCCTTTGGACCCTAACATCAACCTCAGAGGTACAACATGGGGTAGCTCCGGCCAGTACATTGTCTCACAATAGAGGATTTGGAAGACTATAAACCAAAAATGAGTAATAGTGTGTGTGGTAGCCAAAAAAGGTCATGCTACTTAAGAGAAACAGTGTGCTCAGAAACACACAGAGGGACCAGAGGTCCCGGGTTCAAATACCTCCTCTGAAGCTACCTGCTATGACTCCTGAGCAAATCACTTAAACTTTCAAGTACAAAAATGGAGGGTTAGGAGAGGTAAGTGGACTGGATGGCTTCTGAGGTCCATTACAGCTCCAGATGTCTCATCCTATTATTTTAAGTATTGTATTCAATTCTGGGATCTTGTCAAGGGCAAACCTATTCAGGTATGGGTAGGATGCACTGATCCTCACTGAAGTCACTTCCAGCTCTATGACCCTCAGAACAACCAACAATTTGATTTCAATTCCCAAGTTATTCTTGCTAAAGAAAAATCAGAATGAGAAAAAAGTGAGAAGAAAACAGGAGCAAACCCAGACTGCTGGAGTTGGAAGCAGACTCAGAAACCACGCACACAGCTGCCAAAGTAATTTCCCTAAGACACAGGTTTGCCGCCATGACCTTTTTTTCAGGACTACTGCTTTTAGAATAAAATGCAAACTTCTCTCCTCTGGTGTTTAAAGCCCCCCACAAATTAGCTCCTCTTTCCAGACTGACTGATCACATAGAAGATCTCCTCTTCTTGGCCACCCTGTAGCCAAGTTGACCCATTAACAATCCCCAAACTCCAATTTTTCTTGGTCATTTCTGATCCTTCTATGGGCTAGTCTATCTCCTCTGGAAAGCCTGTTTCTTTGCTCCTTCCTGTTTGAAACTCTAGATGCCCTCAAGGATCAGCTCAGATGCCATGAAGCCTTTCTTGATGTCCCCAGGGATCAGGCTTCCTCTCTCTCCTCACGTCATCTTGCATTGGCTTCTCTGTGTACACGTTGGAGTGCCCAGTGGAACATACGTTCCTTAAGGGCAGGAACTTTTTCATTCCTGTCTTGTAGTGGCTGCATCCTGCAAAGTGCTTTATACCAAAACGAGCATTTAAGAACTATTTGCTTAATTGAAAGTCTGCCTCAATGCCTTTACTTTAGAGTCTTCCTGAGGCTCAGAGGCAAGAAGGTTTGCCTGTGATACAAAGTCTCCTGACTCCTCGTTTGGTCATCCACCTAATGCACCATACTGGAAATGCTCCTTGCAGACCAATGCGAGAGTCCTGGATCAGTTTCTCAAAAAGCCACCAGGAAAGAATGCTGCCTTCTCCAAAGCACCCCCAAAGATGCCCATGAAAACCCAGACCTACTTGCTGCTCCTCTTCCGTGATACTCCATCTCCCACCTTCATGACTTTGCAGCTACCGTCCCCCTCCTCGACTACATCTACTTTCAAGACTCAGCTCAAATTCTACCTTCTACAGGAGGCCTTTCCCAGGCCTCCAGGGCCACTCCACGGCTGGCACCTTCCTTCTATGATCACCTTCCACTGACACCATTTACACTGTCTTTGCATGTTCTCTGCCCCACGTGAATGTGAGCTCCTTAAAGGTAAGAACCATGTTCTAGGCTTTCTTTGGATCCCCCATGCTTGGCACAAAACCTGGCACAAAGAGGCACTTCATAGATGCTTGCTGGCCTGACTGGACTAAGGATGGTCAGGAGCAGTTCATGTTTTGGTTAGTTTTGCTGAAGTTTTGCTTACGTTTTTTTTTCTTTTTTTAATTTTTTGTTACGAGGGACGGCTCCCTGAGTGAAGAGGCATATTTAATATTGAAAGGGATATAAAAATGAAAGATTTTTTAAAAAAGATTTTAAGAAGCCAACTCTTTCCAATTCCAATTCTCAAAATTTCTACTTCTGTGTTTTTTGGAAGGTATTTGTTTTTCCAGTTTTTAAAAATCCCATGTTAAGCTCATTTTTTTCTGTTTAACTTTGGTTAGAGTGCTCAGACATAAATTTTCTTCCAAAGATTGCTTTATCCACACCCACAGATGCTGGTATGCCATCTCTTTGTTATCATTTCCTGTAATACTCAAATGGTTCTGTGATTTCAGAGATTGCAGAGTTTCCTCCAACAATGCAGTTCCCAATTCATCCATTCCTGACCATCCTGTGCAACTCTTATCTCGTGTCTTTCCCAAAGAGCCATTCAGGGGGTCTTCCCAGTGTGCCGGCAGTCATCCTCACTTTTTCTTAGCCTTACAAGGAAGTGGAGACTCACTTAATCCCTCTGTCATCCCCATTCTTTCCATCTTCTGCCAGTCCATCTCCTCTTCCTTCCATATAGTGCCCTGATAAGGACTTCAACACCTGCTCTTCAGATGTCCTCCTTGGTGACATGTAGCCACCTTCCCACCCAACTAGCACTGACCATTGACTGACTACTGTGTGATACTCATTTTTAATTCATTGGAGAAAATTATATTCTCACTCCATACAGGAACACTGGCACAAACTTAACATTACAAGGAGGGCCTCTGTTTTCAGGGGAAGCTTAGGGATAGTAAAAAAAATAACTCCATAATTTCCTAAAAGTAACCTGGCCCACTCTCTTCCTTCTCTCTGGCCCAGAAATATATACTACTGGAAACTTCTATAGGCTATTCATACAAATACATCCCGAAATCTGAGCAAGATTCCTTCATTCACTTGATCTTTCTCATGCAGATGGACCAGGTCAAAATCTTTTAAGTGATTATAGACCTTTCCCGGGAGGCTCTAGAATGTTCTGGGGTTTGATGCAAGCAGCAGCATCTCATCTCCAAACAGAAATACGTAGAGCACTTTGTCATCCATGGGGAAATCCCTCAAGTTAGACTCTCTCCTGGAACTCATCCATCGGAGGAGTGAACACCTCGCCTTGCCCAGGGTTGTTACCAGAGGGTCACAGAGCAGCGTTAATTCTGTTGTTTTATCTTATGAGGAATCTGAAGTGATTCTGGCATATGGCTGGGAGTCCTCTTGTGAGACAGCCTGCACGGAAGTATTCTGTTCTAGTTCCATAATCAATAAATAATAAGCACAAGGATTTTGTGTTTTCTACTCACTCTTTCAGTTGATCGTGAAGTGGTAAAGATAAGGTCCTTTTTTGTTTTTTAAACCAAAGGGCTGCATGTCCCCTGTTAATACCCTCACGGAGGATGGCCTCAATTCAGGCAAAGCAGACTCTCACAAAGACTTCATATAGACAGGACAACGTTACACATGCTGGTAGTTACTGATGGTCTTTTGGTCGCCATTTTAGGTATGGAATTCCAAGGTCTTTCTCAGCCTTTGGTATCTTCTCCTTCTACAGATACCTCTGCTCTCAGACCCTCAACACCCTCACACTGCATCACCTCTAGAACGTCTCCCTCCCATCTACACTTGGTCCAATGTGATGGCTCCTGTCATCTCTGCTTCAAGGAGCATATCCAGGCCAGGGAAGTGATTCAATAAGCCAGCAAGCATTTATTAAGTGTTTACAACATATCAAGCATTGTGCTAAGCACTGGAGATAAAAAGAAAAGCAAAAACCGTGCCTGTCCTCATTTTAAAAGCAGGGAGACAATATGTGTATAACTAAGTACGTATGGGAGACAGCGAGGAAATGGAAGGCGATTTCAGAAGGAAGGGCACCAGCAGCTGAGGGGACCAGGAAAAGCCTCTGGCAGGAGGCGAGACTGGAGGGAAGCCAGGGAAAGCTGGAGGTGCCCAATGCCGGCCTCTCCCAGCCTCGGTGAGGGCTACCCGCCACTTGAGCCCCAGAACAGGATAAGGGCAAAGCAGATGCCATGGAGTAACAGCCTTGGAGCCCAGCAGAAGCAGCAGCCATGGCCAGCTCCCACTTGTAGGCAGCTTAAAATCTCTATGCAGATGATGCTCAGATAAAAGCGTCTAACAAGCATCTAGATAAGAAAGATCTAGGTATCCAGCCCCAATTCTACATTACCAGCTCTCTAATGCAGTGCTTCTTGAACTATGGGTCAGGTCAGGACCCCACATGGGGTTGAGAAAAACCTGGCAACAGTAAAAGATTTCTGAACATGCAACGACCAAAAATTAATTAAAAATTAAATGTGCAATGAATCCGAGGTGTTTCTGGCAGCCTGCTGCATTCACTGCAGCCTTGGTTCTGAACACAGGCGCACTTTGCACCACACACACCCTCAGGCCATGCAACTCAATGAACTGCCAAACAGGAAAAGGAATATGGAGCAGAAAAAGTTCAAGATGCCCTGCTCTAATGGACATTTCCCAAAGAGAATTTAATATCTTTCCCTCCAAGCCCTCTGATCTTCTAAAATTGTACTATGGAGGGCACTACCATCCTTCAAATCACCTCAGTTTGCAACTTTAGTATCGCCCTTGATTCCTCACTTCCTCGTACCCCACTGATGCCGTCAGTCGCCAGATCTTGTCATCTACGCCTCTACTCCATCTCCTGGATGTGTCCTCTCTCTCAGCATTCATAGAGCCACCACTATAGTTCAGACTTTTCTCATCTCCGGCCTAGGCTATTACAACATATTTTGCCCGCAGCTTCTACTCCTCAAATAGCCATAATGTTCCTTAAAGCACAGCTCTGGCCACGCAGGTCGAGCTGTGTTCCCTTGTCTCTCCCTTCTATTCAACAGATTCTAGGGCTCCCTCTGACGTCTGGGATCAAATACAAACTCTTTTGTTTCACATTTTAAAACTCTTCACACTCGGTCCTCTTCCTGATGTCCCATTTGCCTTACATATTACTTCCAGTCATACGGGCCCTACTAGTCCTCACCCACGATGCTCCGATTTCCGTGCCTTTGCCTTAGCCATCCCCCAGCCGGGATGCACCCCCCCTCACCTCCACCTCTGAGAACCCCTGGTTTCCATGGAGATGCATCTCAAGGACCACATTCCACAAAAAGACCTTTCCCAGGCTCCCTAGGGCTAATGCCTTCCCTTCCCATTCAAGGTCACTTGAGGCCCTGTATGTATGTATGTATGTATGTATATACACATGTAATAAATCCATATATATGTGTACGTATACACACATATACAGGAGCAAACTATGTACATACATACATACATACATATTTCTATGCATGCGTGTGTGTGTGTGTGCGCGCGCATGCGCACATGTACGCTATCTCTCCTGTTAGAATGGAAGTTCCTTGAGGGGAGCGATTATTTTGCTTTTGTCTTTGCTTCTCCAGGGCTTAGCAGAGTGCCTGCCGTATAGTAAATGCTTAATAACTGTCTGACTGAGTCTTCCCATAATACCACGGGACCTCTATTTCAGTTAGTACTGCATTAAGTTGTTTTGAGTCATTTGACATCAACAAACAGTCTAGAAATCATCTGCAGGCTATTTCCCTTAAGGGTCTCTTGCCAGGAAGGTGCGATACAGGCTAAGAACTTGTTGGTTTATGTATGTTGTCCCAGGGAGAGGAAATAAGCATATTCCTCACTCTGCAAAAATAAGCACTCTATACTATAGTAAGATATTTTCCCTCTCTTTCAAATAAACCAATTCTATAGCTACTTAACTCCTCTTAGACCTCAGAAAAGAATTCAGACAGTTTCAGCAACTTTAACTATATCAGCAGCAATTCCCTCTCTTCTCAGCTGGAGCCTTAAAGGAGTGAAGCATCAGAAAATACCTTACCTTGGCGTTCTACACAAATCCAAGATGGAAAGATGCCCAGCAGACCAGGGTGAGTGATGGCAGCTATCTGAAACAAAATAGAAAAGACAATCATCAGGACATGTCAGTCCAAAACGGGCCTTCATTTCCCACCTAGCTAGGGCTGCACTCCTCCAGACTTCACCATCATGCTCCAGAAACCTCCACAAGGCAAGATCTGGTCAGCCCTGGTCTTCCCACCTCATCAGCATTTCCTGTCCTGGGGCCCCTCCCTTTGACTGGAGAGGGAAGAGAGGGAGAACCCCTATCAGAACCTCCATTTAAGTAGCAACGCCCCACCCTACCAGCCACCTTTTCATTTTCCACCCAACGGAGGCTGCATTCCTCTGGGGTTTGTCATCATGACCCCTCTACCTTCATCGGCCTTCTGTGTGTTGTCTTCTCCCACTAGATTATAAGCTTCTTGAGGGCAGAGACTGTCTTTTTTTTGGAAGGGGGGGGTGTTTCTAGGGCTTAATAAGTGTCTGGAACTAAGCAAGCATTTAATAAATGCTCAAAGGGTCATGATTCACCATTAGATCACAGTGAGTAAACCCTCCATTTCCCTACTTAATAAACTCCAGGAGCTCCCTCTTGCCTGGAGGATAAAATATATGTTTTGCTTTGCAGGCTGTTCACAGCTTGGCCCCACCCTATTATTCCAGCCTCATCACCTGTTTCTTCACTTCCCATACTCTATCCAGCCAAATAGGCCTTCTCTCCATTCTTAACCCTTCGCATTCACTCTCCCACCTCCCCCACCTTAACTATGGCCATCCCCCATGACAGGAAAAGTCTTCCATCTTCACCTCTTGTCTCACAGAGCCCCTTTCCCCCTTCAAGGCTCAACTCAAGCCCCACCCCCTTCCACAGAAAGGCTTTCCTGATACCCTCAACTGCTAGCGCACTCTCTTCCTAATTGCCTGAATACAATTTATTTTGAATTTGTTCTGTGTATCTACTGATACATATGTACACATGCTATTTCACCCAATATGGAATAAGCTTCTTCAGAGCACGATTTTTTTCATTTTTTCTATCTGTAATCCCAGAAACTAGTACAGTGTCTAGAACACAGGGAAATTCAACAAATGTTTGTTGAGTGTGGTTAAAAAAAAAATCTACTTCGCTAGGCTGATCCTTTGATGACAGTTACACACTCAAATTCTTTTCCACACAGTAAACTTAAGCTCCGCTGATACAGCTTTCTAGATCTCAGTATCACCTCCACACAGCAATGAGGCTTTAAAATATATCAGGAGATGTTTGATTACAAACAAAAATTACAAAGACATTTATATATTTCAGTGTATGCCATTTGACACTCAAATCAGGCCTATGAGGTAAGTAGTATAATTATTATTATTCTCAGTTTACAGACAGGGAAAATGGGGCAAAGGAGAAGTGACCTCTCTAACTTCAAACAGCTGAGTGGCACAGCTGCACTTAAAAATAAGTTTACTGACATCAAAAACCAATATTCTTTGCTTTAGCCATAAGGAAAACAATAGATTACTAAGAAATAATTTTCTTTCTTAACCTGAATTTCTTTATTAGAAAGCCATAAAATTTCAGGAATTACAAATTTTTGCCATATATGTATCTGGAAGTACTCAGGTAGGGCAAAGGATTCAATATTTTTAGCAACTATTTTCCCATTGTAAAAATTATTCAATCTATGCCAACAGTGATGCTAACATTAAAATAATAGAATAAAACATGAGGCAGTAAAAGCAGTGACTTGCTTGAGCTCTCCCTCAAACCCCTCCAAACACCTATACAAAATGACTCTAAACAAATTCTAAAGCAGCAGAACCCACAAAAAGACAGAGTGAAGCAAATTTCCAGCCCAAGACAATCTGGATGATTGATCAGAAAGGTATCGCGCCTGCCTGGCTGGGAGCAAAGTGCAGTGCGGTGTGGGCACGCAGGCCTCAGAGGACTGAATCCGGGCAGCTGTGGCAGCTTCCGGACCTCTCAGACCACAAACACCAAAGACAACTTAGAAGGTCAGTGGGAAAAGTCTGTTTCTGCAGTGGTGAGAGAGGAGCTAGGTCAGAGCCAGCTCCTGAGCGCAAAGCGCAGATGTGGCTCTGGCACCAGGGCGGTGGCTGCAGCCTGAACTTCTGGCCCACAGACTGAGGGGGAAATCAAGTGGCTGATCAGAGCGGGACTGCAGGGATCTCTTTGCCAGTGCTGAGGCAGGAATCTCTTGCTTTGAGCATGCTTGGATCTGGGTCACAGTTCTGGGCAGTGGTCCTGGGGTGAGGAGGAGTGCTGGCGTGGTAGAGCATGTAGCGGCAGTGGAGAGGAAACCTTTTCTTCACAGTTCCAGGACAGAAAGGAGCGCTTGTGGTCACTAACAGACCACAGCACAGGCCAGGAAAGGAGCAAACACCTCACCCCTTATCATACCACCTTGCAAGAACTGAAAATTTACAGGTCCCTACAAGTATCTCTGAAAACAGCTGTACAAACCCCTGAAGCTTGGGACAATACACTCTCCACCTTGGAAGCAGACTCTTAACAAAGAGTTTAAAACTCAAGTAATTCGGATCATGAGCAAGCAGCGCAAAAAGAGTCAGACTATATTATCTTACTTTGGTGACAAAGAAGATCAAAACATACAACCAGAAGAAGACAACAGAGTCAAAGCTCCCACATCCAAAGCCTCCAAGAAAAATATGAATCAGTCCCAGGCCTTGGAAGAGCTCACAAGGGATTTTGAGAAGCAAGTAAGGAAGTAGAGGAAAAACTGGGAAGAGAAATGAGAGTGATGCAAGAAAATCATGAAAAACAAGTCAACAGCTTGCTAAAGGAGACCCAAAAAAATACTGAAGAAAATAACACCTTAAAAAATAGCCTAACCCAAATGGCAAAAGAGGTCCAAAAAGCCAATGAGGAGAAGAATGCCCTAAAAAGCAAAATTGGCCAAATGGAAAAGGAAGTCCAAAAGTTAACTGAAGAAAATACTTCCTTAAAAATTAGAATAGAGCAATTGGAAATAGTGACTTTATGAGAAATCAAGACACAGTAAAACAAATCCAAAAGAATGAAAAATTAGAAAACAATGTGAAATATCTCATTGGAAAAACAACTGACCTGGAAAATAGATCCAGGAGAGAGAATTTAAAAATTATTGGACTATCTGAAAGCCATGATCAAAAAAAGAGCCTAGACATCATCTTTCAAGAAATTATCAAGGAAAACTGCCCTGATATTTTAGAACCAGAGGGCAAAATAGAAATTGAAAGAATCCACAGATCTCCTCCTGAAAGAGATCCCCAAAGGAAAACTCCTAGGAATATTGTAGCCAAATTCCAGAGTTCCCAGGTCAAGGAGAAAATATTACAAGCTGCCAGAAAGAAACAATTCAAGTACTGTGGAAACACAATCAGGATAACACAAGATTTAGCAGCTTCTACATTAAAGGACCGCAGGGCATGGAATATAATATTCCAGAGGGCAAAGGAGATAGGATTACAACCAAGAATCACCTACCCAGCAAAACTGAGTATAATCCTTCAGGGGAAAAAATGGTCATTCAGTGAAATAGAGGACTTTCAAGCATTCTTGATGAAAAGACCAGAGCTGAATAGAAAATTTGACTTTCAAATACAAGACTCAAGTGGAACATGAAGAGGTAAACAGGAAAGAGAAATCATAAGAGACTTATTAAGGTTGAACTGTTTACATTCCTGCATGGAAAGATGATATTTATAACTCATGAGACCTTTGTCAGTATTAGGGTAGTTGGAGGAAAAAATTATATGTATGTATAGATAGATAGATAGATAGAGGGCACAGGGTGAGTTGAAGATTAAGGGTCATATCTGGAGAATAAAATTAAGGGATGAGAGAGGATTATACTAGGAGAAGAAGAAAGGGAGAGGTAGAAGGGTAAATTATCTCACAAAAAAAAACAGAAAAGAAAAGCTCTTACAGTGGAGGGAAACAGGGGAAGGTGAGAGGGAATGAGTGATCTTATTCTCATAGGATTTGGCTTAAGGAGGAATAACATACACATTCAATTGGGTATGGAAATCTGTCTTACCCTACAGGAAAATAGGGGGAAAGGGGACAAGAGAGCAGCAGGGGATGATAGAGAGAGGGCAGATTGGGAAAGGGGTAATCAGAAGCAAATACTTCTGAGGAGGGACAGGGTCAAAAGAAAGAATAGAATAAATGGGGTAGGATTAAGGGAAATAGAGTTAGTTTTCCACAACATGTCTACTATGGAAGTGTGCATAACTGCACATGTACAACCTATATTGAGTTGTTTGCCTTTTTAATGAGGGTGGGTGGGGAGGGAGGAAGGGCGAAAATTTGGAACCCAAAGTTTTAAAAACACATGTTTAAAAAAAAGTTTTCGCATGCAACTGGGAAATAAGAAATATAGGAAATGGGGTACAGAAGTCTATCCTGCCCTACAGGAAAATAGAAGGGGAAAAGGATAAGAGAAGGGGGGGAGAGAGAGAGAAGAGAGGGCAGACTAGGGGAAGGGGTATTCAGAATGCATGCCATCTTGGGTGGGGGGAGGGGAGAGACGGGGTGAAAATTTGGAACTCAAAATCTTGTGGAAGTAAATGTTGAAAACTAAAAATAAATAAATTTATATTTAAAAAAATTTTTAAATCAAAAATCATAAATTATGGGCTTGACAAAAATCAAAAACAAAAAAAATTAAAAATATTTTAAAAATATTAACAAAAAAATTAATGAAATTTTTAAAAATGTTTAAAGGGAAAATTAGGATCACCAAATTTCAGGATGGAGACAGAAAAGGTAGACTTGTAAGAACCAACATTGTTAAAACACATGGGAATCTGGTAAAGTGGAAAAATCACTGCCTCTAGAGTCAAAAGATTGCAACTCAAATTCCACTTCTGACACCAAAGGCCAGGGTGACCTTGGCCAAGAAGCTTCATCACACTGGGACCTCATTTCTTCACCAAAAAAGGCCTGAAGATTGGATCACAGCTCCCTGGAAGGCCTTTCCAACTTTAGATCTTTGACTCTAGGATCCTTCCACCCCTCCCCTGCAATGTGAGACTTCTACAGCAAGCCCAGCTGTTGTAGTCAACAAAGAAATCCATGCAAACCAATTATTTACAAGATCATTAATGACAGAAACATCACAGAAAAAAAAATCTGATTATTAATCAGCATTTATATCCATTTACTGTTTCAATAAGAACCTTACACAAATGGAATTTTTCTCTCAATCTTGTGAAACAAATTAACAGTATTTTTTAAAGTATGAAGATGGTAGAAAGGACCTGACAAGTTATCTTTTGGCCTTTTATTAAAGTGTTAGGGTAAGACACAAGAATTTGCAGCATCTAACAAAACAAATGGTTTTGCTTCAGCAGTCAGACCTTCAAGAAAAACTCCAAAGCATAAGAGTGGGAAGCAAGCCAGCTTGGGAATCAGGAAGACCTACTACTGACACATACTGAGCAACCTCTCAGTGCTCTAAGGTAAGAGGGTTTTTGTTTTTTTGCTTCTGTTTCTGGTTAGGCAATTGCGGTTAAGTGATTTGCCCAGGGTCACACAGCTAGTAAGTATCTAAGGCTGGATTTGAACTCAGGTTCTCCTGACTCCAGGGAAAGTGCTCTATCTACTGCACCACCTAGCTGCCCCAAAGTAAGAGTTAAAAGTGCATTGTTGGAGGGAGTTTATCTAGCTAGGAATTCCTTCCCTAAGACAACTCTGGCTATATGAAAACTACCACAATATCCAGGGCTAAGGAAAGGAGAGTATGACTACAATGTCCTAATCAAACCACACAGAGAATACAGGGTTCCAGTTTACCACACCACATTGTAGGAAGGATGTTGATAAACTGGCAAGAAATTCATCCTAGGGCAACCAGGATAATAAGGAGTTTTAAAACACTGTCATAGTCAGGTTGGTTGAAGAAACTGAGGATGCTTAGGCTGAAGAAGGAAAATGCATGGAGCGCATGACAGCTGTCCTCAAGTTACCTGAAGAAGAGGTTATGTTTGTCTTTCTTGGGCCAAGAGAACAGAACTAGGAAGAAAGGATGGAAGGGGAAGATGTAGATTCATATCTGATGTAAGGAGAAATTTCCTAACAATGTAAACGATGCAAAAGAATAACACCTGAGGAAGTCGTGGGCTTCCCCTCACTAGAAGGCTTTCCAGCAAAGGTTGTACAGCCACTAACACACAGAGCAGCACTTCTCACACTTTCTGGCTTCAAGCCCTTTACATTCTCACCTATGTTCTTCCCACCTACCTACCCCGTCCCCCACCTCAACTAGCAAGAAGAAATAAGAAAAACAAAATTCTTTTAATAAATTAAGTAAAACAAGCAAAATAAATTCCCATATTGGCCATGTTCAAAAAGATATCTCATTCTGTTTATTTAGTCTATCACATTTTTCACCACTGGTACTCTGAAATCATGGTTAATCACTGCATCCATCAGATTCTATAAGCTTATCAAAGTTAACAGCAATGTTTTAAATAGATATCACCACACCAAGTACTCCTAATTTCTAGACTATATGGAAAGAAAAGCTTCACACTATAAAGACCACATGAGGAAGCCTTTGCAATATACTGAGATCACCTGGACAGAAGGAGGAAATAGATATAGAGTCTGAAAAACAAGTTACAAAGTCTGACACAGAGGCATGATATAGCAGCAATTCAATTTTCCAAACTTCTGATAATTCATTCCTTCAAATAGTGGAGGAACCCACAAGAAACAGGAATTATAGGGTACATGTCAGACTATGCCTGAATTCTCTCTCTATATATATATGTATCACAGACGGAATAGCCACTTACCATCCCACTCCCAAGTAATCATTTCTTTTTTCTATTAAACAATTTATTAATTTTTAGTTTTCAACATTCACTTCCATAAGATTAAGTTTTAAATTTTCTCCTCCTCCCTCTACTCCGCCTCCCCAGAATGGTGTGCAATCTGATACAGGCTCTACTTATATGTTCATATTAATCATATTTCCACATTAGTCATGATGTAAAGAATTAGAACCAATGGAAGGAACCATGAGAAAGAATAAAAAACAAACACCCCCCCCAAAAAAAGGAGAGCAAACAGTATGCTTCCATCTGCATTCAGACTCCTAAGTTCTTTATCTGGTTGTGGATAGCATTTTCCATCACGAGACTTTTGGAGATGTCTTAGATGCTTGCATTGCTGAGAAGGGCTAAATCTATCAAAGTCAGTCATCGTACAGCATGGCTGTTTCTGTGTGCAATGTTCTCCTGGTGCTGCTCACTTCACTCAGCATCAGTCCATACAAGTCTTTCCAGGTTTTTCTGAAGTCCGCCTGCTCCTCATTTCTTATAGCACAATAGTATTCCATTACATTCATATACAACTTGTTCAGCCATTCCCCAATGGATGGGCATCCCCAGAATTTCCAATTCCAAGTCACGGTTTCTACCTCAGCAATTAATTTTTCTCTCTTAGTGAGAATCAGACCCAGAATAGGATTCTTCCTTGTTGTGGCCTTTCATATATAAACAACATATCTGTGTGGAGTCTTTCTTGGCATGTGGTATGAGACGAGGGTTTGAATCTAGTTTCTGCCAGAATGTTTTCCAGTTCGCTCAGAAATCTTTTGTCAGATAGTGGGTCCTTACCCCAGTAGTTGGGTCATTGGGTTGTCTATCTCTACTTTATGCTTGGCACATAAGTATTTCAATGGTCTCTGAAATGAACTGCTGACCTCTTCAGCGATCTCTGCTTATTTTTAAAACCAATCTTGTCTTTTCTTTTACCCTTCCCAGACAGCTCAAATAAACGATAAATATTTTTAAATGCTTCAACTGAACAAAGGAGGAAAAGAAGAGGCAGCTTAATCTATAAGATCATTATACCTAATGGGAGCATACCAATCATTCAGCGTTGAATCCCCCGCAGTGCTTGGCACAATGTTTTGCACATATCAGGCACTCAAAAATATTTCTTGAATCAACCAAAGGTAAATTTGCAACAAGGTAAAAAGCTATCCAAGAAGCAATGTATTATTTGGCAAAGGTGTGAGTCATTTGGCATATATAAGTAGGGCTTAAATCACTATAAATGCTTGACATATCTCAAGGGCTCTCAGGCTGAAAGAAGGAAAATCTATAGATTCTTTCCCCAAGTTATGCAAGTGAAAGATGCATCACTTTAGTGTTGGTTTTCTTTTTAATTTACTATGTTTAGATGCCTCTGAATTGAATTACTCAAGAATGACCAAATAAAACCTTGAAGGGTCCCACTTACTTGCTCCTGACAGTTTAGGAACCAAATTCTCTATTTAGATAAAAGATGACAGATGACAGGATTTGATGGCTCAGTAATTTACTGCAATATTCTCTGCACTTCTGAATTTGTAGGCCATCACAGCCATTAAGTAAAATTAGATTCATGATGTCAGCCAAAAACCTCACGGGCAACAAGTTTATGTCATTAAAAAAAACACCATCCTCAATCTGTTTGATTCTATCTTTGCTTATTAGAGGTCTCTCAGTGAAGCAGGAGAAGGGTTTTAATTGCACTCTTTGCCCTATCAATTTTTATTCTAGCCATAAGCTTCTCTGGCCTATAACACATTCCTGTTCTGCTTTCTCTCTCTTTATGTCCAAAATGACTGAAGAAACTGGGTCTGACTGCAGTAGTCCCTTTATCCAAGTCTGAGACATTTCAAACACACTCTTGATACTCTAACAAAATGGGGCGTTATGAAAACACAGGACTGAATTCCATGAAATGTGTGTTCCAGCTCTGGTTCTGCCATGGACCAAATGTGTGTGTTTGGGCAAGTCACTTACCTCCCTGGACCTCAGTTTCCTCATCTGAAAAATGAGAGGACTAGACTAAAAGATCTTTAAGGTCGCCCCCAACTATAACATTGTAGATATTTAGCTTCTCTGTGGTGTTAATAGGCATCCATAAACATTAAAAAAAAAGGATCATAATAGAAAATCACTATACGCCCTATTAAGGAGTCAGTCACATCTAAAAGACATTCTGAACCTGCTGCCAAAGCCATGCAGAAAACTCAGCTTCAGGGGCCACTGAGCAGGCAAAGCTGTGCACAGCCTGCTTCCTATGCCACTAACCCAAGCATTTGCTTAATAAAAATGTGGCATTTGTAATGAGTATGACTTCTTAATGTGACACTTTATACCAACTAAGATTACTATCTAAAAAAATAGCACTATTAATTTTAAAGTTTCAATGTAACTGGACTCAGATAACATTCCACCACCAAGAATGATTATGGAACTAGGAGACACAAGGACATGTATCAGGGATCAAAGGTCTGGCCTTACACATGTGGACTGAGAAAGATAAAAATGAGAAGGATCAACAATCACGTTAAGAACCTCAGACATTATTTCTAATTCTTTTTAATTTGTATTTTAATGAAGGAGTATCACAACAATAAGTCTGTACATATGTGGATCCAAATTCCAAAATCATCTCCTTTGACAATTATAGTGAAACAAGGATGTCCAGAAGTACAGATAACATGAGATGTAACAACTCAGCTAATATTAATACACCATCGAAAACCTGTGATTATGGCCACGGATGAGCTGTGAGCTGCTCCCCAACCAAGCCCACAGTGTCAATGATGGTGATCCTGGCCATCACAGGTCAGGTTCCAGTTTTCTGTAATATCACTGTACTAGGAGAAGAACAGTATTTCTCTTTTCATGATGCAGGAGTCAAGAAACATGAGGCAAACTTTATTTGGTGCTTCCTGAGTCATGAAAAAAGAAATGCTCTCCTCCTTGTACAGTGATATCATGGAGAAGCCGGGAAGCTGGTGTGCCATGTCCAGCACTGAACTTCAACAGAAGGAATGCCAAGAAAGCCTAAGGACTAACAGGTTCTCCTACAGCTGTAGGGAGGAAATAGTTTTTTGGGGGACTGAAAGTCAGTGAGCTTTATTTCCCAGTTTGTGATTTTTATGTTCTCTTTTTCACATGTAAACCCAGGCTTCTCATTTCAGTCACATTTTACTCCTTTTTTTCCTTCCATAATTTAGAGGAGAAGTAAAATGAGACTCAACTTGAACAGTTAGAAAAGAAAATACCTGAGAGAAAAAACAGACATTCACAGGGAGAAAAATACTGGGAAAGCAGTCATTCTCTAAATTATACTGAGATCTGCATTATTGAACTAGCTATGAATCTAAGCCCCTCGTTCATATAAAGCATCATGGCTCCTAAAGAACTGAGCACAAGGAAAGAGTAATATGGGTGGGAAAACTACCATGCAGACAAGAAGAGGAAAAAGGCTTCATGACCTAAAGGGATAAGACACGAGAGAGAGAGAGAGAGAGAGGAGAGAGGAGAGAGAGAGGGAGAGGGAGAGAGGGAGAGAGAGAGAGAGAGAGAGAGAGAGAGAGAGAGAGAGAGAGAGAGAGAGAGAGAGAGAGAGAGAGAGAGAGAGAGAGAGAGAGAGAGAGAGAGAGAGAGAGAGAGAGAGAGAGAGAGAGAGAGAGAGGCGGGAGAATGGTCCAGCAGAGTGTGATGTACCAATGTAAGGCAACATGATCTCCAGAAATGAAACAGTTAAGAGGAATTCAGAGAAACATGGCCCACTGTATGAAGTGATACAGAAGAAAGAAATCCAAACCTAAGGAAGAAGGCGCCCATCTCCACAAAGGCAATCAGGGAAAGGGTGGCAGAACTAATTAAAAACTGCTTGACTGGAAGGCACAATCTCCACCCTGAAGAAAAAAAGAATGAGGTTGCCTTAATCTTCTCAGCAGGAAGGGGCTGGGGGGAGAATGGAAAGGGGTAGGTATTTATGTTGCCAGATTTGTTGTTCTTTGTGACAAGGAAGGGCTAAACATGGGAGAAGGGCAAGGGTCAAGTCTAGGATATAAACCCAAATGGCAATAATAAATGTAAAAGAAATAGAGACAGAGACAGAAATAAAGAGAGAGGAGAAAAAGAGAGACAGACAGAAACAGAGACAGAGAGAGAGAGGCAAAGAACAGTGAACCTTTTCTTGAGCCCCCTGCAGACCCCGGGTAGGTATTCCAAACCTACCTTGAAGTCTAGATGACATTTCAAGTAATCTCATCCCTCCCTCACCCTAAACTCCAGGGAATATTCTCTTCGGAGAAGTAGCCCAGCTTCCAAGACAATTCCTAAGATACAATCACAGCACAATGCAGGCTCCACCCTCCCGTGCCCTTGAAGAACATCCTTCCTACACCCTTCTCCTGGAAAATTATAACCGAGAAACCTCTCTAACTTTCTGAGGCCAAAGCCACTTCCCTGTCTTTGCTTGTGTCCATTCATTGAATTTCAAAGCGGTTTGGTCAGTACAGCATCTTTTAAAAATCTGAATTAGTTTAAATTTGATACATGGAATCACTGAGATAAGACACACCACACAGCAAAGGCAGCAGTGTCATTTAAAAAACAACAGCTGTCCCTCACACTCAAAGACAATGCCATTTTAAAAATAAAGAGCTTTGCTGAATGAGTAATTTCCTTTCATTTCTCATTAGAAATGTGTTTTTTCAAGATAATATATCTTAAAAGAACAACACTTTACAAATTTCTCCCATTGTCCTGCATGCCTGGAATACCTCCTACTTCTTATCTGCCTAATCACCTCCTGGCATCTTTCAGGAGCAGGTATTGATCTCCCCAAACATAAGGCACTTCATGATATGCTTTAGAGAACATAGGAAAAATGGAATTTATACTTTTGGAAAGCTCATCTACCAACGATAATGAATAACTCTTTTACAATGTACATAGGAGATTCAAACTAAAAGAAACAGATGGAGATAGGAGGTTAAAGAAAAACAAACTTGCCTTATTTACTAAGAACATAATTTCCTAGTGGACCAAGGACTTGGCTTTTAGCACCCAGTGCATTGTGAGCTCTCATAAAAATTAAGCAACCAAGTAATTTATATTTCCTATTTCACTAGTGAAAAAAAATTCATCCACAAAACAGTTTTATGAAGCATCTCTTATTCCTTTGGCAAACATTTAACATACTATTTGGCTTTCTTTGGCATAAACAGACACAGTGTAAGCTGCAAACAAAGGCTAAATTAAATGATCCCTAACTTCTTACAGAGTTGGAAATTCAACAGCCCCCTCCCCAGGAATCCTGCTACTTCAAGTTATCATTGCAACATTATAAACTACATTTAATTAGGGTTATAGTGTTCAGGACTTAATTATAGTTGTTGCACTGAAAATATATTGGAAAATAATATGACTTTTTCCCATTGCTGAACACTTAAATGCAATTTTAATTCTACCATGCACTGAAGTTTCTCAGCAGTAATATTTTTTATGTCCTGGTATTTTCAGAAGACCAAGAGTATTATGTTTATTTGATGAAATAAAGTCCAGTTTGAAAAAGAAAGAAACCCTGAATCTTCAACTCCTCCTTCCGTCTAGAGAAGAAAAATGCCAAAAAGCCAACAAACCAAACCAAAACCAAACAAGAACAACAAAAATCCTGGACAATCTCAGATGAGAAACGAGCAAATCAAGAAACAGCGCAAAGGTATCGAATACGCCTGAGAACAGTGCTGGAGTCCCGGCCAGTGACCACTGAGACAGCCCCCCCCGATTCTCCGACATCCCATTGGCGGAGCAGGGGTGATCATCCCACTAACAGCCAACAGCCCCTGCGCCAGCTCACTTACCTAAAGGGACTCCACAGGGCCGGGCTTTCGTTCTCCCTCCCCCTTGGGAAGACAGCCGCTCTCAACTTGATGGGTAAGAGACAAATGCTGCTGTGCTCAAGACTCGTGGTAATTTGTTTGCCTTTTAAAGTGGTATCTCTGATCAAGTGGAACTTGCCTGAAGGGCAGTACAACAGACTCTAGTGAGATCACAAGCTATCTCTGCAACAGATGGCACATGATGGTGTGTTCACTAAGGTGGCAATAAAAAAAGAAAACCTGAGTGGAGCGGGAGCATTAGCCCGCTTTCCCTTTGCTACTAAAAGCAAGCACTGCACGATGCAACTGGAATGAAGCCTAAGACCCTGCATGCAGAGAGCCTGTGATGCCCTCGGTATAAGGAGACTCCAGGGAAGGAGCTGTCTCTACTCAGGCCTGTGAGTGCAGTCAGAGAGCTCACTGCCTGGAGCACTGGGAGGGGCAGGGATTTGGCCAGCATCCCCCAGCCAGCACCGGTCAGCAGCAGGACTCGAACGGGGGCCATCCTGGTTTACAGGTCAAGCTCTCTAGCCACTATGGCCTTGCTGACTCTTGCCCTTCTTTAGAGAATCCTTTAATGAACATTCTCTATGGAGCTGAGACCGTATCAGCAATAACGACATCCCTCTTAGCTCTTACACATCATTCATTATCCTCACTTTTCAGATGGGCAAACTGAAACTCTGCGAGGTTAAGGATGACCAGCACTGCATAAGACAAGGCTGGGGGGTCAACCCTCTTTCTCCATTATACTACCTGTGATTTACTTCCTATCTGTACAAAATGGAATATTATAAGGTCAAGGGCTTAATGTCCACTACAGTCATGCTCTAATGCCTTATCAAGGAACAGAGATGACCCTGGGCACAGAGAACAAGTTCTTACAGGTCTTAGGAAGCTGGAAAGGCTTTAAGTGCAGGCCAGGCCAGGAGCCTAGGGACCACCGGAGTACCAGCCCAAGCTAGGCCATGCTGACTACATAGAAGGTTGGTCATCAGGGAATGAATATGCAAAGCAATCTGCAGAACTATCTACCAGGGCATGGAGGAACTGTGATGTATTCTAGAGGAAAAAGATGCTATAAGGAAAAAATACTGGACCTTTAGAGAAGATATTTCAAATAAAGGGCATAAATGACTGTAATTGGGAAGATATTCTAAGTAAAAAAAATTCACAGTCCAGAAGAGTCTTACCAAACACTCATACCAAAGCTTAAAAGCCTCCAATAACCACTGGATAACAATGTGCACCAGTCCCTCCAGCTGTCTATGCAGGAAATGGTATTATAAGGGAGATAGATCTCTGACCGGTCATTTACAACCACAGACACAGATCACACTCAGACTTGGTATACGCTGGCCATAGGATTCTCTTGACCATATCTTTGAATGGATGTTAGGACCTGTGGCCTCCACTAGCCTAGACTAGTCACTAAGGGTCTCTAAGAGGGTTAGCTGGTTCTAGGCTTTCCACCTGGGAGAAGAGCCTAAAATCTCTGGATTAGGCTATGACTTCCCTAGGACATACATTTCTAGGGCTGCTAAAGAACTTCTTAGAGCTAAGTCCATTACTCAGAGGTCCATCCCACCCATCCACCCACCCCCAGCCACAGGGCTGGGAGCAGGTTTTAGTGAAGTATAGATTCCCTAGAGGAGCTGCAGTAATATGCCCCAGGTGTGAAGCCTAAGAAGGCTCTACAGCTCCGATGTCCATTTGTGCCAGGCTACAACAGTATCCATCAGTCTACCAGTCTACCACCAGTCTACCAGTCTACCGTCACTAAGACCATCACTTCAGCAAAAAACAGCAAGTGACAGAGGAGGTACCCACAAGGTCCATTACTGTAGGTGGTGCTGGGCTGTGTTTAACCCAGTTAATCCCTTAAATACTAATTCAGTTGGGTAAACATTTACTAAACACCTGCTCTTTTCAAGGAACTAAACTATAGCTATCCTTTCCACATAGAGTGGGTTAAGGGTGCCCCACCCTATGTGGAAAATATATGCAAACATTTTTGGCCCTCCCTTTGTACCAGAGAAGTCTGAATGATTATGCTATTAAAAGATAAAATGTGTTGACATTATACAATACCATCCACACATTTTATGCATTTCTGAGTTTCTAAACTTTTTCTGTGTTGTCTACCAGCCTTGGTGTGTTGTCTATTGCTTCACAAAACTCCCAAAATATTTCCATTTAATTTCTTATGCTCACCTGCGATATATCCAAATCTCAATGGGGAAAGTTGCAATGTGGAAGGGAAAACTATACTACTAGGAACACAAAGATAATTATCATCTAGATCTCATTCTAAAGGAACAAAAATGTAATAATGGGAGTAAGGGAAGTAAGGAAGTTATGTGACCAAATAGCTATGCTAAGAGAACAGGATAGCTGTAAAGGACAAGGCTTTATGGAGGTCCAACCTGAGATGGGCTTTGAAGGAAAGAAGGGACTCCAACAGAATGATGGAAAGAGATGGGGAGGAGCGTGGAAAGGAATGGAGATGGAAATGGGGGGGAGAGGGGACCATCTGCAGGTGTTAATAAGATGGTGGAGAGCAAAAGTGCTAAGACAGGAGAGGACAAAATGAGCAGGGACAGGAAATGTTCAGTTCAGCTGGCACCTAGAATATCTGAAGAGGGATAGTGTTTAACTTGCATGGCCAATTAACATGGGGAGAAGCTTATTAATACTTATTAAATATTAACTATATGCACGAGAGGCAGCATGGTTAGAGGCTGGCCTTGAAATATGGGTTCAAATCCAACTTTAAACTTATATTAGCTGTACAACCACAAGCAATGCTAACACTAAAAGTTATAGGCCAGTTAGCTGTCCCATCACTGACAGGAGTTGCTACAGAATGAGTCTCTTAAAAAGGTGAAATCTGCCAAATTTCATTAGGCATTGCAGTGCACTTCCAGCTAGATTAGGGATGCCACATCTAGGCCAACTCAGGTGTCTGTTGCTCCAAGGATGACAGTCTACATTTCCACTCTCACTTTTTTTCTTTTTTCTTACCTAGCCTTAATCACTGAATGGGCATTGTCTCAGTCAAACTGAAACCTGGGAAAGACCTTAACTTAAAAAGGCCAAGGCCTCCCACTGTGTCTGGGGCCATCTCCAGTTGTCCTGATCTATATCTTGCCACTGGACCCAGATGGCTCCAAAGGAGAAAGTGAAGCTGGTGACTGCACAGCCCTCCTCACTTAAATCTAATTCATTTGCAAGTCATGGCATCACCTTCCTGATGTCATGGTCCTCTTTGAGAAAGAAGGACAAACAACAACCTGTGAATAGTACAAGCTGACTCAACTAGCCAGTTCCGGTTAGGCAACACAGCTCCCTCCTTCCTCTCTCTCCTCCTCTCCTCCCTTCTCTCTGTTCACATAGGGTATCATACCCTCACCTGTGGGTGCTCTGCCCAAAGGAATGTAAATTTTGATCCCTGAAACCTCTGCAAGATATCTTGGGGTTTATGGACCAGATTTCTTTCTTAAGGACCAAGTCTTAAACCAAAATCACTCTGGCTCTCATTGATTGACCAACAATAGGTCCCAACCCAAGCTCAACTTGCTCACAGTCTGGGCTTCAGATTGCTCAGAGTGAATGTAAATAGTAATTGTTTATATTTTGGCCAGAAACCCTGAAGGTCTTCCCCTCCCAAATTGTTTGTTTTTTGACTAGGTTAAAGAAGCCATTCTTTAACTCATTTCTTACTGAGCCTTAATCACTGAATGAGCATTGCCTCAGTCAAACTGAGACCTTAGTCTATAAAGGTCAAGGACTCCCACTGCATCTGGGGCCATCTCTTGTCTTCCTGATCTATATCTTGCACTCCAGAGGAAAAAGTAAGGCTGGTGACTTTGCACAGCACTCCCTCACTTACATCTAGTGCACTTGCAAGTCATGGCATCACCTTCCTGATGCCATGGTCCTCTTCAAGAATGAAGGACAAAGGGGCAGGTACGTGGTGCAATGGATAGAGAACCGGCCCTGAAGTCAGGAAGACCCGAGTTCAAATCTGGCCTCAGAACAAACACTTGACACTTACTAGCTGTGTGACCCTGGGCAAGTCACTTAACCCCAATTGCCTAAAAAAAAAAAAAAAAAGGAAGGACAAACAATAACTTCAAACAGCAGATGGTCTAATGTGGGGCTAAGAAATGCCTTCGGGCATAAGCAGAATTACTTGAAGTCCCATTAATATGATTCTTTAAGGGTCTTTAATTGTGAGTAATTTTCAAATACTCAACTGTCCCGTGAAATCTCAGCACAAAACAAGTTTTGACTGATAACCTACAGTCTATGAGCCTAATATAAGTCTCCTAGACACGCTCAAGTCTTGATTCTTGGTACCTTCCTACCTCTGCTGCCCCTACTGTGGCTTCCAACAGTTCCAACCAGCTCCTCTCCTGACTCTCTGAGTTACTTTTCCCCTTGGCTCCCCTACCCACTAGTTAATTCCTCCTACCTTTAGGTCCCTTTCACGTGTTGGCTTAACTCAAAAGCAGTTTGTTTTAGCCCACACTTGCTCCCCTGCCCCACACAGCTGCCAAAGCCCAGATGTGAACACAACGCTCGCTAGTCAATCAGCTGCAGTGCTTTCCAGTCACTTTGAGGAGAGGAGGGTGAAGCCCTTCACGACCTCCCCAACCTCTCTCTCCAGACTTAGTGGCCATCTACTCCACCCCTTCCAGACTCGTCAACGCAGCCAGAAAGGCCTCTTCTCTGCTCCTGGCACACTCCGCCTCCTGTCTCCCTACCTTTACCACTCCGTTTGCCTGGGCTGAATCCCCTCTCTTCTTTTAAGACAAGCCATTCCTGGCATCCTCACGGCACTCACCCCGCCCCACACTGCCTGGCATGCATCTGTATCCACCCCTTTCATGTTCACGTCATATTATATACCTCGGTGGAATGCAAGCTCCTACTAAGGAGAAGTTGCTTCATCCTCTGTTCTTGTGTCCTGGTGCCCTGCACAAATACTCTGCTGATTGACTGGAAGCTCCATAACATTTCAGTGGGCAAGGGCTTCCATAAGTGCGCTGTTTTAGGGAGAATACCAAGGTTGTAATGAGAAACATTTTCATGTTGACCACGTTCAAAACAACAACGAAAAAGCAACGAAATCCAAGAAAAACAAAGTGAAAAAAAGCATCCTTCCGCCTGCATTCAGACACCAGCAATTCTTTCCCTCGAGGTGAACAGCACTCTTCGTCATGATGCCTCTGGAGCTGTCCTAGATTACTGTCATCTTGAGAACGGCTACATCATTCACAGTTGACCATCATACAATTCTATACTATATTCTCTACACATGTACTGTTCTCCTGGCTCTGCTCACTTCACTTTAGGTCAGTTCATATATGTCTTTCGAGGGTTTCCTGAAACCATCTTTCCCTTGTCCTTATGTAGAGCTCAGCAGTATTCTGCCATAATCATATACCACAGCTTGTTCAGCCACTCCCCAATTTGTGGGCATCTCCTCCATTTCCAGTTCTTTGCCATCAAAAGAGCTACCAAAATATTTTTGTACACATAGATCCTTTTCCTTTTTATTTAATCTCTTTGGGATAAAGGTGTTGCTGGGTCAAAGGGTACCTGCAGTTTTATTGCCCTTTAGGCATAATTCCAAATGGCTCTCCAAAATGGTTAGATCATTTCACAACTCCACCAACCATGCATTAGTGCCCCAATTTTCTCCCACATCCCCTCCAATATTTGTCATTTTCCTTTTCTGTCATATTAGCCCGACAGATGTAAGATGGTACCTCGGACCTGTTTTAATTTTCACTTCTCCAATCAATAGTGATTTATAGCATTTTTTCATATGACTAGAACCATTTATCAATGGGGGAATGACTCACATTTTTATAAATTTTAGTCAGTTTTCTATATATATGAGTATTGAAGCCATCTGAGAAACTTGCTTTAAAATTTTCCCCCAGTTTCCTGCTTTCCTTCTAATCTTGGCTGCACTGATTTTGTGCAAAACCTTTTTGTAATTTAAGGTAATCAAAATTATCCGTTTTACATCCCGTGTCCTTCTAACTTTTGTTTGAGCATAAGCTCTTCCCTTATCCATAGTTCTGACAGGTAAACTATTCCATGCTCGCTTAATTTGTTTATAATATCACCCTTTACATCTGATTTCCATTTTGATCTTTTCTTGGTATATGGTGCGAGCTGTTGGTCTATACCTACCAAACTGCTTTCTGGCAATTTTTATCAAATAGTAAGTTCTTGTCCCTAGAGCTTGGATCTCTGCATTTATCAAACACTAGATTATTATGGTCATTTACTACTGTATATTACCTATTTAATTTATTCCACTGATCCACCACTCTATTTCTTAGTCAGTGCCAGATTATTTTAATGACTACTGCTCTGTAATACAGTTGGAGATCTGGTACTGTCAGGCCACCTTCCTTCACATTTTTTCCCCACTGATTCTCTTGATATTCTTGATTTTTTGTTCTTCCACATGAATTTTATTTTTTCTAGTTCTATAAAATAAATTTTGGTAGTCTGATTGGTAGGGCCCTGAATAAGTAAATTAATTTGGATAGAATTGTCATTTTTATTATGTTGGCTTGGCCAACTCATGAACAATGAACACATGTGAGAGAGGCAAAACAGTCATACTTTAATCTTTCTATGTCCATTTCTTCTACCATAAAACATAAATCCTTAATTTCCTCTTTGACCGGACATTTTAAGGTTCTGTGGTATTATGGAAAGAATACTGGATTTGGAGTCTGAGGCTAATTTTCTGCTGCACCACTTCTGCAAAGGAAGTTCATTTACTCAGCTCTTCTTCAGGCCAACTTGGGTGATTATAATTCTGCCGATTCAAGTTGAGGCTTTTGGTCTTTCCATATCCTTTGTGCTTACTTCACTGCTACAGTACGTAAGTCTTCCCTGCTTCCCTGAATTCTTCTTTTTCACTGTTTCTGGTGGAACAGTAATATTACATACCAAAATTTTGCTTAGCTATTGCTTAGCTTACTTTGTTTACAGCCCTTTGTGATCACAAAAAGTAATGCAGAATATTTTGGTGCATATGGGACCACCTTTAGCCTCTTTGGAACATGTGCCTAATAGTCAGATCTCTGGTCTAAGGGTATGGACAATCAATCACCTTTTTAAAAAAGTGTTAATTCCAAACTGCTTATATGAATTCAACCAAGAAATCGGTGTGCCTGTTTATTCACAGCTTCTCCAGCACTGATTATAATGATCTGAAATATGAAATACTATGGAAAAATCATTACTGCTCTAGTCAGGTTGAGCTTTGGTTTTTTTTTTTTAGCATGTTAGTTGTTTTTTTCTTTTAAGGCTAAAAATGTTAAAGCTTTCCTTAGAGGAATCTTACAAATGCACACATTTCCTTTATCTTTCAAAGTTTAAAAGCAGTTATTCATCCTAAAAAGAATAGTGAAAGACAAAAGAGGGAAATGCCATGAAAACATGAAGAATCATAATCACATTTCCCTAGTACTTTAAGAGTTACAAAGCCATATTTCAAACCTAACACCAAAGAATATGCTCAAAAGCAAACTCTGTGTCTTCACATTTCCTCCTTTTCATCCCTCCATCTTCCTTCCCTGCAGCACATCTCTTGTTTCGGTGTCACTCTCAGTCATAGGGGAAAGCTCCGAGACCTCTTTTCTTCCTATGTCATTTGAAAATAGAAATGTATTCCAAGATTTGACCTGTTATACAACTACAAAAGCAGTAAGTAGCCTTCTCATCTACCTGCAGCATGACCACTTTTTGGAGGTATCCACTTTAACTGTACCTAGAAGAGCCTGAGATTTAGCTACTGAACCAAAAACAGATAGAAAACAAAGCATTAAATTATGTGATCTTCTTTAAAAATTACTATTGATTACAGCAACTCTTTTCATACTAGCAAAAACCTGGAAATTATGGAGACATCCGCCAGCTAAGGAACAGCAAAACAAATTACAGCATGTGAATGTAATGGAATGTTGTGGCACCACAGGGAATGATGAAATGGACAATTTCAGAAGAAAAATGGAAGACCCTTATGAACTGATGTAGGGCAAAATAAGCAGAACCAGAAAAACATTTTATACAACGACAACATTATAAAGAAAAACAACTCTGAAAGACTCTACATCTCCAATAAATTCAATGACAAAGCATGATTCGAGAGACATTAGATAAAGCATGCTCTCTATCTTCTGACAGAGAAATGATGAACTTTAAAATGAGAATGAGACATATGTTTCTAGACATGGCCAATGGAGGAATTTGTTTGCTTGACTATGAATACTTATTTTAAGGATTTTCTTTCTCTTTTTTGTTGTTGTTCTCTTGGGAGGAAAAAACAAAGTGAGAAGGAAAGAAAATTAATGTTTCTTAATTGGAAAAATAATAACATTAAAAAATGTTAAACCATATCAAAAGGTCTGATATTAAGTGACACTATTTTGCTAATTTGGCTCCTTATTAGAATGGTTCTCAGGCTACTTTACTATTTCAAGCAAGCTTCTATGTTCAGAGAAGTACTTCTGTGATGCCTTACCATGCTACCGGCCAAACTCGTCCAAAATTTACCATAAATGTATTCATGGACATTCAGCAAACTTCCTTCAATGACGAGTATCTTCTCCCTCCTCATTGCATTTAGCTTTTACTCACCTGCTCCATCCACCAGCAGAATGCAAGCAAAAGAATTTTATCTTCTTTGTATCCATCCCCAGATCCTCATAAAATTCTTTGCATACAACACGGACTTAAAAAATCTGCTGAATTTGGGTGTCCTAAGGGGCACATCAGTACTTTCAGTGCTGCCTGAACTTTTCCAGAGCAAATAACTGGGGAGTGATTCTCTACTTCACTCTTAATCTCATTTGTCTTTTAAGGCCCAGCCTACTTTCTTTTTTCATGAGTTTAACCTAGGAGTTATTTCTCCCTCCTTTGACCTCTCATAAAACTTTTATTAGAATCACATAATGTCAGGGCTGGAAGGGCCATTAGAGCTCAATTAGTTAACTTCCCTTGTTTTACAGGGGAACACACCGGTCTGGTGGGATTAGATGATTCAGCCAAGGTTTCCATTTGCAGGTGCTGCACTTTATCTTATGTGATAGCTATGTCATCCATTCAAACATCTAGTAAGTGCTTACTATGTAGCAGGCACTATGGTACAATCATATTGCATCTTCCTCACAATTAATCTATCCAGTAAATAGTACAAAGAGCAGTATTCTCACTTTATTTTTTCATTTTAAAAATTCTGAACTTAAATACCAAAAAATGAATTTCTTACATGTAAAACACAGAAGCGGATTCTGTATAAAACTATGAAACTTCATTTTATATTGCTTGCTATTTTTTCTTAAAGTATATATGTTACTGTTCTATCTGTGCTTCCTTTTGAACTTCTTTCTATTCCTTTCTGTACATTAAAAAAAATTTATTAATTGAACATCTCTTAACATCCTTTGAAGACATTCAGGTTGTGAAGGGACATCTGTCTTTCTTCTTCCTTATCAGAATCATCAGTACCAAATCATCATATATGTCCTTCCAACTGCTCAAATAAATTTATCTGTCTAGCTTTCTTTGGACTCTTATTTGCATTTCAGAGTTTGAATTTAGTGCTAGTCTCTTCGTCCAAAATGCTTGAAGGTCCTTTATTACATTAAAGATACATTTTTCCCACTGTAGGATTACATACAGCTTTACAGAGAAAATTATTCTTGGTTGTAAGTCTATCTCTTTTGCATTCTGGAATACTGTGTTCCAGGATCTCCACTTGTTAAAAGGAGAAGCCATCAAGTCTTGAGTAATCCTAACTAGCTTCTTGATACTTGAACTTTTTTTTTTAACTTCTTTTCCTCTGGATTATGTGCAGCACCTTCTTTTGGAGGGGGAAGGATTCGGGAGCTCTGGATTTTGACTGGTACATGGCTGGGAACTTTCCTTTTGTAATTCCTTTCAGGATCAAATATAAACTCCTCTGTTTGGCATTTAAAATCCTTTAGTCCCCTTCCTTTGTTTCTAACCTTACATCTTCTTCTACTGAAGGCACTTTATAATGCAGCTACACTGGTCTGTGTCTTCTCATTAGGTCTCCCCTCACCTCCACCTGTTAAGGTTCCTCAGCTTCCTACAAGGCTCAGCTCAAATTCCACTTTCTGCAGGAAGCAGTCACTGCCTCCCCCTACCCTGTATTTAACTTTTATTATCTAGTTACTTACATGTACGGGGGTTCTTCATATATATTTTTTGGCATTCTGGGGAAACCTATGGATTCTTTTTCAGAATAACGTTTTTAAATGCATAAAATAATAGAATTACAAAGGAAATAAATTATATTAAAAGTTATCAAGATATTTTAAAAATCAAGTTCACAGATCCAGATTAAGAAGCTTTTTGACCAAAGGAACTATCTTTACTTTTCTCTGTATATTAGCATAGTATCTGGCATACAGTAGTACTTAACAACTGACCCAGTGTCTAAAATTTGTCCTCATAAGGCTATTTGTGAAAGTACTTAGCCATCCTGTATTCTGTCTTCTACAAATGCCTGAAACATGCTTCCCAGAAAAGAACATAATACTCCAGATATGGAGTCGCTACCTCAAATTACAGAAGGACAATACCATCTTTCTTGGTCTGGGCACACACTCTGTTAATATTGCTGAAGATCAAATTAGCTTTTTCAGAAGCCACACCAATCAGCAAGTATTTATGAGACACCTATGTGCTAGGCACTGTGTTAAGCAGAAAGATAGAAAGACAAACATCAAACAGTCCCAGTCCTCACGGAGCTTCTATTCTATGGGAGTAACAATATGTTAACTGCTGTCTTTACATTGTACTTGCAATCAAATAAAATGCCGGATTAATAGGCTTTAAGTATAGTGGCACTCTAATACTACTTAGTAGTATCCTCAGTGTTGGTAGCTAAATTTGTTAAACACAAAATTAGTGACAAGGAGATAATGGATTTGGTCGATTTTGTTCTAAAGCCAAAGAATGTATCCTCAGGGGTGGCTGTCTCATAAGATGTACTGCTGGTCACAAAGGGGATTCAGTGAACGAGGGAGATGGCTTCAGTATATGCCCACCACCCCCTTTACAGGCAAACCACTGTCCTGGTGGTCTGGCATCCTCCTGGAAGCATGAAGTATGAATAGGAAGGGACCCACACTACAGCCTGTCCTACAGAGGAGGAAGCTTACTTGCCCCAGAGACCAGACAGTTTCTCCTGGCACAGCCAAAGCCAGGGACCCCGGGTCTCTGCAGCCCTTTGTACCTCAGAATTTAACAGAGAGCATCTTTTGATTTCTAATGATATCCCTTGTCACCAGTGCTCACAAAAGCTCTGAAGTTTTAAATAACATTGAGTGACAAACATTTCTATTGTCATCAACATACAGGTTTCTAAGGCAGGGCCTATGATTTAATGATTGATTTCACAGTTCATTGGACTAGATTATTTGTTAAGCAGTGACCCCTAAACACAAAGAATGGCTTGGAGCCTCCTTAATAGCCTAAGTCAATTGAAGAGAGACTTAGAGACTGTTATACAATGGAAATCAATCTGCAACCAGCAGGTGGTCAAAATGCTCTTTTGAAAAAGACCTTCAAAGAATTTATTCTGAACAAGCAAATATTAGCCTAGTTAAGGGAAGGGAGGAGTATAAATTTGCAAACCTCATGGTCCTTTTAAACTATACTCTGTCCTGAGTATCCAGCAACAGAATACCCCTATATTTTATGGGGGGGGGGAAGCCATAAAGGACTCACTACATTTGCTAATCTGTTCTGAAAATACATGCTTGCTCATCTGACCTAAAATTAAGTAATGAAGGAGATTCTCACAGGACACCCCACCACTCTTTAGAAAGGGAGAAGACTCAGATACCATAGCGTACTCTAAAAGGATTGGATGTTCATTGCTAAGGTGGAAGCAAAATTAGCTTGCTTCTCTAAAATAATTCGGCAGTCCCAGGAATCCCCTCGTGTAAGTTACAAACAGTTGTCATCAACACATCTTACCTTTTAAGGAACAAACAGATGGATGTGTTGCACAAATCTAAAACGATCACATAAGGAAAGAATAATTGTATTACCCGTTAACTGCTGGTAAGTGTTTCCATCTCTTCTTATGTCAGTCCTAACTAATGGATATGATCTACCCTTTCAGCAAATGGAAACAGAAAACAACTGAGACTTTTGGCTCCTACAGGGAGCTAATTGGCAGCTGCTCTATAGTTATATATTTTAGCTGTAAAACGAAGGTTAAGTAACTATAATAGCCAAAAAGGAAACGGTGCTAATCAGTCAAAATACCTTGCCAAATTACCTAGTTAGACATATGGGAATCTTGAAATGCCTAAATAATGAAATGATTTTTTTCCTATGGATCACTCAAAGCAGCAGGGCTAAGCAGGCTACAATAAAGTGCCCTACAACTAATTAAAGGACAAGAAACCATGCCTCCAGAAGTGGCGGTGACAGTCCATTAGCCAGCACAGTGGCATAAGCCAGAGAGTTGAGATTTCAGGACTTAAAAGAATCCTGTAAGAATTCAATCTCTGAGTTTGAAGGACCTGGGTTCAGATCCAGCCTCTGCTTATCACCGTGGACCCAGGACAAGTCGTTTGACCTCTCTGGGCTTTGGTTTCCTCATCTGTAAAATGAGGAAACTGGACTAGGTGACTTCTCTTCCCAATCTAAATCACAGACAAAGCTTTGATTAATCCCTGTGATGGAAGAATCTGAGGAGTCCACAAAGCAGCAACGGCCATGGAGGCTGGAAGAGGCCAGATTTGGTGCTGTGCCAGGCTCCGCTTTAGAGGACCAAGGATGGGATCGGAGGACAGGACAGCCCTACAAACAAGAGGAGCTCCAGCCAGCCCGAGACGCCAAGCCTCTGCAGCATGCATGCAATCTGCTATTCCTTCTGCTGCCCTAGCTCGTCCTCTGAGACTGCAAATGAGGACAGAGAGCAGGAATACGTCCAGAGGAAGCCCCAAAGTTACCCGGGCCTCTCTCCTGCCCCACAGGACAGGAATTTCCCACTGAAATAAGCAGCTTGACAAGCTGAGGGATTTATGCAGCTCTTCCAAACCTCAAACCCAAAGGACAGCTCTCCAAACTCCCTGTTTTACTTCAACAGACAAACAGGCTTCAACAGGGATTTGTAGAGTTGATCGATCACCTTGGCATTTGCAAACTATGCAGGTAAATGTCCATAAGCCAACTTCTGCAACCTAACCCAGGATGTCTGGAAGCCACCAGTCCGAGTGTGTCATTGTCCTTCCTCTTACAGGATAAAACCGACCTGACTCAGAATTTCTCGTTTTTTCCCCAAACCTGCCCCTCCCCCTCCTCACTTTTCCTCTAAGGGGTCTTCAATCTCTCAGTCTTGGCATTACCTTTGGCTCTTCAAACTCCCCTTCATGCCCCATATTGAACCAGCTGCCAGAATTTTTCCATGTTACCTTTGCAAAATGCACTACATTTATCACCTCCTTTCCACCTACAACCAACTACCCTATACAGAGTGTCCCAAACACCTGAGGGCAGTTTTAAGCCACAGGGAGAGCTTGCACCACTGTTCACTGAATCACGTGTAAACTGCTGATTCTGGCATTCAAGGTCCTCTGAAAGATTTCTTTAACCTACTTTTCCACACTTACTGAGTGTCCTTCACGTACCCTATTATCCAGTCAAACTGGATGACTTACTCTTGTAAGTTACAAAGAGTTGTCATCAACAATTTTACCTTTTAAGGAACAAACAGATGGATATGTTGCACAAATCTAAAACAATCACATAAGGAAAGAATAACTGCATTACCCGTTAACTGCTGGTAAGCATTTGAGTTGATTCATTCACGTTGCCAACCAATTTCATCCCTAATCCTCCTGTTCTATGCCTTGTTTAAATTCCCATAGGCAGCTAGGTAGCACAGTGGATAGAATGCTGGGCCTGGAGTCAGGAAGACCTAAGTTCAAATCCAGCCTCAGACACTTACTAGCTGTGTGACTCTGGGCAAGTCACTTCACCATGTTTGCCTCAGTTCATCATCTGTAAAATGAGCTGGAGAAGGAAATGGCAAACCACTGCAGCATCCCTGCCAAGAAAACCCCCAATGGGGTCACCAACCTTCAGATACAGTCACCAACAATAATAACAACAAAGCCTAGAACTGATATTCACCTGGGCTTCCTTCACGACTTCAGTGATGCTTGTTTCATCCAATCAATCCAACATTTACTAAACACCTGCTGTGGGCAAGGAACTGGACCAGCTTGCTGAGTTACAGAGCCCCCTGCACCAGGTGAGAGAAGAACACACAGGGCACCATACTTTTCTGAAGCCCTGACGGACTTCCCTTCTAGTTCTGAGTTCTCAGGCTCTACATGCTACCCACACAGTATACAGAGTCTTATGACATTGGGACCATAGTACCTGTGAAATAACGGAGCTGACACCAGGAACTCATCTGGGAATGGGGGGAGGGAACCAAGGATAAATGAGATTTCAGACTACTGGGGCTGAGGTAAAGATAGGCCATTCCAGGGCAAAAGCCCCCCAGCCAATAATGGAAATAGGGGACCGGAACAATGGAGCTGGCCACGTAGGATGATGGCTTAACACTGGATGTAGGCTTTTAGAATATATTAAGGTATCTGAGTTATACCAGGATAATTTGCATCTCCTTAGCTAAATAACTAATGTTTTTAACAATAAACGTGAAACTGAATTTTCATAGAAATCTCTAAGTCTGTAACAAGTAGCTAAAGAAATCACATATCTGAATCTCTCTGACACAGTAGATAGTTCCAGGAATTATTCAATGTTTAATTCCTTGCTCACTATTTTAAATATTCTAAATAGGATATCAAAAAACCAAAACAAAAAACTTTGAATAAGTCATTTCCAGACAAAAATATATCATTTAATATTACAGAAATAAGCTATGGATTATGTATCTAAATCTTATCTTCCTTAAATGTGCAATTAAATTCACCCTGAACCGCTGTTCTTCTGGGTCCCAGATCTGATAAAGTCACCTGTGATCTCAGACAAGTCTTTTCCCTTCTCTGTGTCAGTTTCTTTATATGCAAAATGACAGGGGTTGCCCAGCCACCCTTTTAAAGTCCCTTCCGGCTCTAAACAGGATAGCCATTTCTCTTATTCCTTTTTCACATGTCTAGAAGTCGATGTGCATTCCTATCCACGGAGAGAAATGAACTGGGAGTCAGAGATCTAAGTTTTATCTGCAGTATTATTATCTCTTTTCTTTTACCATTTTTCCAGTCTTTTCTACTCACAGATAAATTCTGGGGCTCCATGCCAAAATCTCAGAAAGCACCCACTGAAGTTTGGTTAGGAGTCGGACAAACAGCCACTCATGTTGGATGGCTCCGGGGGTATCTGTGGTGCTTTAACCTTTATATCTGGTCTCCAAAAGTCAACAGTGGCTTTCCTTCCATCCTCAGAGTTCAGGAAAGCACTCTGTCCTTTCTTGCCATACACCCACATCATGTGAGATGACTTTCTGAAGAAAATCCTTTTGTCCCTAATTTTAGATTAAGCTTTCTGTTACAGGTCAAAATCGGCATCAACATGGTTGAATTCCATTCCCTTCCTCCCAGGGTACCTCACTGCCTGACTTTCCTACATACAGCAACTGAAAACAAACACATCCTGATGGTTCTGCTCTCAGCAGACCATGTACAAATCACGTTCTTCACATTATTAAAATATTCCTGGTGAAGCTACTGACCAAGGCTAACATACATGAGCAAGGAAAAGCCTGCCTTGACAACCTACTCCATGTCAAGAAAAGGCTGACGAGACCAAAGGGGACTTGAGGTACCCAGGTTCGTGCTGCTCAGCTCTCTCGTGATTCGTCCTTCAGGCTGGGATGTTTAGGACAGCATTCAGGCATTCTCTAGTTCAACCAACTCACCCTATCCACAAGTAACGTGAGATCAAGAGCAGTTCTGAGGCTCTTTCGAGGTCCCTCTGATAGTACTGAGTGAACTCAAACCTAAGCAGATTCAAATCCACCAAGGAAGGCAACACTGAAGATGTGGCTGCAAGCACGGCCGAGTGGAGCGAGGGAAACAGGGGCTAGTCATCCTCAGTACTTACAGCTTATGCGACCAGGAGAAGGTCAGGCTCCAGTGGGTGAAATGAGGGAGCTGCTCAGATAATTGATGAGGTCAGCTCTAAATCCTATGATCCCAGGTTGAGGAAGGAAGCAAGAATATACCTAATTTTAAAAGCCCTCTCAGCTATTGACTTGAAAGAATGAGATGTGAGAAATATTTATAGAATTAGAAGCTACAAGCTGAAATAATTAGAAAACAAACATTAGTAGAGCTCTTTCCTGAAGGCAGAAGAAGGAAAAGATTTTTCTTGAGAAGGGAGTGTGACACAATTCTTTTCAATATGGGATTACAAAAGCAAAGGATTCTTATCTGCTCATTTTGTGGTAACTTTCTCTATCAAGGGAAAAAGATGTTGAAATGAGCTGTTGATTCCACTCATGTGGACAACCAATTTCATCTAAACCACATAAGCTAACTTAGCAGTGTGAAAGGATCTTGGCAAGGATTCAACAAATATTTATGAAGCACCTACTGTATACAAAGCTCTGTGCTAGGTCCTGGGGATACAAAATCACCATAGTCCCTCGCTCATTTCATTTCCGATCCACTAGATGCAGTACCTTGGATGCATCCAGGGGGACATGAGATGATGGTGTTCTCTCTCTGGTGGTCAGTGAAGACAGCCACTAAAGGGGAAAGTGAACTCAGTGGCCGCCCCAGTCCAAGCCATACACAAAAGGACACTGTAACACACCCACACAATAAGTGCCTATAATGTAACAAGGACACAACAATTGTGCAAAATAACATAGATGCAAAAGGGAGGTCTAGTGTTTTGAGAAATTTGAGAGGAAATCTCACAGAAAGCTTCCTCGTGGGCAGGCGCCAGAGTGAGGCCTTAAAGGAAACTAGTGATTCCAATAAGAGATGGGGTGGGAAGGGTACAGGGACAGGCGAGAGGAAAAGTCCATTACAGAGATGAGGGGAAGAAATCCATTCCAGGCCCAGGGGAAATGGGTTAAGCCAAGGTATAGAGGACAGAGGGCAGGATGATAATCAGCTCATCGGTCAACAAGCACCACAAGAATGGGAGATGGAGAAAATGAGGGAGGAGGGGGAAGAAAAGCTGGACAGGAATGTTGGAGCCCTACTGAGAAGGCCTCGAAGGCTAGCCCTGGCAGCTTAGACGGCCAGCTACGGGGGCAAGCAGGCAACGATTAAGATCCTCATAAACCTGATATACCTGAGAAAGGTATTCAGCAGAGCAGGGCCTCTCATGGCCTCCAGAGAAGCGAGGAGGGTTTACGGGGGTCTGAGGAAGGCTCCTCATTTCCAGGGAAAAAAAGGAGGACACTTTTGGGGGGGGGGCAATTGGGGTTAAGTGACTTGCCCAGCTAGTAAGTGTCAAGTGTTTGATCTGAGGCCGGATTTGAACTCAGGTCCTCCTGACTTCGGGGCCAGTGCTCTATCCACTGTGCCACTTAGCTGCCCAAGGACACTCTTTACTATGAATACCTTGAATACTAGAAATGCACCACTGCCTGCTTGGGAGAAGTTTAGGAAATTGTAAAACTTTGGAATCTCGACATTAAAGATATCACTGCACAAACACTAAGGAAAGCAAAGATAATCTTTAAGTCCTGATTTAAGGGGCTATTTTTAGCACACAGACCAAAGACCAAAAAAAGAAAAAGAAAAAGCATTTTCTAAAAGCTGTATGCTCTTTCTAAGTCATGGTATCAAAAAACAACACAAAGGCAAAATACTCCTTCCTCATTCAGCAAAAATCTGAACCATTTTTGCTGAGTCCCAAACTCTAATAAGAACTCAACAATGCAGCCAACCATAATTCCACTGGAGCTGCAATATAGCCACATAATCTGAGTATGTCTGAAGAAGTAAAAATAACCCCAGACAACTATGGAATGGCTACATGATTGTTTCTGGCATCCCCACAGCCTAGCCATAGTATTCAATACATTCTAGCCTTCTATTTTGAAATCTGAAGTTTCGAGAAATCAAAAGGCCTTTTCCACCCACTAAGACAGAGATGAAAAGAGCTTGTTATCTAAATGCAGAGGGCCACCCCGGGAAAAATCCTTGAAAATTCCAAATGGGATCATTGAGCATTCCAAGTTGGATAGAACAGCAGTCCCCAAGAAGACAGGAATACTGAGGCTGCTTTCAGACCTGATGATTACAATAAACATTTCATGAAACCTAGGAGAATCTGAATTATTAATTCTAACAGGAACAAACCAGAAGAGGAAAATAAGATCTTGTTCTTTCAAAACATATATCCTCTCCACTGTAATTGGTAAGGAAACTACAGCCTGGCCTTTCTTACATAACACACTTATTTCTAATAAATGTGTATCACAGCGCACAAGTAATATTCCTGTCAATCATACGGCTATTTGAGAACCAACTTTTAAGTGAAAAATTTTACCTTTTTAGGCCAAGAGAAATGCTTTGCATTTCAAAATATATTGCTTTCCTATTTAATTTTTTTAAAAAATCCCGTGGCAGTTCAGGCAAGTCTGACTTTGGCATTAAATGCCCATCAAAGCATTACATAGCCTTCTCTTGGAATATTTTGTTGTGTTTGGAAGACACTCCTCGCCTCTCATACAATGATCAAAAACTGAACCATAACAAAGCCAGCCTGATCATGGAGAAGACTCTTCGGGTAATTTTTGTGTTTTTCTTTTAAACTATCAGCATTGGGAACTGAAGCTCAAACTAGCCATTCACAGCTGGCCATTCATGAACTGATTGTTGGCTGTTTTTTGCCTGATCAAGATCAGTTAGATCCTGACAGGAAAGGAGAAAAATTAAAGCAAAAGAGATTGCCAAAAAGATGAGCAGATGTGACACTAGAGGTAAAAATGCCAGCACCGATTCTGCTGCAGCTTCTTTCTGCTCACAGGATCTGGGCTGGAAGACTCTTCAAACCCAAGAAGTATAAAACCTTTGGCGAGCACCAGCTCTCCTGAGCACCAAACGGCCAAGTGCCACTGGACACACCAGGAGGTCATCAGTAGTTCCTGCCGACCCACAAGGCACAGCAATGGTTCAGTTTTTGATCACTGGATGAGGCTTGTGATGCCCTCCAAATGCAACAAAAATATTGGTAGAGAAGCCTATGAAATTCTTTGACGAATGTTTCAAGCCAAAGTCAGATTTGTCTAAATGGGCACAAAAGTTTTTTCCCCTGGGGACTCACATTCTACTGAGGAGGAAACAAACCCACAAAAATGCAGCCCCAAATATATATAAAATACAAACAAGGCAGTGTTTTAGGGGCTGCGAGTTGGGGAGGGTCAGGAAAGGTCTCATGCAAAAAAAAAGGAAGCCTTTGAGTTCAAATCCACAGGATTCCAAGAGGCAGAACTACCAACAAATGCCCATTGTCTTCAGACCCCAATCCAATCGTCTTTCCATCCCACCATACTGATGAGCACAGGGTTTTAAACATGGTTTTGGCACCATCTATATCACTGAACAAATCTGACTGAATCTTCTGACATTAACACCAAGCCAAGCTCAGTATGGGAAGGCATGCTTGCCAACACTGCCACTGCCATGAGCATACAAAGCCTAAATAAAAGATGCATTCTTTAGAGACTGTCAGGTTCTCCAGATACAATGAGTAGTATAACATCATCTGTCCACGTGAATATCAAGTCCAGACACTACAGACATCAGCCCTCAAGGTGGGTCAGCATAGTAATCCACACAGGAAAAATCAAGTGGATGATGAAAACATATTGATGGCATGCCCTGAGACAGGAAGTCCATTCAGTTAGTCCAAGTCTATTCTATTGAGACAGACATTGATGATGGAGGGGTGAGCAACTGAGACAGTAGAACATGAAGATATTAAAGTGAATCACACTGGGGAAATTGTATAAGCATTTCAAGTGATCTACGCTCCCTTGTATCCATCTTTTTAAACAAACATTCTAATGGCTAAAAATTACTGAGGAGCAGCTAGGAGGCACAGTGGATAGAGCTCCAGCATTGGAGTCAAAAGGACCTGAGTTCAAATCTGACTTCAGACACTTGACACTTACAAACTGTGTGGCCCTGGGCAAGTCACTTAACCCCAGTTGCCTTACCAAAAAGCAAAAACCACCACCACCAACAACAAAGACATTCTAGTGTTTCTGCTCGATAATTTGGAACTGCAGACTAACTCCATCACAAGAGAACTCAAATCACAGGTAACTCAAAGGGCAAAGGTATGCTATGGAATGCAGGGAAAAGAGACAGTTTATTATCAACAAAGGCTCAAATAGAAACAACATCAATCAACCACCTAGTATTTCTTAAATGTCTGCCCCATGCCAGTCGGGCTCTGGGGATGCGTGGATTCCTGCAAAGAATCATCAAGGATAAGTACGACAAATGAAAGAGGCCATCAAATCATGCAGTAAGAGCAGAGGACTGGGCAGAGGGCATGAGCAGGCAGTCCTCAAAGGAAGAAAGTAAAGCCATCTGTGGTCATGTGAAAAGATGCTCTAAACCACTATTGATTAGAGAAATGCAAATCAAAACAACTCTGAGGTACCACATCACACCTATCAGACTGGCCAACACAACAAAACAGGAAAATGATAACTGTTGGAGAAGGTGCACACTAATGCATTGTTGCTGGAGTTGTGAACTGATCCAACCATTTAGGAGAACAATTTGGAACTATGCCCAAAGGGCTATAAAAATGTGCATACCCTTTGACCCAGCAACAGCACTTCTAGGGCTTTATCCCAAAGAGATCAAACAAATGGGAAAAGGACCCACATGTACAAAAATATTTATAGCAGCTCTTTTTGTGGTGGCAAAAAATTGGAAATTGAGGGGATGCCCATCAATTTAGGAATGGCTGAACAAGCTGTGGTATATGAATGTAATGAAATAGTACCGTGCTATAAGAAATGACAGGCAGGCAGAACCAGGAGAACATTGTACACAGTAACAGTCACATTGTGCGATGAATAACTTTGATAGACTTAGCCCTTCTCAGCAATTCAAGGATCTATGACATCTCCAAAGGTCTCATGATGGAAAATGCTATCCACATCCAGAGAAAGAACTATGGAGACTGAATGCAGATCAAAGCACACTGTTTGCTGGTTTTTCTTTCTTCTGTTGTTTGTGTTTCCTCTTTCTGATGGTTCCTCCTATTGGTTCTAATTCTTTCTTACAACATCAGTAATGTGAAAATATGTTTAACAGGAATGTATATGTAGAGCCTATATCAGATTGCACACCATCTTGGGGAGGGAGGAAGGGAGGGAAGGGGAGAAAAATTTAAAACTCAAAAGCTTATGGAAGTGATTGTTGACAAATCAAAATAAATTAATTTAAAAAATGAAAAGAAAAGGGAAAAAAGTGACAGAAAGAAAAGAGTGAGGGACAAGATCTGGACGGCCACAGTGCCGTAAAAGTCCTGGGGGGTTGACTGTTGTCCTTTGTCCCTGGGAAGGACCAGAGCGCCATCACCGTGGGGGGTCAAGGCACAGCGTGCCCAGTGTGGCTGATCGGACCAGCGTGGGCTCAGAAGGCTCTGGCACAAGGTGGGCACAAAAAGCCCATAAGAAGATTTGGAGTGGAGACGTCTCTAAATCTGTGATCTCACGCTTCTTTTGAGCTACAGCAATTCTGCTTCATTCCTAGAGCACAGCGCCTTCTTTGATGTGGCCATGCCAACTGGTCCTTTGCCAGGGTCTCCCATGCCATCCAGTCGATTCCAAAGATAGAGCACTGGACGTGAGTCAGGAAGACTCCCTGAGTTTGAATCCTTCCTCAGAAACCTACCAGCTGTGTGACCCCAAGCAAATCATTTAACCTCTTGCCTGCTGAGGTTGCCATGAGGATCAAATGAGGTATCTGTACAGCACTTTGCAATCCTCAAAGTGCTCTATGAAATTAGCTATTATTATTAGTATTATCTCACAGGGTTACTGTGAAGCTCGATAAGATGACATTTATAAAGTGCTCTGTAAACTGTAAATGGCTCTATGCTATTACTATCATAGAGTACAAGAGACAATCTGGGATTTATTCATTTAACATTTGCTGAATGTACAGCATATAGCTGGAAGAAAACAGTTCAAGTGATGGGAGTAATACTACATGATCTCTAAATTCCTTTTCCACTTCTAAAATTCTGCCATCCTAAAATAGAAAAGTGAGCAGAAGGATTTTCCCAGGGCATGCTGCTTCTTAGAAACAGCTACTGGCCAACCCTAAACAAGATGGTGCTGCATCAGAGGTCAAGTTCCTGCAGAGCATTTGTCCCAAACACAATTACTAAAGAATCACAGGGGTCAGAGATTAGAGCTGACCTTGCCACCAGAAGCCAGCAAGTCCAACCCCCTCTCCCCTGCCCCCATTTTACAGAAAAGGAAAACAGGGCCCAGAGAAGCTAACTATGGTAATGAAGGTAAGTAATGACAGGACCTAATAAGATGGATACCTTACTTAGCAGGTAGATCCTGACTGCCTACAGAGGTAGTGAGACTGAAATACTGGTGTTGGAGCTCTGGGGCCCTTTCAACTAAAATGGAGCTTCAATGAATTCAAACAGTTTTTGACAGCCCTCCCTATTGAGTGAATGTACTTATCTTCCACATCCAACACAGGAAAGCAGAGAGTCTGCTTGTGTGTTTGACCACCATTATGCCATCTTCCCACGGGTAACTCCGTGCATTCGGCTATAATGACGGTACCTGCATCCACACTGTTACTACAGCCTTACTGGGCATAGTTATCTCCTAACAGATTTAAGCAATCTTGCTGTCACCAGCTCCTCTGGGGGAAATGAAACAATTAAATTTGAAAAAAAAAAATCTAATTTATATCGGATAGCTTTCCATTACCAAGTGTTCAATAACATTCTTAAGGCCCTACTGGGGGAAAGCGCACACATTCACACAAAATTAACAAAGATACAAAACATTCATCTTGCTTATCCTGTGTTATAAATTACAATTAGCAAATTGTACCATTGTGAACTGAAAGCATTGAAGTGCTTCCTATAGTTCCTAACTCTCTCATAGGAAATAATGATTTCACAAGAGGAGAGCTGCCCCATTCAGAACCGTTCAGATGCATGCCACCTCCTCACATATAGTAAAACACTAAAGAACTCCATCACAGCTTTTTCCAGTTGTCCGTAAATGACTCAGCAAGTTGGCATGCAGTTACAGAATCTCCACAAAGTTAATGTTAAAAAATGCCAGAAAGTTACACGTTTCAAACAAATCCTTTTAAAAAAGCTTCTCCGTATGGGTTTCTGCTTGGCTTTACTCTCATTTACGTGGTCTGAGCGCTTCAGAAGAACAAGAATGGACGTTTCTCATCTCAACAAAAACAAAGTGGGCGAGGCCAGGCTAACTCAGAGTCATTTTCCAGTTACTGGAACTGACCCCAAAAGGCAGCAGCATCATTCCCTGATCTTCAATCTCAGCCTCTGGATGCCTGCCTCATGACGTGTCCCAAATGCTGTTGATTTTTTCATTCATCAAGATGCTCTATGATCTGTAACCAGTAAAGTCCAAGGCCACTGGCCTGGGCAAGTCACTTAGCCTCACAGTGAATGCCCCTGGGCAATTTTCTAAGAGTCTAGAAGCTTCATATCAGCAATGGTACCAGGCAATTTCTTTATCAAGAATCCCTTTTATCAATGAAATCACAGGTTCAAACAACTAACAATCATCCATGGGCAGACAAGCTGGGCCAAGAAAAAAGCAGCGCTCCTAGAACACCCCCTGACCCATCCCATCCACCCAGGTCTGGGTTCAAGTCTCCACCTTCCTGAGCTTAAGACTCTGCATCTATAAAAGGGGACAATAATGCAAAAACCATCAGAGGAACATAAAAGGATAGAGTGAGGATTTCTGTAAAGGACTTTGCAAACCTTGAAGAACTATAGTGTAACTCCTACTATAGCGTGCAAATGAAAAAAAAAAGTTAAGGGAAGTGCTTGCAATAATCAGAGGAAAGTAAAATTCCTGGACCCTGAGCTACACTGAGAATGAATAAATTTGTTCTGAATCATTCACATGGTCCCTGTCAGAGATAGTGATTCCACTCATCCATCACTGAGAATACTTACAACACTGCCGATGCAGAAGGCATGAAGACAGGTTCAACAGAGGCACGGGCCTAAGAGAGGCATGGAAGGGGTTCTCTGTTATTTTTAAACAACTCTCTGACATCAGCTTTTCTGGGCATTATTTGTGTTTCTCCTCACAAAGCTAAAGCATCAAGGAGGTCCTGGCTGAAGTTTGGAACAGGCTTAGGGATGAGAATGGAAACAAGCCTGCTTCTTTCGGTCAGGAGACCAGAGCTCTACTGGGCTCCGCCACCTGCTGCCAAGTCACCTAGCACCTTAAGCCCCAATTCTCTCCTCCACAAAGGAGGTGGTGAATTAGAAATCTCTAAAGTGGCTTCCAGCTCTGGCCTTCATTCTATAATTCTGGTTACTGTCTCGTGTTGAAATGCAGGATACCTTTATGTAATCACAGGAAACCAAAATTTCTAGAATGTTTTGAAAATAATGTTATGCAGCAAAGCTCTAACGATGAAAACAGATACACTTAGATGATACAATTAAGTTAACCATATAGAGGGGCAAAAGAGCAGAATTGTTCTTAACAACTCCGTGAAATAGGCCAAATGAAGAGGAGTACCACTAAGCCTGAGAAATCTTTCTAATCAGTTACTGTTTCTAAGTTACCAAGTCTTCCTTTAGCAAGGGCTAAGAATGGACATTTTCCACACATCTCCTCATTACTTCTAATTTCCACAAAAGAACAACTCTCCGGAAGGGAAAGAGAGTTGACTTCCACCATCTTTTGGGCCATCAAACACTGAACAGCAGAGAGGCCAAACACTCAGCTGGCCAAGTGCAGCCTGAACCAGACTAAAATGTCACTGGGATATTGTTAACATAATAAATAAAAACACAACACAGATAATGTAAATGTGTGGTTTTCTAAGTCACTATGCAGCCTGTAAAGACAAATCACTGCTCCTATCCAAAATGGGAAGTGGAAGATGGGAATAATCTGGCCATTGAGAGTTGCTATGGATTACCTACTAGTCACAAGTTAACAACTTTCAAAGAATCCTATACAATGACACATAGTTTTAGTAAAACTACGCTGAAAATAGCCTGGCTTGGATAATTCTGAGTGAATTTCCGGATTCTGCAAATGTTTTAAGATAGCATTATGAACACTAACTATTGTTCTAAGTACTACAGACTAAGAAGGTATGTGAGAGAGGATTGGGCCTGCATTTCTCTCCCCTACTGGCAGGTTCTTTTTAATTAAATTCCTGACTGTTCACTTATCATTTGTATCTCAAAAAAAAATCAAAGTACAGGACAAATTCTAGTTATTTCAAGTTTCCCAATATTTGGAATCAGATGAATGGGAGTTTGGGGGAATACCATCTGAGAAAGGCAATTATATTTGGAATAACAACAGCACCTTCCATTTAGATGGCATTGGAGGCTGACAACACTGTTCTCTCACAACTACTTTGTGCTACTCAAAGGACCAGCCTCATCTGCCCAGGTTTGTAAGTAAGGAAACAGACTAAGAAAGAGGAAGTGATTTGTCCAAGGTCACACAATGAGTCAGTAGCAGAGCAGAGATTTGAACCTCAGTCTATTATCCAATGCTTTTTGTTCTGCATTGAAGTAAATGGTCAGCAGGTGAACAAAACCCCAAAATTTTTGGAAGTTTCTCATTTTAATTTTGGAAAGGTTATTTTGCAAAACAAGGGTCACACTAGGTTGACATGTTATCAACTATGGCTTGTGCTTGGGAAATAGTCCACAGGGCCCCAAGAGAAAGTAAGCCCACCTTATAACATGAAGGACGATGGCTAGGAAATCTGAATGAAACACTGGGCCAGTAGAAGCAACATGCAGGGGAGGGGAGTTTTTCCCTACAAGCACAATCTAGGTCCTGCTCCTAATCCTCCTGGTCCCCAGGGCTCTGTCTGGGACTTCTTTTCTTTTATTAGTAATTGTTTGTTTTTCAGCCAGAAACCCTGAGGGTCTTCCCTTCCCAGATTCATTTTTGTCTTTTTTTTTTTTTTGGACTAGGAAGAGGCCATTCTTTGCCTCATTTCTTACCTAGCCTTAATCACTAAATAGGCGCTGCCTCCATCAAACTGGGGACACCTCCAGTTGTTCTGATCTATATATATATCTGGCCCCTGGACCCAGAAGGCTCTGGAGGTAAAAGTGAAGCTGATGACCTTGCACAGCCCTCCCTCACTTCAATCCAATTCACTTGCGCATCCTGGCATCACCTCCCTGAGAGAAGGCTGAACAATACTCTTTCATGGGGTGATTTCATCAGCTCCCATGGATTCAATTACTATGTCCATGCTGATGATTCTCAGATCCATTTAACCAGCCCTAACCTCTCACCCTACTCTCCAGTCAGCAATTCTAGCTACCCACTAGACACTCTGAACTGGATGTCCTGTAGACACCTTAGACGCCATATGTCCCAAACTGAACTCATTACCATCCCTTTCCAAAAGCACCACTACTGTCCCAATCATCCAGGCTCCCGCCTCCTCAACTCTTCAATCTGCACCCCACCCCTATACGCAACCAGTTGCCAAATCCTGTGAATTCTACCTTCTACAAGGAGCCTTCTTCTCTCCTTGGGCTAACCCTAATGAAGGCCCTCATCGCCTCACCCACGGGCTACTGTGGTAGCCTGCTGGTGGGCCTTCCTACCTTATGGCTCTCCTCACAGTGCACCCTCCATTCAGCCACCACAATGATCTTCCTGGACACCTTCTGACTCCCATTCCATATGCTCCAGCAGCTCTCTGGCTTTGAAAGCCCTCTCATTTTCCAGTCTTCTGACCCCTTTGGCCAGTTGACACTATTTGCCTTGCTGTTCCACTCCAGAGGGTACCTAAAGGCAGAAGTCGCTCCCTCCATCTGACTCCATGAATTTTCACTGGCTATACCCCATACCTTCTAGTGTAACTGCGAGCATCTGCCCCAGGGCTTCCCCAGCTTCCTTCAAGTCTCAGCTAAAATCCCACCTTTAAGAAGCCTTTCTCAATCTCCCCTAATGCAAGTGCCTTCCCCCTGGAATAATCTCCATTTTATCCTGTCTTTATCTTATTTGCATAGCTGTTTGCATGGGGTCTCCCACATTGGACTGTGAGCTCCTTGCAGTCAGGTTTTTTGCCTTTGTATCCTAAGTGGCTAGAACAGTACCTGGCACATAAAAGACATCTAGTAAAGGCTTACTGACTAGACTTGACAGAGTCCCTGCTGTTTGAGTGGGCATACTCTTCTGACTTGGATGCATGGCAAATGGGAGCTGAGTCCAACTCACCTAATGTCATATCTTCATTATAACCTTGCCAGGCTTCTGTTACGCAAACTTGTTGTCATTAAATATTTTGTCATACGTCTACTGTTGTCTCATTTTGTGCCAATTGCAATCCTGAAGCATCAGACCAGCCTAAGTCAAGCCTGCCTGAAAACAAGTGGGAATGCAGTATTAAAAGACCCAGAAGAAGGCCAAGAGCATAAGGGACAGATAATCCATAGAGGATTTATGGACCAACAAATACTGTATGAGATGGGTTGTGATCAGAACCCATGGTAAGATCATAACACCAATGAGATCACAGATTCAGCCTGTATTGGAGCATCATGCACAATACATACACAAGGCTAACTAAGCAATCTGATTTTGGAATTCTGCAAACGTGATAAAGATGAAGGTCAGAAAGGGATTTTATAACTTCACTGTCTTCTTTCTCCAAGATTGTTCTGACTAGTTTTCTAAAACAGATACATTCAGAATCACAGACAAGAAGCAAGAAAGATAAGCATCTCAGCCACTTGGTTATTCAGAGTAGGAAACCTTGGAGAACATTACTAAGAGATGGTCACCCAGCTTCTATTTCCTGTGGCAGGGAGCTCAGGAGTCTGTGAGGAAGAACATTCCATTTTGAGAAGTAGTAGAGTGTGAAAAAGTTCTTCCTTCCTTTTTATCTATCTGTCTGTCGGTCTATATTGAGCCCAAATCTGCTTTCCCTATAATTTCTGGCTGTTGGGCCTAGCGCTGTCCTTTGGAGTTAAGAGCAAACCTAATCACACCTGCCCAAACGAACCCTTCAAAAACTAAAAGATAGCTAGGATGTGTCAGCTTCTTTTCTCCAGGCTGACTAGGCCCAATTCCTCCACATGAGCACAGTCTTCTTTAAAGGAAGAAAAAGTCCTAGATGGCAGCTACCAGTCTGCCCAGCTCGAGGTCTTGGAAGTCAAGATCCTTTTCTTCAAATGATGTGGTTTCTAGATGCCATCACTGTGGTTAGGCTTTGCAGCAACCTTCTCAAGTTTATCAGCAATAATAATAAAATGTGATGACCAGAGCTGGAAATAATGCTCTAGAAATGGTGGGGCAAGTACACGGTACAGTGGGGCTCCAACTTTCCTCGATGCAAACACTTTAATACTTTTGGTCAACCTATGATTTCATCAATGTGAATATTACCTCTAACCATGCAAATCGCAACCCATCCATGGTAGACCGTTCCTGTGCCAATCCAAGATGTGAGTGGAACCACTCTTGACCATGGTACTCAACAAGGATTCAGAGCCCTAATTCTACTAAAACAACCTCCAAATGCACTAGCTTTGCTATCAGCTCAGTTATGCTGACACCGAGTTTCCAGTTAATTCAATTCTCCAGGATTTTTTACACAAACTGCTCTTCAGTCAAGTTGTCCTCAATAATATCACTTGAGAGGAGATAATATAGCTCAGGGGGTTTTGCCCCAACATGGTGATACCAAGCAATGTATAAGAGTGCTAACGGGTCTAATGAACTGCAAGTTGGATACTACAGAAGTACAGTCATAGAAAAAGCCGAGTATACTTTACATCCATCTTAATTTAACTCAGAATAAAATGCATTTTAATCTTAAATGACGATGGCTGTTTAATGTCAATCTAGCATTGTTCAGTGCCACAGAATCAGCTTCGGCTTCCACGTGGAGGGGAGGGAGCAAACCAGCATCAACAACACATCCATCTTTTGCTTAAAGAGAGTTCACCTCTTGGCCTGTTTTGGCCAGTCATCTCCCAGTACTTACAAACACAAACATTTCCCATTTATGGGAACCATAAGCACTTTTCGCCTTGTTCCTTCGAGCTAGTGCCATGGGACTATGACAAAGGAGGGTGCGATGAGTCTCTCTCTTTCTTAGACATATACGCGTCTGCTCCTTTCCTCAGAAGGAGTCACGTGATCAGGGTCCCTTTGCTAAATAACAGGGCCACGGGCCTGAAAGCCAGAGAAAGCTGTTGGAGATGATGCAGTCCAGCACCCTCACTTCACAAAGGAGGAAGCACAACTCAAGAGGTAAATCGACTGTCCCAGGCCAAGCCGCACAGGCTGGAGGAAAGGGCAGAGCCAGGAGGCACTCCTAGGCCTCGAGCAAACAGGAGCAACAGCCTCAAAAACAATCCGCATTTCTATAGCACGTTCAGGTTTACAAAGTACTCTACAAATATTAACTCACTCCATCTTTACAAGAACCTGAGGAAACAGGTACTACTATTGGCCTCCTTCTATAGATGAAGAAACTGAGGCACATAGAGACTTACCTCTAGTAAATGAACCTGGCTCCGCCTGACTCCAGGTTCGGCGATCCACCCACTGGGCTACACAGCTGCCTCTGACTATAAATCAGCCTTCTGTGTCCAAAGGCTGAACATAAATTCTACACACACCTGGTGGCTTACCAATACTTAAAATACGTGTGATTATAATGAGGGGGTGACTTCATGAGAACGATCAGATCAATAAGGGGATTCTAAAAGGGAATAAGTACGTCATTATTTCTGCACATTTTAAAGTTTCCAAAGGGCTTTCTTCCCAACAATCATATGAGGCAAGTCACTCAAGTATTAGCACAACCATTTTACAGATGAGGAAACTGAGACCCAGGAAAGCTACATGTTGTTGCCAAGGTCATGGGACAAGTACATGGCAAAACCTGGAGCTGAACCCAGGCTGCCAGCTATACCCCAGGATGACGGTCATGTTCTAACCTGGCAATGGTTAAATGCTATGGTCTTCACTCCCTGTTTGTCCAATCTGTTTTAACTTAATGATATCCTGTGGGAAGAAAAGCCCAAGCACACCAGGAGCTCTAAGGACAAAGAGGAAAACAAACCAGACACTGAGGCAGGACAGTAACTGTCTTTCTCAGTCCAACCCACTTATTCCTAAGTCAACGTATCATTCACACTAACACCTTTTTCATTATTGGACTTGACAAGGGAATTTTATTTTAACCAAGAAAAGTGTGTGTGTGTGTGTGTGTGTGTGTGTGAGAGAGAGAGAGAGAGAGAGAGAGAGAGAGAGAGAGAGAAAACATCAGGTCTGTACATACTTTGAAGCTGTCTACCACTTTAAAAATTACGTTTACATACAATTTCTTTGAATAGTCAAATTAACTCCCTGGGCTAGTTTTAAATATGTCCCAAGACAGAATTTGATTAAGTTACTCAGTTTCGGACTCCAGCTTCACAGATACTGAGTTAGGGAGGATTATGGGGCTTGGAAAAGGTAGGCACACCTTCTAGCCTTTCCAGTGTCCCCCCAACCTGACCTCCATTTTGCAGATAAAGAAACAGAGGCCAAGAGAAATGAGCTTCACAAAGGTGAGCTTAAATGGAAGAGATCAGATTTGAACATAGGCCTCCAGGCACCTTCCATTACACTACAAGTAAGAATGACTGAGGAGCCTGGCCCACTCACCTCCATGACAATCTTTGGAGGTAAGCAGTCAATACACTAGCTCATGTTTACATTCATTTCTATCCAATGTATGCAGAGTGTGGCACTCAGGGCCTCCTCCTCTTTTTCCTTTCTTCTCACTTGGGGTTAATCATGATCTCTGTTCCTCTAAATCCATCAATGATTCTGAACTGACTTTCACATCAGTAAGTACTCCCTGCCCATGGATACACAATCCCAATCTACGTGACGCTGTACGGTGCCTTCAGAGCAGCCAGCCGGGCCCCCCATAGTCTCCAGGCAGGCAGGGAGTATTCAGCCTCTGCTTTGGATTTCCCTCCTCCGTCTCCCAAGGCAGTACAGCCTACTCATGGGGAGCTCCGTGCGGAAGTCTGTCCTCATGCGGAGTCCATCTGCAGCTTCTAATCACTATCCCTGGTTCTGCGTCATGGGGCCGAAGGGTCCAAGCTAAACCATCATCATCCATCCAAAGGCTGGACATAGGATCATACATCTGGAATGGACCTTCAAGGCTGTCCAGCCCAACTCCTTCATCAGAGGAGGAAACTGAGGCCCACAGAAGTTAACTAAGTCACCCATCCTCATGCAGATACTCAGCAGCTCAAAGATTTGCTAGAAGTTCAAGGTCTGGGCTTTTTCCAATTGGCCCCCTCTAGGCCCTTCCAATTCATGGCTACAGATATCATGCAACTCCCTCTCCCCGTGTCCCCACTGTCTGTCTGTCTGTCTGTCTGTCTGTCTCTCTCTCTCTCTCTCTCTCACACACACACACACACACACACACACACACACACATATACACATCCCAGTTCATTCCACTGACCCTCTTAGGGAGGTTGAATGAATTTTCAGGGTTATTCAAAGCAGGACCCCAACTCAGGGCTTCCTGACTCAAGTCCAGGACTTTATCCACTGTACAATGTTATCTCATAATGTGCATATATTAGGCAGTGGAGATGGTCGTCAATATGATGTCAGGAAGACCACGTAAATCTGACCAAATATCTCTATCTTCCTCCAAGAATAGAGGGAGATACCTTACCAAAAGCTTTGCTTAAATCTAGGTAAATTCCATTCACAGCATTCCTCTTTTTAATCTTTCCTTTTTAGCATAAAGGTCATTTTCCTTTGCAGAGAAAGACAAAAAAGTCATTTGTGCAGCTCTGCCTCTCACTGGTGACTGACAGCTACCGTCACTCTATCCCCCCTCAACATTTGTTCTTTTCCTTTCCTGATTCTCCTTTTCCCCAATAGAGCTTTTATAAAAGCCCAACATTTGAAATGGCCTTCCTTCGGCAACCTTAGCAGCTCCTGAGCTATAGCATGTCCGACACTATTTTATGTTTTATATAGATATCCATGCTATAATCTTATCAATTTTCCTTTTAGCTCTGACTGCCTAGTCAGTCAGGGAAACATCAGACCAACTCGATTCCCAGAGATATGGAAAAGGCACTGGCTCTCCCCCAGTGCTGCTCACATAACCAAAGTCCAGCATCTGGCAGCACAGGCAAACACAGTATCTCTACTAAGCATGGTTTATGGCCTGGATGTTTGCAAATATCATATCTACAAGGTATGTTTCTAAGGAAAGAAACTGCATAAGAATTAAAAATTAAAGTTTGTAGTTATAGGAGGATACAAGATAAGAGAAAAATCAACCTAAGGGTTTCCCCCCAGGGATGATGCCTTTTTTTCCTCTTCTTTTCATCTGTTTCCATACCAGTTTCCTCACTGGGCCTGGGGATGAAGTAGCCTGATTCTTTTCTCTTCCTTACAGAACCAAGAAAAGGATTAAGCTGTGTAGTATAATGCAGGGTTGACAGCTCTGTGAGAAAGGCAATAAGGTTGAAAATCTTGAATTTTTGGCACTGTGCTGTCAAAGACTTATACAAGTCGTGGTGAGACCTGAAATTACAAAAATAGCTTCTGTTGCTTTAAAATGTGTTCTCCATAACTCCCCCAATTCCACCAGCTTCCTATCAAAATACAAATCCATAAAAGCAGTATCACATGTGGGAACAAAAGTCAGTTTCCTTACATTTGAAATATACCAGTTATTATCTTAAAAGTATTTTTAAAATATAGAAACGTGCTTTTTAAAAAGAACAATTACATACACTTAATTTACTTTTGGGAATCACAGAGAAACAACAACAACTTTGTTTTAAAAGAATATGGTGTGGCACAGTGGATAGAGCACCAGTCCTGGAGTCAGGAGTCAGTTCAAATCCAGCCTCAGACACTTTACACTAGCTATGTAATCACTTAACCCCACTGCCTAGCCAAAAAAAAACCCCCCAAAAAACAAAAACATAATATGGTGCCAAGATGAATGACAATAGCTAATGTAACAAGCTGAATGGGCCAATGGATTCTTTTAATAGAAGGGGCATGCTTTTTACAGTTTATGACACTAAGGCGTCTTCTAGTTCATTTTTCCAATCAACAAATACGTATTGAACATGTGCATGTCATTGTCTTAAACCACGCAGAGGACAGAAAAAAGATGAGAAGCACCCTCCTGCCATTATACAAACCACTAGAAGACCAAGTTGGTCCACGTAGGTCCAAAAGAAGGCTAGAAGGTAAGAGGAAGCATCTGACCAGGGCATTAATACATGTCTCTTCTTTTTGCTTCATTTACTTTACCTGCAAGTTCTCAAGACTTTGGTCAACACAATTATATTGCCTGTGGCTTCACAGAGTTACTCATTTGATATTCATTTTGTTGTTATTATTATTTTTCAATAGTAAAGGTTAGGAAGGAAGTGTCCTGAAGGCTTTGCAAAGCCCCAAAGGATCTGATCTTAGCCTTTTGCTACTCAACTTACAAAAAAAAATCAGAAGACTTAGACAGTCTACTTATCAGATGTGCAGGTGACATCAAACTGTGAGGGAGAGCTAATCAAATGGTGATGAGAACAGGACTCAGAAAAACCTCGACAAGTTAAACATTGGGACAAATGTCCACTTAAACAGGGATAAATGTCAAGTCTTCCACTTCTGGAAAGCTATGAAGAATCATGAGCATTTCAAGTGATGAAAAGATCTCTTTACACCTTTTTGTAATAGCAAAAACTGGAGCCTCTATTGCAGAATGACTAAACACATTATGACCCATGAATAAACACATTACACACTGTAATGCAAGAATGCATGAGGATGAAGAAAGAGCATGAGAGCATGAACTGATGCAAAGAGATGCAAGCAGCACCAGGAAAACAATGCACACGATGACAACAACGTACATAATGAGAACAAAATGAATGAAACTAAAAACTGTAGAACTACAAAGCTTGGTCCAAAAATGAGAGGAGAAAAAATGCATTTCCCTCCATTCTAGAAGAGGCAGGAGACTAGGGCTGTGGGATAACAGAATAATAACAGCTCACACTTACATAGCCCTTACAGGTTTACAAATGCTTTATAAATATTATCTCATTTGAGCCTCACAACAATCCTAGAACACAGAGGCTAATGATGCCCCCATTTTACCAATGAGATAACTGAGGCAGACAGCGGCTAAGTGATTTACTCAGGGTCACACAGATATAAGCATCTATGGCTAGATTTTAATTCAGGTGTTCCTGACTACCACTTCATTCAGAACCACCTAGCTACCTCTCTGTGCATGCTATCAGAAACAGGTGATGTGCTGGCTGATTTTGCTGTCTTTTTTTCCCCCTTTTTTTTTTTATTCTGTTATAAGCAACAGCTCACTGGGTGGGGGGAGGGGAGAAGCACAGATTCACAAATGAAGGTTCTATCAAAACAAAAATATGTAAATACAAAATTTTTTACACCTAGAATAGGATGGGGGAAGTTTGGCAAGACATTGTTCAGGTCGACAGCAATCTTCAGGTTTGTGTGGACTATAAATTCAATATAAGATGCTAGTAATAGGATCATGCATTGAGAAGCACAGTGGGAAGAACCCTGATATGTGTGACCTTGGACAAGTCACTTAAACACTCTGAGCCTCAGTTCATTCATCTGTTAAGTAAGGGGGAGTGGGGAGCATCCACCTGTCAGAGTCATGAAATCCAGTCCCACCCCACATGAGGCAGATGAGGAACCAGAGACCCTTGCTTCAAAAGGTTCAATAATGCGCCAGTGTCGGAGCAGGGCACTCATACTTGGGCCCAGTGACTCCACAGGGGAAGCTGGCAGCCAAAGAGGGAATTAAGAGACAAGAGGTTTGGACCAAGGGTGGGACTAATCCAGCTCTGCTCTGTCCACATCTGGAGTACGTGTCCAGTTATGGAAGGGCATTGACAGACTGTGCTCAGAGGAGCCAGCAAGGACAGTGAGGCCAACTAGAGGACCACGCAGTAAGAGGACTTGTTGAACAACAGCTGATAACAATAACAGCTATCACTGACATGGCATTTACTGTGTGCCAGAAACTATGCTAAGCGTTTCACCCCATTAATATCTCATTTGCTCTTCACAACAACCCGGGAGGTCGGTGTTATTATTATCATCCCCATTTTACAGATGAGGCAACAGAGGCAAACAGAGCTTAAGTAACTTGCCCAGGGTCATACAACCAAAGCCAAATTCACTTCAGGTCTTCCTGACTCCGAGGCAGCACTCTCTCTCTTCTGTACCACCTAGTTCCCTTTGAAGAACCGAGGCTATTCACCCTGGAGAAAATTGGGGGGGAAGGGGATCATGATAGTTATCTCTGCGGATCTGAAGGGCTATGGAAGACAGAGAATCTTGTTCTGAGGGTCCCCAGAAAGAACAGCTAGGAAGAATTAGCAGAAATTGCAGGGGTCCATTTTGACTCTATACAAGAGTCCTGCAATGAGAGCCGTCCCAAAGCTAAATGGGCTGTCTTAGAAGGTAGTGAGCTTCTCAACACGAGGAGATGTGGAAAGGAATATGCCTGACACCTTGTTGGGAACAGGGAAGATTCCTGTTGAAGTGTGGGCTGGATCAGATGTTCTCTGAGGTCCTGTGAACTTCCTAATTTAACCCTAAGGTGGGTGACCAACTGGGCCGCCTCCATCACCACCCAGCTGCGTGACCACAGTCTAGGGGACTTTCTCCTGGCCTACAAGAGTAGGGGCCCCCTTCGGCACCATGACCGTTAGCTGAAAGCACGAGATGGGATTCAGAGCCAACTTCGCTGGCTGGCATGGGGAAAGGCAGGCCCCTAACTCTGTGTGTTTGTGCTCCATCACCATCTTGACAAACTAAGCGGGCCAAGCACTGTCCTCCCCAGCATCCTCTAATGTTGGAAACCTCAGCCCACGCTTGAGAACTGAAAAGGACCAATTTCATCATGTTGTTCTCCTTGGCCAGGCTAGAGAGAAGCAGGTGCACGCAGGGCACTGCTAAGGGGTTACCCTATTAAAAGGCAACTCACTCGATGCTTCAACTCGAGCTTCTGATGTTAAGCCTTGTACGCTATCTGTCCTTTCTCTGACCACTTTGTTTTTGCCTTCAATACCTGAGCTTCCACTTTCAAGTCAAATCAAGTCAATACACTATGTGTCAAGCCAGGCAGCACTGCTGTGGATACTTAGGCCCAAAACAGCCCCCCCCTCCTAGGGCTGACAGTTTAACGGGGGAAGACACCCGAGGAACAACTGCTGACAGATGGGTACATCCACAGCCACCTGGAGGTCATCTCAGAGGAAAGGCACCAGGCCAGGGGAGAACACCCGAGAGGCCACTTGCAGAAGGAAGAATTGGAGCCGAGTGTCTCACGTGAAGCCAGGAAAGTCAGGAGGCTCAGATGAAGGAAGGGGAAGGAAAGCATTTCAGGAATGAGGGACTGAATGAACAGGTCAGTTCACAGTCTTAGGTACTCAAGTCTCTTCTCCAACTGCTTACCTTATGAGATGCTTAGGACACATTTGCATTGAAAACGGAACTCAAGTTCTCTGCCTCCATTTCCAAAAGTGTAAAAGGAGGAGATAGGCCTCCTCAGGGACCCCTGAGGTCCCTTACAGCTCTCAGATGCCCTCATCTTCTGACCTGGAAGACAAGACACTCAATATTCTCCTTCACAGGACCCCAAGACTGGAAGGGATGTCTCCAAGTGCACCCCTTTCCTTGAAATCCAAGTTTCCATCTCTGGGATCACCTAGGTGCATTAGTGAGGTATACTCTGAGGTGATTTTGTTATTCATGTCTTCATGGGCTAAAGAAGAGACCAGCCCAATTTAAGGTGCTGCCAAAGCTCTACTTTTTACGCTATACCTGACTCACGCTTTAGTGGAAATCAGAAAACTTTACTAGCAATTTCTAGTTTAAAAAAAAAAGTGGATGGAATGCTGAGCCTGGAGTCAGGAAGAGCTGCAGTTCAAATTCAGTGTCAGATAAAGACTGGTTTTGTGACCCTGGGCAAGTCCCTTAACCACACTTTCTTCACCTACAAAGAGAGGATAATAATAGCACCCACAGGTTGTTAAGATCAACTGAGATAATATTTGGAAAGTGCTTAGCACACTCTCTGGCACATAGTAGGTACTTCATAAATGCTAGTTCTTTTTCTATCTTGACTATCTCTTTTCTTTTAGAAACTCCTGCAGTGGGATTTTAGCATTTCAAATATAACATTGGATGACTTTACCCAAAATCTTCTCCCTCCACTTAATCCCTCAAAATGTTGTCTTTTAAGTTATAAATACTTCTGACAGCTAGGTGACAAAACGGATAGAGAGCAGGACCAGGAAGCAAGGAGGCCAGAGTTCACACTGGCCTCAGACACTTCACCTTTCTAGTCTCATCTGCAAAATGGGGATAACAACAGCACTCAGAGCTGTGGAAAGGATCAAATGAGTAAACGTATGCAGAAGCATGACGTTATCACTGTGGATAGTGGAGTTTCAGCAACCCATTTTGTAGTTTTCTTAATCAACAGGCATGAGGGGAGGGGGGCAGTCTAAAGAGCACAGGATGGGAGTCAGCACAGCTGGGGAGAAGTGCCCAAGCTGGGTTACTGCAGCAGGCCGACTGGGGCTTGGTTTTCCAATCTATAAAGAAGGGTCACCAAACTTAACTGTTAGTCAGCCTTCTACCTTTGGCATTTTATGAGGAGTAAACCAAATGGTTAACAATGTATTTCACAGACACATGAGATAGAAACATTTTAACAAATTTCCACCAGCAAAAGAATGAAAGAGAATAAAAGTGAAAGCTGATAAAGTCACAATACTCTCAGGTAAAAAGAGTTTAGTCAATATTTCATTTCCCACCTGTTTGGGAAAAGGTGGCAAGAAGTCAAAGGTTTAAAAAAAAATCAAGCCCAAGAACTACCACCACAATTAGCTCAAGTTTGCCTTACAAAACCAATGATCGTCACTATAATCACCATCCCCATGACTCTTCAATGTGAGGACAACAACCGAAGACGCAGATTAAGGGACCAGGGAGGAAAAACAGAGGTCTAATGTGAGCCGGTGTGTGTGAAGGCCTGACAAAAGTCCTGGGGTCAGGGGCACTCACGGGCACACAACATAGCTAGGTACCAAGGCAACGTCTGACCTCTCCTCCTTGATGGCATCTCCCATCAGCCCTTTCCTCCCCACGCCAATGAACCTTTCTCACACCTGCTGTCTATAGACTATGATTTGTCATTACCACATTGGTTCTAGAAGGAGCCTCAGAAACCATCTAAGTTGGACAAGCATCTACTTAATGAGGCACCTCCTTTATGGTATTCCTTACAAGGCCAAGCCTTGATGGAAGGCCTCCAGAGGTCAACCATTCCACTTCTGGATAATAAGCTGTAACTCATTTTTCTCTTATTGATAACTTTCATACTTCACAGTCAGCATTCCCCATTCCCCCAAACAGGGAGCTCTAGTTGGTAGGAAGTCTTTCCTTAAACCTAGCCTAAATAACTTTTCCTATCCTAGACCACAAGGCAGTATAGTGGCCCTCAAATGTTTATAGATAAAGCAATAGTACACTTTTCTCAAATGACACTTTTTTCTCACTTCTAAGTCCTCAAAAATTCAGTGTTCTTAGAGAAAGGCCCAGAATTTCTAGCTAAGGAAAAGTCTAACTGAATATCTTAAATTCTATAATAACTACAATAACAAGAATAACTATCATTCTTATAGCCAGCATTTACATAGCACTTTAAGGTTTGCAAAGTACTTCACATGTTAACTCATTTAACCCTCACAACCACCCTGGGAGGTAGATGCTATTATCAGCCCCATTTTACAGATGAGGAAACTGAGGCACAGGAAGGTTAAGTGTCTTGCCTAGAGTCACGCAGCTGGTAAATGCCTGAGGCAGGATTTGAACTGGGCCTTCCTGACCACTACATCACCTGGCTGCTACCTACACTTTGTGTAAGTCACTGTGCCAACCAGGAAGACACAAAATGAAACCAGTCACTCCCTTCAAGGAGCTTCCATTCTAATGAGGGGTAGGGGATAGAACATAGAACTATATAACAGATCATTAGAAGAGGAAGACAGCTTTAACAATGTGGGGGATCCCTACCAGCTCCAGGAGGCAGTGGTTGGGCCTTGGAGGAAATCTAAAGAGCCTTCAAGATGGAAGTGAAGAGGGAGCCGAGCACTAGCTACCAAGGGTAACCAAGAACAGGGGAGCCCCAAGAAGTAAGGCACCTTAAAGCTGCAAAAGGGCCAGAGCAAAGCAAAGACGCCTCCTGCCGATCCTGACCTCGCCTGAAGCTCATCCGGTTCTTCCCAGCTGCAATCCTTATTGGAGCCTTCCTCTGTATAAGATCTAGGGGCCTCCCTGCCCCCCCATGGAAGGTCCTTCCTCCTCCTTCCTCCACCTTCACGGAGGGTTCCCTGATCTCCTCCACACAAGGTGGAAGAGTTATGTGCCAGCACTTTGTAACTTTCCTATGCGATTGTTTTATTTCTCATTAGATTTAACACCTCTGCTTCCTTCCGGGACAGATATTGCCTTATTCATCTCTGCATCCCCCTCTGCACATATCAGGCACTTAATAAATGTGTCTGTTGATTTGAAGGCTCTGAAGCAGTCATTGATTTTATGATCCAAAATCTGCACCAGAGGCCACAACAGAGTCCCTACTGATTTACACAATCAATGAAACAAAAAAAAAAGTGATTTGGCAGGTTGCAACACAATCAGCTATAACACAGCACCTGTTCTATTTAAATAGCACAACATCATACCGTTAAAAACAACAAATCGCTCTCATAAAACAAATGCTAATCTCATGATGTTTCACCATTGAGCAATTGAGAAGAGCCAATTATATGAAATATGCCAAAACACAAATTTATGGCCTCTGCTCATTTGGCAAATGTGGTAGGTGTTGTTAAATGTTGAAAAACACATATGCAAATAAGCAAATAAAGTTTTGAAGCTCAGAGACTTAAATATTTACATTAGCATAAATGTGCAAAAGAAATGTTTACATGAGCATAAATAAAATACTTTCCAGGAACAAATTTTTTAAAAATGTGATTGTCAGGAAACAGCTATGAAGAGAGATTCTTGAAAACGAATTTTAAAGCCACATTAATATGAAGGGGAGACAAAATTATGGAAGATTCAGGACACCATCACGAGACAACTACTGAAGTAAGATAAACATCCCATTTGTGACTGCAGCCCCTTTCCCCCAAGAGAACAAAACCATCCCCACCACAACCATTCATTATACATCAAAAGCCGTATTAGTGACAACAATTTGATAAAGTTCTTGTTTTTCCAGAAATTATCAGCGAAGCTGTGTTCCCAAAATAAATCCTAAAGCATTTCCCCCCCTGGACAATCGTGGAAGACTGAGGCGCATTTTTTCCCCCGAGGAGTTTGTGTGTTGGAAACAGCTAGAACTGGTCAGCGCTAGCAGGGTCTCTAGGGCTGAGGCTAGACAGCTCCAATCCCCAGAAAATTCTAGCCAAGAAAACTCATTCTGCCTGCCTTCCTGATTCTTAAAAAAGTGAGTCACTAAAGAAAAGTGAGCACACACTTCAGAAAGTCAGTGAATGGAGATGCCTAAAGAAGCCTGGATATTATTTGCCAAGCTAGAATCACTCATGGAAAGTTTTACTTCTTCGGATAATGGCTAAGAACATTTCGAGCCCAGAGAGCAATGAGTTTTTTGCCCCTACTATACACACTACTCTTCACTGATGAGGAAAAAGGGGCTCTTCACCTGGGTCCTTGAACTTTTTTAAAAAAATATTTTGATGCCTATATTTTGCTATAATTGGTTTCCTCTGCAATCCTCTGTATCAAAGCATTTAGAAGAACGGGACCCAAAAGGCTGCCAAAGTGGGTCCAAGACACACACCCAAGACGAAGAGCCTCTGCGTGGGCCGCACCATCAGTAACCAGTTCCTGAGCTCGGTTCTTCGAGCCAGCGCCGAGTTTAGGTGAAGCGCTCCACACGGAGCCAACCTTCCGCTAAAAATTGGCTGGAGAGCCTCACCCTGGCCACCGCTTCCTTTGCTGTTCTTTGTCAAATGACGCGTAGAATGCCCCCGGGGGTCCAGAAGCACGTCTGATAGAATCATGCTACATTTAAGCTCATTTTTTAAAAATCATAGCTCATTTAACTAACAGAGGCCAAAGAGAAGTGTGCTAGCTTTTCTATCCCAAGGCCAAGAGCGATGAAATCATAGTTTTCCTTTAACTCATCACCGCCCTCCCCATCCCAGGCTTCCACCAGCCCCATCCCTTAAGGTCCCGAGGGTGACTCTCACCACCAGCGACTGCAACAGGGTAACGTCTAAAAGGGCAAGCGCACTCCCCAGCGCATACACACACTCACAAGCAGATACACACAGGCACGCACACACTCATGCTCACGCTCCCACTCCCGGCCCCTTCTCTCTGCAGAGGTCCACAGCAGTCGCGGAGGACCGAGTCCGGGCTCAAAGCTTTGAACTTGGCCCCTAGGGCAGACCCCCCCACCCCTCCAGCTCCCCGCCCGCCCGGGGACAGAAGGGAGAGCAAGGAGCCCCTGCCCCGCACTCCGGACCGACCGGAGGGAAAAGGGGGGAAGGGGGCAAACTCCCGAGAGGGACCCAGTCCAGGCCCCGAGGACAGAGGCGCCCCCGGGGCGGGTCGGGGGGATCCCCGCTTGCCCCGGCACCTCGCGCCGCCGCGAGCATCCCTCCCCCCTTGGGCACCTCAGTCGGAGCCCGCGGCCCCCCGCTGCCCGGGCCGGGCGCTGGGGGCTGGTCCCGCGGGGAGGGGTCTCTGCCCGCGGGGAGGGGGCTCCGCCCGAGCCGTACGCCTCACCTGAGAGCGGCGGGCGCCGCAGCCACGACCACCTCGCCGTGCGTCCGCAGTCCGCCGTCCGTCCGGGGCTGGGAGGGGACGGGGGACGCGCGGGCGGTCCCGGCCCGGTCCGTCCCGGCGCCTCCGCTAGAGCCGCCGCCGCCGCCGCTGACACTCACAACAACTAACTAACTCCCCGCCGCCGCCTCCGCGCGCCCCCGCCCGCCTCGGGCCGGCCCCCCGCGCGCGCTCCCGCCCCGCCCGGCTCCGCGCCGCGCGCCGCCGCCGCCCAGGAATGTCCGCGCGCGCGCGCTTTCCCTCCTCCGCCTCTCCCCTCCCCCTTCCCCTCGCGAACCGGCGCGCGCGTGTGTCCCAAAGCCCAGCTGGCCCTCCCGCGCCGCCACCCAAGTACCCACCTCTTGCCCCGCGGATACAGGAAAGCACCCTCACGCGCGCACGCGCGCGCGCGCGGGGGAAGGGCAAGCCGCCCCGAGGCCAGGTAGCCGAGAAAGAAAGGGGCGGGGAAAGAGTTGGCAAAGGGGAATTGATTGGCTTGGGGGCCGGCATGGGCTGGGGGGCGTGGCGGACTGGCGTGGGCCCGGGGCCGGCCAGAAGACCAGGGACTCCCAAGTTCCGAAGGGGGACCGGAGTGAAAAAAGACTGCAAATTAAGGCCGAAGCGCTTCCCCTCCCCCATCCCGTTCTCCTTTCGACACGGACGCGCTTCGGTTAGGCCTCTGGAAGTCTGCACGGGAGAGTAAATAAACTACATTTCCCAGCAAGCTCTTCGAAAACTCGTCTCATTCGTACGCACGTAGGTTCATTCCGCGACCGAGAAAAATAATCCCGGGAGTTTTTCGAGGAACACTGCCCAGGAAGTCCCTCTTGGCCTTGGGCCACACCGTAAAACCGCTAGTGTTCCCTACCGAATCAGGGACTTTAGGATATGATGAGCTATCCAAGGCGCGGAGCGGGGAGGGGGCGTCCGTGGCGGGAGTTGGAGGAGTGATTCGGCGGAGGGATCCGTGCGTCGAGACGTGAAGCGGTCCCGAACGGAGAGCTAGCGCGTCTGAAAGGGACTGAGGAAGTTGTGCTCAGTGCGGGGGGCTCCGAGGAGGCCTGTGGCCTCTCCCTGCCCGCCGCCTGCAGGTCAGTAAGCGCGGACGACCCTCGGGGTGGCCGGCTCCGAGACGCCGGAGGAGCTTCGCGGATGCCGCCTCCTCTCCCGCTCCCTTCCCCATTGTTGAACCTGAGTTTGTCTGGCTGAGGGCTGACTGATTGGGGGGCCGACTACTTCCGGTGGGGGGGCGCCTGGGGCTCCTTGGCAGAGGGGCCATGTACTTCCGGCGGGGGCCGGGTCAGCTGAGAGTACCTGCTCACTTCCGCTGCAGAGGCCGGCTTGGGGGCCGTGGTCTCGCGGGAGGCTCCCTCCCCCCATCCCCCGGCCTGCGCAAGGTGATTTCTCTCCTCCTGTAATGATGCGCTGCACCAAGTCTTGATTTTAGGTTCGTTTCCAGCCCCTACCTGTGTAACCTGAAGCCAGGCTCTGGGCGCCAGGTAGTTTTTAACGGAGGAGATGCTGAGGGCTGAATCCTTCCGTAAGAACAGTCCAGGTCACGTGCTGTGGTGCCAGTGTCATCTTGACCGAACTCGCCGGTGTCTTCCAATAGTCAGACACGTTGGTTAAGGTCACGGAGGAGTTTTGCCCACCTCCTCAGCCTTTTGCATGTTCACTTGTTTTTACGGTAGCCGGAGTGTTTGTACAGGTTGTCCCCAAAGTCTTAGTGCGGTTTTAAGCTTGTCAAGCATTAAACTGCAACAAGATTTTCGGGTCCTCCTGTATTAAGAAATCGTGTGCGAAGTAGCGAAGCATTTCAGTTCGTCAGACGTTTATTCAGAGCCTACAGGTGCAGGGTAACCGAGCTGCGCAGGTGCGGAGAATACCATGATAAATGCCATTCCTGTCCTCAAGAAGCTTGCCGTCTAGCAGGGTAGCTCAGCGTTTTGAGTTTCAAAAACAAGCTTTTGATTTGTCTCTCAGAATGTAAGTTCCTTTAGGGAAATATTTTCCCTCAATGTCTCCAGTGCCTAGCAGACGTTTGGGAGCTTGACAGATTTTGAAATGAATTAAATTCTGTTAACGGGCTTCCAAAGTAATTCACTTCAGGCCACGTTTAAGTGTCATTATGTTAATAAGGCAGCTAAGTGGGGCAGTGGATAGAGAACTGGGCTTAGGGTGCAGATGTAGCCTCAGAATTTACTAGCCTCCTGACCCTCCACAAGTCACTTCACTTCTCTCTACCTCTATTTCCTAATCTGTAAAATGGGGAAAACAACACGCCCCCCCCTCAGGGTTGTTGTGATGATCATATGAGATAATGTCTGTAAAGCACCTTAGCCCCTACTAAAGATGTCTGTTCTTTAGGAAGCAGTATGGGGTAGAATGTAAAAAGTACTGGATTTGAAGTCAAAAGACTCGTGTTCAGATCCTTGGTGTATGTGACGTATTAGGCAAATCACTCAACTTTCCTAAGGACTTCAGTTTCCTTCTCTGTGTAAAATGAAAGGGTGCAAATCTCTTTTTAAAATGTTCTTTATTCGTTTCCTTTTTTACACTTCTCTTCCTTTGCAGTGACCTCCCCTTTCCTAACCACAGAACCTTTCCTTGTAACAAATAAGCACAAGCAAGTGAAACAGATCAACACGTTGACTCTGCCTGTAAATGTGTGCCTCCTTCTCCACCCGAGGGCACATCCCATCCCTTCCACGGGGCGGGCCATGTGCTTCCCCAACATTCCATCTCTCACCTCAGTGTCCTCCCTGCCTTTCTTCATTTCCTCCAAGGCGCTCCTCCTCGTCCTTGCCTTTTACAAGCCCTAGTTTTAAAGCACAGCTTACAAGGTAACTTCCTACATGGAGTCTTTCCTGATCTTCCCCAAAATTAGTACCTCCCCCTGGAAATTGCCTTGTATTTATTTCATATATTCTTTGTAAGAGAGTGAGAGTGTGTGTGTGTGTGTGTGTGTGTGTGTGTGTGTGTGTGTGTGTGTTGTTTTCCTCATTAAAAAGTAAGCTCCTTTCTAGGCCGGAGACTCTAGGGACTGTTTGGTTTCCCCATTGTATCCCAATTACCTGGTATGGTGTTAGGTACATAGTGGGTAGGCACTTAATAAATTCTTGTGTGTTGATTGATGGTAGAATTGGACACTGTATTGATCAGAGCTCTGAAGTCTTTTGATTGCATTTTCACTTCATTTTTGTGGTCAACCTATAAATTGTTCTTTTGGTTCTACTTACTTGATACACTGGATGATCTTTTAGGGTACCCTTCAACTGTATTCTGTTCTTTAGCAAGCCTGAAACATTTTAGTATGTTGTGAATGCTAATTATTTGAACCTATAACTGAAATTGCTATAAATTGGCTTGATTTGAAATAATTTAGAGATTAAAACTATTAAATTTATTTCTGTTGAACTTCTAATAAACTGTTACATTCACAGTTTATTAAACAGTCTCCAGGATGAAAATTATAGCTAGTGTTCTTCATCTTAAGCGTTTTTGTGGTTTTTGTCTTGTTTTTAAAAAAAAATAATAATGGTTATTCGAGGTCTCTACAACACAGTTCTTAGTTTCGGGTTTGTTGTATTGGGTAAGAAAAGAGTGAAGAAAGGACTTGCAGAGTTATAGATAGAGAGCCTTGGGGGGAAAAAAACCCAACATAAATAAAATTTGGGCCAAAGTTTAATGAAAGAGAGGACTATACACGTGACCTCCAAATAATTAACAAGATATTTCATTATCATAAGAACATTTTATTAAAAGGAAAATAGAAGTGTTCATTATTTGTTACGCTATAAAACACAGTATTGTAGATTCATCCTGACAGATTAAACTCCAACATTTGGAATTACGGAAATAACAGGAAATTGTGAAAAAGGTAGAGAAAATGATGTTAAAATGTGGACTAAGATAGTTACATTTCCTTTGTGTAGTTGGAAAACAGAGGAGTATATTAAATTGGCCTTTGTAATGTTCCACAAGAGAAATGCGATATAATAGAAATAAGAAAAATTGCTGTAGCTTAAAGACTTGAGCAGGTTGAAGAAGTGTCTGTTCAGAAAAAAGCAATATATAAAGCACATATCTGAGAAAGGATGTTTTCTGATAAGTGGCAGTTATTCATTGGTTCTGTTAAAGGAGAAATATTAGAGGAGTGAGTATGTGCAGAGAAGAGAGGTGAAGACCATAGAACATTTTAGAGTGAGAGTTATGTGAGAAGCTAGTGGATTTGCTATATGATAGAAGAAAGCCTTAAAAATATGCTCTTCCTGTTTCTGTTATTTTTCTAATCGGGACACTAAATGAAAATTAGAAAATAAAATTAGCAGTGGATAGAACACAGGCCCTGGATTCAGGAGGACCTGAGTTCAAATCCAGCCTCAGGCACATAACACTCACTAGCTGTGTGACCCTGGGCTAGTCACTTAATCCCATTGCCTAACCAAAAAAAGAGAAAAAGAAAAGAAACTTAGACTGTATTAGGGGGGTATGATTAAAGTTTTGTTTTAACTGAATTATGTGGGAACCTGCAGTCCTAAGTAATAATATTCAGATTATATGACTATGTCTGTTATCAAAGCATCCAGGGATCACACAGACCAAAGTAGTTAGAATGGGAGTCAATAATACAAAATTTGTGCCTTAGCAGAATTGATAACATTTCTCATCTTACACAACTGTTTTACTCTTTGAAACAGAGACCTTTGAATAAGAATGAACTCCAAAAATCTACTCCAGTCCAATGTAAGTCCCTCTACAAGTGATATAGAGTGTATTCACTCACATTTGGGGATAGCTCAAATTTGAACCAAAAAGAATTTTTTTTTATATATATTGAGCCTTGGACTTCCTGTGATTTCTACAAGTTACTATTTTTGTTTATCTTTTGTCCTGTCCAAAGTATACTAATATTCTTGAAATATTTTTATATCCTAAAGGTTTGAGTAGAGGACTTTCTCATCCTATAGATGTTTTTCTACTTTTCTTACCTTTTTTTTTTAATGTTACAAAAATTGTAGTCTTTGACTTTCCAGATGGAAATCAAGGACAGGAAACTCATTGCTACCTCCCTATTTATAAGGTGTAGGGTATGATCATGGTTTGAACAACATCCAAGATACAACCTAAAATTTGTATGATCTTGCTTCCAGTTTAAAGCATTTAAAACCCTCCTTCTCAGCATTTCAGCTAACTGCCATCCAAATCTGTTGGGTCCTCTGCTTGAATACTCAGGCTTTCAGTTCAGTAAATATTTATTAAATGCCCCCTCCTCCTCCCCCACACCCCAACCAAGACTTTAGCATTTAGCATTCTCAGAATTGGAATGAATCTTGGAGAGTGTAAACTTGTTCAGTCTCATTCCTGAAGTTGAATCCCCTTTATACACTCTTCCCACCAGCAGTGTTGGGGAACGTGCCTCCCATTCCGTTGTTAGAACATTCCATGTGTCACGCAGTCTTACAGAACCTACCTCTTTGTAGCTTCTGCTCGTTGGTCCTTCCTTGTCCCCGAACCAAACAAAATGAGTGAGACTCAGACTGCTCTCTTTCAAACGGCCCCAAGCCCTTCAGGGAGGGGCAGAGAGAGAAAAGATGCTTTGAATGTGCTGCTCTAACTCTTCTTTTTCCTTTTTTCCTTTTGTGTTTGTATGCAGTGTTTTTTAAAGTATTTTTTTTAATTAGCAAAAGTCTGCCTTCTCACCTTCCCCCAAAACTTCCCCACTCTGCCCTGAATTGAAAACAAGAAAAACAAAACCCATTACAAATATGCATAATAAATCAAAACAAATTTCCCCATTTGTGGTGTCCAAAACATCTTTGTCTCTTTCTGTGCTCTAAGCCCTTCACTTCCCTATCAAAAGGTGGATGGCGTATTTCATCCTTAGTCTTCTAGATAGTAATTGGTTATTATACTAATTAGAGTTCCCAGTTCTTTCAGAGGTGGTTTTTTTTTTGCTTTTATCGTATTATTGTCATCGTATAAACTCTTCTCCTAGCTCTGTTTGTTTCACTCAACATCAATTCATACAAGTTTTCCCAGGTTTCTTTGCAGCCATCTCCATCATTTCATCCGGTGCAGTAGTATTCTATCAGTTATATACCACAGCTTGTTCATCCATTCCCCAGTTTAGACCCTCAGATTCCTATTCTTTGTCATCTTAAAAAGACCGATGAATAATTTTATACATTCTTAGAGTTTGTTTTTGTTATGACTGATCCCTCCCTTAATTTACCCTCCCCCCATGACCCTTTACTAAGCATTTTCTTGTTGAGTGAAATCTATTTTTGTATCCAATTCTGTGTGTGTATTCTTCCATGTTTTGATTGGTTCATTTGAAAGTGAGGTTCAGATGTTGGCTTCTCCTCTCCAGTCCCCTCCTTGTTGGTATAGATATCTCCGTGTATATCCTGATGACGTGAGATAATGTTTCCTAACGTTTTTCCTTTCCCAGTGTCATCTTCTTCCCCTCCCCTTCCATTCTTCTCTTAAAATCAGCTACAACCAGTCCCAGGGCTTGTCTGATTAGATGATCTCTGTAACCCTGAAAGATGATAGGCAGTTGCTAAGACATAAGCCTCATTTTCTCATGATTGAATGTTAGCAGTTTATCCTTGTTTAGTTCGTTATCATTTGTTCATTCCCATTTGCCTTTTTATGTTTTTCTTTACTCCTGTGTTTGAATTTCAGTTTGTATGCAGCTCTGGTATTTTCAATCAGGAATGCTTGGAAGTGCTGTGTTGCATTAAAGTTCCATCAGTAGCATTATACTTCATTTTGTTGAGTAAATTAGTCTTGGCTGTAAGTCTGTATCCTTTGCCTTCTGAGATATTGTGTTCCAGGTTCTCTGCTTCTTTATAATGGGGGCTGCTGAGTTGTGTGTGTTCCTGACTCTGTCTCTGTGGTACTTCAATTCTTTCTGGCTGCTCGTTGCATTTTTTTCTTTGACCCAGAAGCTCTAGCTTTGGCTATGACATTCCTTGGAATTTTCATTTTGGAGTTTCTTTCATGAGGTGACTAGTAGATTCTTTTCTGTTTCTACTTTGCCCTCTGGTTTTAAGAGAACTGAGCAATTTTCTTTTTTTTCTTTTCTTTTTTTTTTTTAGCAATTTTCTTGAAATTTGATAACTAGGCTCTTTTTTTGGTCATGACATTCAGATAGTTCAATGATTTTTAATTTTTGTCTCCTTGATCTTTTTTCCAGGTCATTTGTTTTTGCTATGAGATACCATTCATTTTCTTCTATTTTTTTTTCAGTCTTTTGACTTTGTTTTAATATTTCTTGTTGCTTCATGAAGTCTTTAGCTTTCTATTTGGTCCATTTTGATTTTCAGGAAGTTTGTTGCATGGGCAAGGTTTGTGTACTTCTTGTGCCAAGCTATTACCCTTTCCCTTTTTCTTCCATGACTCTCACATCTTTTCTAATTTTTTCCTCAAGCACTCATTTAATTTATTAAAAAATGTCAAAGTCTTTACAAAAATTCTTGCTACATCTATTCCAAGAATTCCAATTGATTTTGTGCCCAAGCAGTATTTTTCTCTGAAGCTTTGCTTGTTGATATTTTAGAAGCATTCTCTTTGGAGTTGGTGTCTTGTGCTTCCCTTATCAACACAATAGCTTTTTATGGTGGGCTCCTCTTTTTTTGTTTGTTTGGCTTATTCTTCCAGCCTATTTCCTGAATTCAGACTGGATATTAGGGCTGGGCATTGCTGCACTTGTGGAGGGAAGGTCTAGTCTGATCCTGTTGCTGCTTTCTTGGGAGGTAACTGAGTGTTATGTTAATTCCAGGATCTCAGGGACAAGCTGGGGACCTGTAAACTTTGATTGCTTTTAGAGTGGTCTGATTCAGGACAAAGTCTAATTGCTGCTCCCCTGGTCTGAGCCCTGCAAGTTCCTGACCTGGGTTTGAGTCTGAGCAATGATAGACTGCTTTTGGACTCAGACCCTGTCAGCCAGCTGGAAATCTCTGTTGGCTCAGAGTGGCTGAATTGTAGGCTTCCCTTTGGTCTGGGATTCCTGCCCTGGTTATTCCTCTGCAGGCTGAGCTGGGGGCTAAAACTGAAAACCCCCTTTGCTCCTGGGGTCTGAGTCCCTCTACTGCTGTTTGCTTCTGAACTTCATTTTTACTATACTGCCCAGGGCTTCCCTACCAGGGAGCGCCACCTCTATGTGCATGTCCCATTCGCCATCCACCCAGGATCTAGGCAGTGGGGCACAAAGCAGCTAGTTCATACCTGTCCCCCTTGAGATACCCCAGGATGGGTTTGGGATGTCCTCTTACCTTGGTGAACAGCTTCTCCCTGGTTGCTGCTTTCTTTTGACTTGACCTCTTGTCCATAGACCTCTCTATCTATATGGATCTGGGCCAGACAAATGACCATTGTGACTTTTTAGATTTCTCCCACTGTGACTTGGTCTGGTGCATTTTCTAGGTCTGTGTTTAGGAGTTTTGTGGAAGAGAACTTGGAACTACTATTCCATTATATTACTTTCCATTTTTAAATTGAGTTCATTTAATGAGGATACAGTGCTAGGAGTTTAGAAATTATCTACCCATTAAAGTTTTATTTACCTTTCCTTGGCAAATGGAAGACTCCTAGTTTCCAGGACTGCTTTAGTAACTCAATGATTACAAGAATTACAATAGCTTATAAGAGGTGGCCCCAGAGTTTTCCCTATGCTGTAATAGTTAATGTACCCTGTGCAATCTGTGGATTATGATGTAAGCCAATGGCCTCAATTGTATTTGTGAGCTTTTTCGTGTAAATATTAGCAAGATTTTAGGGGGTTCCCTCTTTTAAATACTGAGTTATGTACTATAATCTCTGCTCTGAAGTCTCTGGAGGTGTAGAATAAATCATAAAACAGCAGTGTCTATCATAGTATCATTTCAAGGATCTATTCAGCAACAAATATTTATTATGATTTTGCCCGTGTTTGGAAACCCCAGATTTCCCCAGATTTTCAGTCTTTCGATGATCTAGTCTTTCATGAGTTTCTGAGGATGAAAATTTGTCACCCTGAAATCAACCCCATGATCCTCTATGAACTTAGCTAGGCTGAAAGTTCTCATATCACAGACTTGGTTTCACTGGCCCCATATTCAGTGCCTTTCAATATGATAGAACATAAAGTAGTAGATTAGAGCAAGAAGGAATTTTAGATGCCATCTCTTCCAACACCTTCATTTTGCAAATGAGGAAACTGGGATCAGAGAGGGGAAGGGAATCTGCATTTGTAGAGGGATTAAGTGCATGCCCAGAATTACACAATAAGTGAATGAGGCTAGATTTGAACCTAGGTCCTCTGATTCTAAAACCAGTACTCCTCCACTGTGCCACACGGCCTCTCCTGTGGGATTTAAAGTCAGCTGCCATACCTTTGAAAAACCTAGGCCTCTTCATTCTATGATGAACTGTTAGTGGAGGAATCATAATGGTTGGCATTCATGCAGTACCCTAAGGTTTACAACAGCCCTTTCCCTACAGCGTTATTGAGCTAAGACATAGCTGGGAAGCCGATGTGGGCTGGCTGGATAGCATTTGATGCTTGCTATGGGATTGCAGATTGCAGATCTGTCTGGTGTGTCTTGATTAACTTGACCTCTGTTCTCACATTCTGCCTGCTCTTCCCTATCAAGAGATAATGTGTGTATGTATGATAATATCCACCTTGGCCAAGAATGAATTGAGGCACTATTCTTTTCTTCCCACAGCTTATGTGTTAAATACAAAGCACTTTGCAAGCTTTAAAGCACTACATAAATGCTGGCTGTTAGTGTATTACTACATCTACGTAGGCATTTCTATTAGATATATTTGGAAGAGAAATTGAACAGCAGGATAATGTAGTAGAGAGAGCGCTGGTCACCACCACCTGTTAGCGTTGTGGTCTTGGGCAAATCTGCATCTCTTGGTTGCAGTTTCCTCATCTGTTGATTTGGGAGGGCGATACCTTCCAAATGCAGAGTTTGGACCAGGTGATCTCTCTAGGCCTCAGATCTGTGAGTCTATATGTGAGGAAACAAAGGCATATATACTGAAGCAGTGTCTGTGGATACCTAAGGAATTTGGATAACTTTTCCTGCATCTGCCTTGAAGTTGATAATTTACAGATTATTGGGAAACTTCTCTGCCTCCCACAACAATCAGTGGATCTCTGCTTTTAATTATGTGATCTACTTCTTGGACCCAAAAGCAGTTTTGTTTTACTTCTTTGACATCTAGATGATTGGCTAAGTTCCCAGCCTTCTTAGAGAAAAAGAGAAGCTACAAAAATAAAGGCTGAGCCCCACAAAATTGCCTCTCTGCTACCATGTAACGTAACCTCAGTTTAATAGCCCCCCCAAAAGTGTATTTCTCTGTAATGTTCCTGCTTAATTCTGCAGAGGTGATGCTAGTATTTGACTTTCTTAAATCCAGATGGATGTACTTACTTCTACCTCATCTCAACCCTCAACTCTCCTTACCTCTCTTATTGCACTTTTACCATCTACTTTAATGTATTTATGTATTAAGTGGTAAGAAGGTCCTTGAAGGTAGGGACTGGGTTTATTCCTACTTGTTTTCTCCACAATACTATATATATTCATTCAATTCATGATTGTCCATTGGCATCAGTAAGTATTATTAATCTGCAGATGCTGTTTGGATATGAATAGTCATATCATTTCAATGTAGAGAGTTTCTGGTTGTAGACAGAGAAGTTCTTCTGAACTAAACTTTTTTTTTAATCATCCTTATAACTTGTGTCCTTTAGGAAAATTTAACTGCAAGGTGAGGTGGCTGAGATGAGGATTATGACTCTCCCTTAGACCTTCTTAACAGTTATTGATCTGGAAGATGACACCCAATTCAGCTCAGCACACATTTGTGGAATCCCTACCACCTGTCACTTTCTCTGAAGGCCACTAGGAATCTAGGAGCTTTGCCTCTTTTGAATATGGGCAAATTGTTCCTCTTTTTTTTTTCCCTTTCCTACTGTGTACGATGCCAAGTTTCTCCAGAAGCACCTGGAGCTTCTATAATAGTTGTTGTTCAGTCATATCTGACTCTTTATGACCCCGCTTGGGGTTTTCTTGGCAGAGATACTGGAGGGGTTTGCCATTTCCTTCTCCAGCTCCTTTTACAGATGAGGAAACTAAGCAAACAGGGTGATGTGACTTGCCCAGGGTGACCCAGCTAGGAAGTGTCTGAGGCCACATTTGACCTCAGGTCTTCCTGATTCCAGGCTCGGCGTCGTGCTCGCACCTCCACGCCATCCCCACCCGAAGCTGCTTCTCCGACACGGACTTGCCTTTATCAACACGTGTTATGTGGCAGGCCTTGTGCTGCTCACGTGGCCCTCTTACAGAGTGGGCGTAGCCCACTAAGGACGTGATTGGGAGTACGCTTCAGGTGAGTGCTCTAAGAAAGCTCGGGGAGGTGAGGGGCACTTTAGCCAGGGGGGATCCCAGGAAGTTTCGGGGAAGAATAGTGCCTGAGGCAGGCCTTAAGGGAAAGAAGGATTGCAATAGGCAGAAGTGGGTCCACGTCTTAGGGTACAGGCTGTGTCAGTGCACAGGAGCAAGAAAATGCGCAAGGACGTGACCAGGGAATGGCTCATAGTCCAGTCTGGCCACCACACAGAGTGTGCGAAGGGAACTTAAAGGCAATAAGACTAGAAAGGTAAGCTGGACTGAGGTCATGGAGGGCCTTGAATGTCAGGCTATGGAGTTTGTATTTTATCCTAACTACCAGACAGTAGACGATAAACAGGAGGTACAGAATAATTTTATGTATATGTACCCGAAGGTAGCCAGCTCTAGGGTGGGGGTGGGCTGTGGAGGAGGGGGAAAAAAAGGAATTTACCTGATAATTTTGTGGTATATTTGAAAGGAAGAGCAGTTTGTGCAGTTTCATGTGCAGTCATTTTTTTTGTTGTGCTATGTTATGGAAATGCTAGTTTTATTCTATAAATTTAAAATAAAATTTAATAATGATTTAAAAAAAGGAAAAAGCAATGACGCTAGCTTAAAACAGTAGAAAGCTGAAAGTTGTGTTCAGTTTTTATGTCTTTGATGTTTCTATTACACAGATACCGTCTATGTTATATCCCATTTTACCTGAAGTAGTAAGTTCCTGTGGCAGGGACCGTGTATGTACCAGGGCTAGCATATTGTTGATGCTTGGTAACTGCAACCAGGACTAATTCTGTGTTCATTCAAAATTGTCATCTGATATGGCATTACAGTGGCCATTGTCCTGTGCTGATCTTTGTGAGAATTCTTCAGGGATCTCGGTTAATGATGAACATCTCTTCTGCTCAGTGGAGTTGGCACTTGTGGCCACGTTTTACCCAACCTCCACATCTCAGCTGCACCTGCTGACATTTCCTAAATTTGAGACTAGAGGCAGAGCTCTCAATGGTGGCATCTTGGCTGGGCCACTTGCTTCCTTTGCCAGAACCAGAATTTTTGGAGCATCGGGGCATGGTGGTGAGGTGGCCTAATTACTCAAGCATTTTCCTGCCTCTGGGTTAGGGGAAGCACAGTGTGCTACATATTGTTAGCATTGTGCCCATCATGGCTATGTGTCATGGCCAGGTAGCACAAAGGAAGTGGCAAGTCTGGACATAGACACTTGGCAGAGAATGACGACTACTCCACGTTGTTGGTGCCTTTCTCTTCTAAAATGTTCCTGTTTAGGATCATAGAGAGCTGAAAAGGCTTTGAAGGTCATCTAATCTAACTCCCTCATTTTACAGAAGGGGAAACTGAGGCTCAGGGAGATGAAATGACTTGCCCTGCAGCACATGGCCAGTGAGCCGAAGAATGGCTTCTAGACCAATCCATTTTTCTTTCCATTATTAAATGACTAATGTCCAGTATTGCAAAATCTTAGAGATAATGGTATTCATTCTACTCAACTTTTATTACATGATTTATAAAAATCAGATGAAAGAAAAAACAAATCTCCTAATTTCATATTTTGAGGAAAAAAAATTGAGATATACAAGAGCTTGAACCAAGTTGTTAGCAGCAATCAGTCCCTAACACACAAAGTAGTATTTACAATTTAGAACAAGATAAATTTCAAGGGGGAAGTGTTTCAGGTTTCTTTTACCTGATTCTTTAGCATAGATCAAATGGATCCTTTTAGTTTATTTCTAGAGCCCAGATACCAGTAGTCCTATAAGTAGCTTTAAGTAGAAACCATATTCTAAGTATTTCCATGCAAATCTGTGGGTGTGGGGTAGGGGTTAAAAGTTCATAATAGAGTTAAAAGAATAAGAGTATTGAATGCTTAGAAAATGTCAAATTTCCAATTAGGAAACATTATTTGTTTTTCATCTTTGCAAAATTGTTTATTATTCAGTGTCTGAGTGAAATGATTTTTTAAAGCTTCATCTATTTATTGATATAGTACAGATTTACTAGACAGAAATTCTTGAGCCAGTGAATTTGGGAGCTGATGAGAATTTATCAGTGTTTGCCTCTGGATATTACTAAATATATAAATCTCATAAATCTGTAGTTGCCACTGCAGGCTCGCTCTTTGGTTTTCTAAAGTGTAACTCATTGACCCCCATAGCTCATGGAAGAATATAGGTAAAATTGGGGTATGACTATAATAAGGTCCTAAGTCAGGATTGTAGTGCTGTGAGACCATACCATATGTGAGAACAGCCTTTTCAGGCTAATTGCTCATTTAAGGACCATATTATGTAAATGGTGTGGAGTGGTTTTATCTTGATTTCTGAAAGGGGCATAAGCAGCTTTATTGTGCCAAAAAGACATGTCAGCTGCTAGCCACTTATTTCCTAGCAAAACAAACTACTTGCAGGATCTGTTTTGGAGGTTTTCTTCTCCTAGAGTTTAATTAAAATCTTCTCACCTCCATGATACTGAGGATGTTGTAGGTTCTTGTAGTGTACCCAAAAAAAGGACTGGGGTCAGCTTCATCCTGCTGCTGTCAGCCTGTGCTAATTGTGTGTCCTCTTTAGGCTGGGTAGTAGTTGCATCTAGTAGCACCATGACTGGTGACACATATTCATTTGTTATATTTATATTTATATTTATATTATCCTTTTCCCTATTTTAAAAGGGTTCAAGAGTTTGGCTTTTTCTGGCATTGACCCAAATACATTTCTCTCTGGAAGATTGAGATTTATTTAGTTAGCTATGCACGACATGTCTGAGAGTGGAAGCTGTTTGTTTGGAGCATTATAGATTCACAGTGCAGACCCAGGAAAAGGGCAAGAAAGGGCCATAGAGATCATCCCGCTCTTGCTTTGCAGACCAAGAAACCAAGTTCTAGGATGGCTAAGCAGCCTGCCTGATGCTTCATAGGGGGTGAGTAAGAGAGCCAGGATTCCAGTCCAGGGCCTCTCAGGTCATAATCAGGTTTCCACTAGACTGTGCTGCATGCTAAGTCACAAAGCCAAAACTTGTACCCAGATCATTTGCACTTTCCACTATGCCACTAATCTCTTCACATCTTAGCACCATCCTTTTTGAGGAGCCAAAGGAATGAATCCCATCAAGGTTGAACGTAGATCCATATTTGAATCCTGAGAGTCATTGTGTCCTGGTGGATAGAGAGTGGGCCTTGGAGCCAAGGAGACCTGAGTTAAAGTCTCACCTCTCACATTTACCTGCTATATGACCCTGGGCAGGTCACCTAACCTCTTAGTGCCCTAGGCAACTGAGACTAAAATTTACAGAGATGATGACCTGAATGGGTAGAAGCACCTCACCCAAGAGTTTGCTATGCCAATGAAATCACAGTCCTCATACGCTATTTGCATCCTGACTCTGGCAGTTCTTTTTTCAAGAACTTGGAATAAACTATGCACAGGAGGATAAGGGCCTGTACCAGGGTGTGGCAGTGTTAGAGGAGAGAAATTGGCGAGAGATGTTAAGGAGGTAAAATTGACGGGCTTTGGCAACAGGTTGGCTATGGGGGAATGGGGGAGTGAAAAAGTGAGGAGTTGGGGGTGACTGTGAGGCTGCCAGCCTGGGTGACTGGGAGGATGGTGGTGCCCCTGAGAGTAATGAGGAAGTTAGGATGGGGGTGAGGGTGGGGGTGTATGTAATGAATCCAGTTTTAGATACATTGAGTTGAAAATGTCACCAGCTTAAGATACCCAAGAGGCAGTTGGAGTTACAAGACAGGTTGGGGGGCTAGGGATGAATAAAAAGATCTGAAAAATCATCAGCGTAGAGACTGAGTGAAGACTGAGATTGAATGAAGAAGTGCAATTTCATGGGCGCATCCCCATCGCTGGCAGGCCAGTCAGAAGTGCTCTTCATATATGGAGGACTGCACTTGACAGATTGAGGGCCTTACATGTTTCACCTGGCAATGAGGAGGCTACTCCTGAGGCCAGAAGAGCTTCAGGTCAGAGTTTTCCCATTCTAGATCTGCAGGTGACATTGTGAGCTGTTTATAAACCATTGATGAGAGTGGAACAAATTCCTTTTCAGTTGTATATAGCACAGAAGCTTAGTAAAAATTAAGAGGGCTTTAAAAGCTAAGCCCTGAGCAGGGAGACTGTGTATTTACCTTGGGTTTTATAGAAGTTGGTCACTTGAAGCTGTACTCCTCTCCTTTCTTGTGCTACTGCTTTTATGCCTTTTTACATCTCAAAATAACCTGCTTGCTGTATGTGCATATATCTTTGTTTTTATCTGGTGAATTCCATAGAAGGTTGCACTGACTCTACCTGTAACCTACTTTACTGAAGTAATGCTGACACGTTCTGGGAGTCTGCAGTGGCATGAGACTAAAACTTAACTGGCATCATGAGATCCCAGTTGGTTTAACTGCTCTGCCTGTCCTACTTGGTAATGCATGTGTAATTATACTGAATGATAATCATTCTCAAGAGGTTCTGAAGTAGATTGCATTAAAAAGGGATTGAAGGAAAGGAGATGGGAACTAGAGAGATAGAAATAAATTATAGGGAGTATATGACAAAGAAAGACCAGAAATTAAGCCTTCTGGTGACCTAGTAATTTAAAGGCCTTAACCATGTGTTTAAAGTGAGTATAATGGTAGGCAAATGATCTCTTGCAATTCAGGAAATTAATTTTAAACTACCACAAGTTATATGTTTATATACATTGAGCATTGAATTTGATGTTAACTTTATTTTATCTAATATCTTTATTCCTTTACAACCTCGGTATCATTTATTTGATGATTTTTTATTGTTCTGCTTCAGTCTTTTAGAAAGAGAAGGCCAAATTTCATTTAATAGTCTTGTTAACTAGCTAATTCAGAAGGGTTAAAGTATTTATGACTTTCTTGAGTTTATGAACAAATTGTAAGAAACAAAGAAGATATTCTTTGAAGATCTTTGAAGATTACTCTCTTAATTACCAAACCATTAGAGAGACTGGAAATGAGCCTCTACGCGGGACTTTGAGTGGGATTTGGTTGCTTGATAGGCATGTGACTCTGGGAGGCTAGACCAGCAGCAGTACCTGGTATCAGACTCTTAACACTGTATTTAAAGGGTGTCTGAAGAAATGAGGGAAGAGCAAGGGGACAAGGAGGTGTGGGCGTCTCCGGGGGTGAAACCATGCTCTGAACCTAAATGGTCACTAAACCAAGAGTTTGGTTTAGAAGCAACTTCCAAAGGGATGGAGCACATCCTTAACTTGTCACCAACGATATCAGTGAATGGATTGGAAACTGGAAGGAAAGTGACTGGAAAACAAATCAGAATCAGGAGATTGTGCCCTGGGAGCACTTCCCTAGCCAGGTAATGTGACTCAGGACAGTGGGTTTGAGTGGAGGCATGTTCCTGCTCATTCAGAAGCTCAGAGATTAGCCAGAAAAGTAATTGGGAAATGAGGAGACTCAAATCAGTATTTGCAGATGTTGAATGTGGCTTAAGGCAATATTCTATTTATCCCTGCAATGTAATCTCTACAACATATTCTCTTACCTTTTTTCCCTTGACTTGGAACCATTTCTAGGACTTTTTGGTCATTTTCTTCTCTGTTTTTTTGTGTAGTTTCTAGGCTTTTCTATGTGTTAATGTTTTAAATTCTTGTGGGAATTATTTTCACATTCAGTAATAATTGGAGAAAGGCAGCTGTCACCTCATCTCTCTGTCAGGTCTAGCTAAACTCTGACTGCCTCAGCCACTTAGAACCCGGCCTGATTACTTGACTGCTCACTGTGTATCCAGACCGCTTGCCTGGTGTGGATGAATGGGAGTCTCTCGTTGTTCCTTCCAGTAAGATGGGTTGGCACTGACTCCTTCTGACTCCTTGACCTGAGCACCTGCCCTTCCTCTATGACCTGCAGTTCCCTGGTATTGTCATCCCACCTACTGACTAATCCTGAAGATGAGTGGACTTTACCATCTGCCCTCAGCTTCGCTCTGAGGGCTTCTGTGCCCGTCCTTCCTCCCTGCAGCTGAGCTTGGCTTAATTTTTGTCTCTCCCGGTTAGAGTATAAACACGAGCAAGGACTGTCTTGCTCTTTCTTTATGAATCCCACTGCTTACTCTGGTCCTTGGCACCTAGTAAGTGTTTAATAAATATTTTTTCACTCAAAAAAATGAAAGAAAATGATTTGTTGGTGGAAGGAATGAGGAGACTGTGTCTTGGTGTTTTGAGTATATGGTGTCGGTTTGACCTTGACGGGATCTAAAGTAGGAGATTGGTTAGTCCAGTCTGTATAAAAAACAGGAATCTTCCCTGCAGCACCCCTACAGGAAGGCATCCAAGCTACTCTGGAAGACTTCGGTACGTCATCAGGAAACCCATTCCACCTTTGACAGGACATTTCGATTTATATCAGGCTGAAATTTGCCTCCCTGAAACTTCAGCCCTTAGCTCCTGGTTCTGTCTTCTGGAGTCAAGCAGAGAATACATCTAGCATTGTATTTGTTAAATATAGGCCTAGGTTCCTTCTTGACCCCCTAGAAAGAATTTTAAAATGAGTGTTCACTATTATAAGACCAAAAATTCAAAGCAGGAAAGAACCTTTCATTCAACACTTGTTTACTAAGCACCTTACCTTGGTGCTAGATACTTAAAAAGCCAGAAATAAGTTTGCATTTAGGATTAAAATGATGAAAAATGATACAGTCTCTGCCCTCAAGGAATATACGGTCCAGTAGGAAGAGATTTTTTAAAAATGGGAAACAAGATAAGGCTAAAGGAGAAATCACTCTGAATGCTGAGTGGGAGGCATCTCAGAGTAGTGGGCAGAATACTGGCTTTGGACTCCAAATAAAACCTGAGTTCAAATCCTACACAGGTGCTTAATATCTTGGTCAGTCATCCAAGATCATAGATTTAAAGACAGAAAGAACCTTAGCGTCATTTAGTACAGCCCGCTGATTTTATAGTCACTCTCTTACCTACCAACTCTTGGAGAGACTGGGGATGAGTTGGCGATGCTGCAAACAGGATTTGGGGGGCTGCTTAGTTGACTGGCGGACATGTGACCCTGGGCAGGGGGACAGCAGCAGCAGCAGGCATCCGGCTTGTTAACACTCATCAAAAGAGTGCCTGGAGAAATAAGCGAACAGAAGGGATGGCCGGAGGGAGCCCAGGGAAGAGCCGGAATTCAGATTTGTATCCAGGTCCTCTCACTTCAAACCCAATGCTCCTTCCACTATACCATGTTCTCCCAGCCTCAGTTTTCCTATCTGTAAAGGGAGATAATAATAGCAGTAGAAGTTATCCCATGGGGAAGGTTAAATGACAATATATGGAAAGCATTTTGCAAACCTTAAAGCACTTACACCTTCAAGCCAATTTTTATTTTTTTCATTATCTCTTTCAATTGAGGGGATTGTTGTAAGGGTATGTGTAGAGGTGGTAGCCTTGGCAAGGAGAGGGGTCATATCATTATCAGACCGTGGAAAAAAGGAAGGGATGCTGTCAGAGGGCTTTGAGATAGAGAGGAGAGGCGGGGGAATTCCAGGTGAATGACCTTCATTTTCTCAGTAGAAGAAGAGATGAGGTCCTCACCTAAGAGGATGAGGGTTAGTGGTGTGAGTAAAACCGAATTTGTTCAGGAATGCATTTTACAAATCATTTAAAGAAGGATGTATCTGACTGAGGAATTTACATCAAATAAAATGACTTGGGATGAGCTCAGAAACCGTCTGAGCTCTCCACTCCCTCCATACATTAAATATATAGTGACTGGCTAATACACTCAAGCTTCTGTGCTGTGAGCTCTCCTGTCGTTCTCGGTGTAAGATTCAGCGTTGGGTTTGCTTGGGAATGGCGTGTCGGAGGAGGTGCCACCTCTCGAGCCAGTGTTCGCTTAGTTCTGCTTGCTCTGCTGAAGAAGTTGCCCTCTTCCTCCTTTGGGGAGCAGCTCCTTTGCTGTGTTCTACCGCAGTGTTTTGGTTCCTTTTGTTCCCTTCCTCTTCCAAGGCGTACATTGGGGGAGGGGGGCAGGGGTGTGTGTGACAACTTTTCCTGACGTCCTGTGAAAAACGGAAATACTGTCTAATACCTATCTTGAACTAATAATATTTCCTTCATGGTGATTATTATCTATGTGCGCAACTGTGGGTAAAAATCAAACACTGTCTTAACACGGTGGCTGGCACATAGATGCTTAATAAATGTTTTTTGTTTTTTAATTGAATTGACATTTCTTTTATCACATTGTACCAGCCTGCGTTTGGTCTGCACCTGTAATCACTATTTAGACTAGGCCTCTCCTCTCCCTGAAGGTGGTCTAGGTGCCTAGCTCAGAGTCCCTTTGTCATTCATGTCATTCTGCTCTTCCTGCCCCCCAACTCCACAATCCAGATGCAGAATTGGAAGCAATTCGGTTATACCTCAGTGTCAAATGGTTTGGTGGCTTTTGTTTTTGCCTTCCCTTCTTACAGTTAACCTAACTCCAGTTTGTATAGCAGCTGCTTAAATGTCTCTATTATTGTCATGGAAATACAGGGTTTAGAGCAGAAAGGGACCATTTGATTTTATATATAAGAAAACTAAGGGCCTGGAGAAATGATGTGATTTGCCCAAGTATTAAGTAGTGGAGCCAGGATTTTCAGCAAGGTCCTCCGATTTTCTGTCCAGTGCTCTTTGGATTATGCCACCCTGATAACAGCTGTCCACTTTGTGGAGATCACTGTGACCATTGCTTCTGTGCTGGTAAACTGGCTCTGCTGCTAGCATTGATTGGGGGCGCTTTGCTCTCCACAGGATCCTAAGATTTAGGATGGGAAGGGACCCTAGAGATCATGCAGCCTAGACTCCTCACTTCCAGACGAGGAAGCTGTCACAGGGCTGCTAAGGGGCAGGGCCGGGCTTCTCAGCCTTGTCTTCTGACTTCAAACCCAGTGTTCTCCTCTGCAGCATACTGCATGTCTCTCACCTGCTTGTGGCTTGGCAATAGGAGAAGGTGTAGGTGGTAGCAGTCCTACAGCTCAGCATACTAGATCCCACGCTTGCGTAGGCCCTGGTCTGAGTGAAACAACAGCACCCCTGCTTTGTGGACATTGGTTGGTTGGACAGTTCATGCCAAATGGGTACTGAGTTCTCTCTTGGGTGCCAAGAGACATTCTGATCTCCATTGGCTTTATTACCTCTTTGTAGAGCAGTACACCATTGGATAGTGTGCTGTGTAAGCAGCAGCATTGAGCTTTCAGCTCTGTGACTGGTGAATATCTTTGGCTGTAGATTGGGTTGTCCTTATGTTGTCTGATATATGACCTTCATTGTCTAAAGGATTGTCAGTGGTCCATAGTGCTGTGCCAGCTCTGTAAAAATAAGGGTGATCAATTTCATGTCTCCTTTCTCTTGGAGCATAATGAGCATATGGCCCGAGTGAGCTGAGCTTCCAGGCTAATGTAAAGCGCTAGCATAACACTGGGGACTCTCTTGTCTTACTGTCTGACTCACAGCTTCCCTTGGGACATGGGAGCCAGCGAAGTGTTGTGTATTTGAAAAGATTTGGCTTTAATAATCTGCAGTGCAGGTAATCTGTCTGCACATAATCTTGAGGTTTTGGGTAACTGATTTTTTACATTCAGTCTTTGTCTTAGAGGACAATATAATAAGGACACTAACTTGTATCCTAAGAAAATAATGATAGAAAATAATTTGGAAACTAGTATAAATTAACTTTAAGCACAAGGCCTGAACTCTGTTAAAATAGGCATTTTCTTTACTATGAGAAAATTTCATTCTTGTTACACGTTTTGTTTCTTCTAACCTTTGGCCCTCATTTTGAGTGCTTTAAAACACTTAATTCTATGTTGCCTTCAGTTTGCTCTCTGAAGTTAAGGAAATGCTTTTGTGTTAGCTCATAAAGTCTGCAATGAGTCATTATTTTAGACATGACCAGTGCTTTCCACATATCCATCCATCTTCCTGGTCTATAAGCCAGAATGTTTATTTATCCCTTTGTATTTGGTAAAATGGTTACCTATGACTTAAATCTGAGAAATCCCCTTGTTAGCTTTTTTAGCCTGTTATTAATAGTTTCCATTATAGAGTCCAAGTGATTTGGTCATCTAAGGTAACTTTTTACCAAAAGCTATGATAATATCCTGTATTAAAAGAAACCCTCCCAATCATTCTCTCTTCACTTTCCTTTTTCTTCTTATACTCTTATTTTTTTAAAAAGGTTTTGAGCAGAGTTTATAAGAGGTCCTGTTTTTATTTGTCCAAACAATGTGAATGTTGGTGAAGCCAAGAACATTTTAAATTAAAGATGCAGAAAGAATGTCCTTGATAGGTTTTTATGCCATTGCACTGGATATATTATACATATTTGTTGCATATTTAAAGTAAAAGTCTGTAAGCTGATTCTGTGTTTGAATTGAAAGATGACTTGAAATAAACTAAACTTAGAACCAGACCCTTGAATAACTATATCAGAGCATTAGACCAAGATTTCAGCTGTCAGGTTTCTATGTTGAGAGATGTGGCATTAGAGAGATAATAGGGTCAAATGAAAATTCTTCATTTTAAATTTAGATGAATGATAGTGTTGAAATCATAGAATTGAAATCCTTGAGATCATCCACTCCACTCATCGCTTCACAGATGAGAAAAGTTGGACCTACTTTGTTAAGTGATTTAGCCAGGGTGAAGCAGAAGAACTCTCTTGACCTCTTGATCCTGTGCTTTTTCTACTCTTATCATATTTTCTACTTTTGTAGATGTATAGCAGTATAATCTCATAGAAAAATGGAGCTAATTGTTTAATGATTTATCTCTTCTGACTGAATTTCAGGTTTGTTACAGTTGATTACCACTATTCAGCCCATTTGGTTATATTTTCATTTTCAGCTTAGACTGTTATCTTTTTAGTCAGTACAGTAGTGAAATATCTTCATTTCACTCCCACTAGAGGCTTTCAAGAAATAGCTACATCAGAGAATCGTAGATTTAGAGCAGGAAGGGCCCTGGACTGGAGCTAGATGAGGTCATGTGATGAGCCTGGAATCACAAAGCTACTGTGTCTGAGGCAGAATTCGAACTCATGTCTCCCTAGCTTCAAACCCAATGCCTGAGCCATTGGGCCATCTCTCTGCTGTAGTTAGATCTGAAGGTTAGAGATGCTCTGTGTCTTTGACATATTCTGATGAGCAACATGGGAGGGACAGTGGGATCACTGTCTCAGAGCCCAGCTCTGAGATTCTTCTGTCTCTACCACTATGATAGTCTGATCCCAAACCAAGCTTCTTATTACTCCTCTCAAATGTGCCTCTTCTCCTGATTTCACAATTTCTGCCTGTGGCACCACCCTGTTTCTCATGTTCAAGATCTTGCAGTATAATCTGACTTCTGTGTACTCTCTATGTCTCTCATCTAATCAGCTACTAAGGCCAATGTAGTATATCATACATCTGTCTCTTTCCTCTCTCTTCCTATTGCCATCACCCTAATTGAGACCCCTCTGTTGCCCACTGTGTGGATTGTTGCCCTAGCCTTCTAACAAATCTTTCTGCTTCTACTCTAGTTGGCCCTGTTCCAAACTGTCTTCCATACAGCTGCCAAAGTAATATTCCTAAAGCCATAGGTCTGGCATGTCACCCCCCCCCCTCAAAAAACTACTGCTACCTCTTGGATATAGTGCTGACTCCTCTCTTTAACATATAAAGTCCTTTACAGTGCTATTCCAGCCTACCTTTTCAGACTTAGCATACGTTACTTCCCTTTACCCACTGTA